>NC_051179.1:64120377-64461758 GCF_013339695.2 Rhipicephalus sanguineus
CAGGTACGAAGAGGTGCTGTCCACGCTGTCGCGGAGGACGCGCCAAGCACGTGCGAGCGCGGTAACGCAAGCGTGGGCATGCGCGCCGCACCGCCAAATCGTCAGAATCACGGTGTAAAAAAAAAAAAAAACGCTTTTTTTACGGTCAGAATAAACCTTCAGAGACGCGTCACGGCCTCCGACATTGTGTGCGCGAATCTTTGAGGCTCTTATGTGCCTCCGTGTGCCTTCGCGTTTAGATTACAGAGGACATTTGCGCCATGATTTTTTTAAAGCGTCGACGCGGGCTGCTGTTGTACTGTGTTTACATGTGCCTGCCTCGTGGATCAGACATCCCATAAAAGTCAACATGAACGTCAACACGCGCGACCGTTGAAGTCGCACTTGTGCGGGCACGACCGTAAATCTCCCAAAAAAGCATCCCCAACACCTCCGCGATAACAAATCATAACACAGGACCGTGGGTCTGTAATTTTGTGGCCTTGACCCATCGCGTCAAAGCGCTTCTTTCGTTACTTTCGCTGCAGTACTCAGGTGTCATGCAAAAAAAGCATACTAAATTTGGAAAGGGCTACTGCTGTCGCGGGTCGCAACGCACCTGGTTCATTAATTAAATACGCGCGTACGGGCCCTATATTTACGAGTGCTGGTATGATTGGCGACCTCTAAAAACTTAACTGACAATCATTCCGGGTTCTTCCTGACGTTGCTGTGGCGCTGAAAAGCAATAAATCAAAATGTACGCCAGGTTTCTTTTGTCGCATGCTAATTTTCCACGCTTTCTGGTGATACGAATTTCGGATGATACGAATATTTTTGGGGGCCCTGTCAGATTCGTATCACCGAGGTTTCACTGTAGTTGTGCGCACATCGTGGGCTTACCAGGCATGTCTACAACACTGGCGTTTAAAGGATAACTTATGGTCTGACGTAACGTCAGGCCTGACGTTTGAGTACACACGTCAGTATTATGAAGTGCACTTTACGGTGCAATGACGTGAATATCATACGTAACTTCTGCTAGCGTATTCCTCCGGGGTTGAGCGACGCTTGAATTTAGCTTGATGAATCATAGAATTACAAATGTAATGTTTATTAGACTAATCTGAAAGCGGAGACAACGCTGGAACTACATACGTTAACCTGACATGACGCCTGTATCACTGAAATACATATGTGGCGTTTATTACTTTGCTATAAAATAAAATAGCCAGCACCACAGCCACAATTGACGTTGCACCGATATTACGCCTCCGTAGCGTGCTTTTCCAAAGCAGTCTAATGACCTTGCGTGGCTCTGTGGCAGAATACCTGACTGCCACGCAGAATGCTTGGGTTCGATTCCTAGAATAACAGAGAGCTGAGTTAATTGGTAAGTATTCATTCTAAAAAGACAGGGCGTGCAAAGACGGACACAAGAAAGAAGTCGGGACACCTGGTGTCCTGACTTCTTTCTTGTGTCCGTGTTTACACGCCCTCTCTTTTTAGAATGAAGGTTCGATTCCTGCTGGGATCTTAATTTTTAATCTTTGCATTCGTTGGGTCAACGCTGCCGATTTCGGTTTGTCTTAATGCTCTCGAATTTAATTACCAATGTCTGTTCTCGCCATTCCTGGGTATAGATATAAACTGCCAATCCACACGTGTCTGGAGGAAAGGGTTTGACGACGTACGCGACAGCATTTTCACGTTACTAATGTCATGACCAGACAGTCATATTGCTACATGCATATTGCCAGCCCCTTGAACCATGCCCGTGTGCGCCGGACGAAGAGAAGGAAGATCTCTCTCCGCTCGGGCATAATCGTCAGTGTGGCCAATCCCCCTCGTGGGTATGAGCCAGTCTCCTTAAGGCAAACAAACAAACAAACAAACAAACAAACAAACAAACAAACAAACAAACAAACAAACAAACAAACAAACAAACAAACAAACAAACAAACAAACAAACAAGCAAACAAACAAACAAACAAACAAACAAACAAACAAACAAACAAACAAACAAACAAGCTCTGAGCTGAACCGGTCAGCGCTGCAACCGCTACTGTAAATATATCGTGTAAGTAGTCTACGGACTACAGTCTACCGAGACGTCATTCAAGTAACGTATTTGGTGAAGGTGGAACGTTCCCCGTCCTCACCACGAAGCTTCGCAGCGGCCTCACCGTCCCGTCTCCGCCCATGGCTACCACTGACAACAGCCCGTCTCCGTCTACAGCTGCGGCGCCAACCACAACGTACCTTACGGTGTCCCACCCCCGCGACTCCGGTACATTTTCCGCCCAAGCTGGCCTTGACGCTCACTACTGGCTCAGCATGTACGAGCGTGTTAGCCAAACTCACCGATGGGACCCCACCATGATGCTTGCCAACGTAATCATCTACTTGGGAGGTACCCCGCGTGTCTGGTTCGAGAGAACGATGAGACCTAGCTCACCAGCTGGGACATTTTCAAGGAGCGACTACGCGACATCTTTGGGGACCCGTCCGGTCGCCAAATGTCAGCACGAAAAGAACTTGCCATCCGTGTCCAGTCATCGACCGAGTCGTATGTCTCGTACATTCAGGGCGTACTCGCGCTGTGCCGAAAAGTGGACGAGCAAATGTCCGAGGTTGACAAGGTGGGCCACGTACTCGAGGGCATCGCGGACGACGTTTTCAAAATGATGCTCTACACAAATGTGTCGACCATCGACCTCATCATTCATCAAATCCTCTTACCCTCCCATGCCAACTTTGGTCTACACCAAGTTAAGGAGGCGATCACGAGAGCACCCAGACGTAGGCGGCTGTAGAGATAGATAGATAGATAGATAGATAGATAGATAGATAGATAGATAGATAGATAGATAGATAGATAGATAGATAGATAGATAGATAGATAGATAGATAGATAGATAGATAGATAGATAGATAGATAGATAGATAGATAGATAGATAGATAGATAGATAGAAACGCTCAAAGTGCCTAAGGTTCGCTAAGAAATGCTTCGCATTTAATTAGGGCACCTTCGCACTGGTGGTGCCAAGCCAGAAGACAGTGCAGAGCTGGACAGGCTTCTTTGATTATCTTCGGTTTTCTCTTTCTTTCCTCCTCTTTTTATTTCTTTTTGTCTTTTCCAGTTTTTTCTCTCTCTCTCTTTACTTCTATTTATTTCTATTTTTCAATAATCAGCCGGATGTTATGAACCATCATATTAATGAATTGAAGAGGTTTGTAACGTGTACTAGCGTTGTACTGGTAGCGCTTAGATTTTCGCGTTTTCTTGCACTAATTTAGCCGTGTTCGCGCTCAAGGCGCTGCGCGAAATGTCTCAGAGGCAGTGCTTTCCAACGGCTGACCACGTAATGTGCAAAAAAAATTAAGGCAGCTTCGCACTAGTGGTGCCAAGCCTGAAGGAAGTGCGGAGCTGGGCAGCCTTCTTTAATTTTCTTGAATTTCTTTCCTCCTTTTTTTTCTCTTGTCTCTTCCAGTGTTTCTTTCTTTCTTTCTCTCTTTACTTCTATGTATTTCTTTTTTCCCTATTTTTCTCTATCTTTCTCTCTCTTTTTAGTTCTCGCTTGCTTCCTCTTTTTCCTACTTTTATACGTGGTTTTGCCAGCGTTACGCCAAGCGACGACAGCATACGGCAGCCAGGGCCCATAAAGTGCCCCGCACATAATATCATCATAAAGGCGCTCGAAGAACAAGAGGAAGAAAACTTATCCTTGGCGTGAGCGCGCGCTAAGTATGCTACAGATGGCTATGCTATACGTGCTATATATGGCTATACGTGCTATATATGGCTATGCTATACAGATGGCTATGCTATACGACAACCATGGCTTTGCAGCCATGGTTGTCGATCATCGCGGTCGCGTATTGAACTCAGCTTCCGTTAGGAAGGTGTCTGCCTCTGTAGCAGGGCAGGCAGCAATAGCTCTAGCGATCAAGGACCCTTCACGTCAAGAGTTATTCACTGACTCCAGGGCTGCTGTGGCAGCCTTCGCTTCGGGGGTGGTCTCAAGAGAGGCTGCCGCTATTCTCAGTTCGAGGGGTGTAGTAGGCTTTCACATAATTGCCTGGTTCCCGGCCCACATGGGCTCAGGCGTTCAGTTCCCAACGTCAACGAACTTGTCCATAACCGTGCGAGAGAAATCGCGTGCCGCGGTGGTCCGGGCTGGTCCGGAGGCGGGTTCGCGGAAAGCTTCAGGGATCCACTTGACACCTTTCACGAAGTTACGTCTCACTGTTAGCTATCAAGGCGGAGGTACCCACTCACGCATTCCAAGCTCATTAGGCCGCAGCCGTCGGCTCTCCGGATGCTGCAGGCAAGTTCGTTCCAGTCGTGTAGCACGTTTAGTCACTTTGCTGGAGGCATAAATCCAGGATTCCCTAGCTGTGGGGCGGATAACTGCACACTCGCTCACATGCTCTGACAGTGCCCAGCGTTACTTAGCGCAATGTACAGCACTGGAAGGCCGCGAGCTCTCAGTCCAGCTGTCGGCAGTCCAAGAGGCTTGCGAACGGGCGGAGACCCACGGTCTTCCAGTACCGGCGTGGGCGCGGCCAGCGACTGCGGCGGACCCTCATCCTGGGGTGGTCTGATCGGGGTTCTCCACGACCAAATAAAGCTCATTTCACCTTCACCTGCGTTACGCCAAACGATGACAGCATACGACAGCCCGGGCGCCTAAAGTGCTCCGCACATAAAATAATTTGGAAGTACTGGCACGCGTCAGAGGAGATCATTCAGCAGGCCTGAGTATATCCGCATCCTCTCAGCAGGAGACGAAGTCCTACAGCTTTGCTCTCGAGGCGGACACCTCAAGCTTGTCGCTAGCTATACAAACAATTGTGATTCGAAGCATGTACGTATGTATATATATATATATATATATATATTGTTACATGCCATCAGGAACAAGAACGCTTAAACAAGACGATGAAGACGAAGAATGAAATAGCGCTCGTGCTGTTGCTGTTCCTCCATCTTGGCAGCAGCTGCTTCTATCTCCGTCTGTATATTTTGTAAATACATTTCTTCTTTTTATACTCTCACCCGTGACATTTGGTGGAAGTGCTGGGTGACAACCGCATACAACGGAACTCCGCAGTGGCCGCCGCTTGGCCTGTCCCGCAATGGCAGAAGAGGGTTCGGCTCCCGC
The DNA here is from genome assembly GCF_013339695.2 of Rhipicephalus sanguineus. NCBI lineage: Eukaryota > Metazoa > Arthropoda > Arachnida > Ixodida > Ixodidae > Rhipicephalus > Rhipicephalus sanguineus. Next base: position 64,125,526 of record NC_051179.1, read on the forward strand.
TGAAGCGACCGCAACAACAACAACCGTTGTCCTGCCTCAGGTAAAAGATCCTGGCACGTTCTGTGGCACCGACAATGTCGATATTGACGAATGGCTGCCGATGTACGAACGTACAAGCAAAAACTATCGCTGGGATGACACACTTAAGTTGGCGAACATCTTGTTCTACCTCAAAGGAACAGCGAAAGTATGGTTCGAGAACCATGAAGAAGAAATTGGAAGCTGGGACGCATGCAAGGAAAAGATGCGGGCCCTTTTCGGCAAGTCTGCAGGCAGAAAGGCAGCGGCCAAGAAGGAGTTGGCAACTCGCGCACAAACGTCGACCGAGTCGTACCTGACGTATATACAGGACGTTCTTGCCCTTTGCCGCAAAGCAGACAATGATATGGACGAAACCGAGAAAGTGGGGCACATATTCAAAGGCATTGCAGATGATGCGTTCAATCTTCTCATCTGCAAGGACTGTGACACTGTGGATGCCATCGTCAAGGAATGTCAGCGTTTCGAGGCCGCCAAAAGTCGACGTATCGCCCACCATTTCGCTAGACTTCCGAACACCGCCGCAACGTGGTCGTGTGACGACGTACCAGTCGTCCAGGCGCCATTAACTGCAGAGCATGTGACGAAGATCATCCGCCGTGAACTTGAAGCTATGGCTCCTACCTCCCCGTGCTCCCGCGCCTGTGACTCTAGCTCCCAGATGGTACCACTTGTGCAGGCTCTCGTTCGTCAGGAGCTTTCAGTGCTGGCCTGAATTCGGAATACACTCCAGTCCCTTCTCGACCGATGAACCGCCGTCGCCCCTCACGTCCATATGCCCAAGGTCAAAGCCGTCCAGTGCCCCCTCGTGATCCCGCCGAGTGGAGGACTCCTGATGACCGCCCTATTTGCTTCAACTGTCATCGTGTTGGTCACGTGGCCCGCCATTGCAACAACTCGTGGTATTGGCATCAAACATCCTATGGGTACAACCGTCGCCCAAACACTGACCACGGAAGCTTCCAACCTCACGGCGAACCACCTCAAGCCACCAGCGACGACGTCCCTGCCATGCCGTATCGTCCTCGCTCACCGTCCCCGCATGGCCGTCAGTCCCGTTCACCGCAGTCGCGTCGCCCATCGTCTCGCTCGCCCCAATCTCGCCGTCCAACGTCGCCGACTGACCACCTGCCTCGGGAAAACTAGCCGATGCAGCTCCCGGAGGTGACGCTGCATCGACCTTGTGCCCACCAAATCCTCTGACCACGCTTCCGACCAGACGTAACCTTATTGATGTTAAAGTGGACGACGCACTCGTTGGTGCTCTTGTCGATACAGGGGCTCATATATCGGTGATGAATGCGGAGCTTCGTCGCCGCCTTAGGAAAGTTCTAACGCCCCCCCACGATACCCCTCGTCCAAGTCGCCAATGGTGGGACGTTCCCCGTGCTTGGGATGTGCTCTGCGCGTATCAGTGTTGCTGACCGCTCCACAATTGTCCTGTTTGCCGTACTTGAGAAATGCTCCCATGACCTTATCCTCGGAATGGACTTTCTGTCTGCCCACTCTGCCCTGATTGACTGTGGAACCGGCTTGCTTCAGCTTGACTTACCACGCCACTATGACGCTTCCCCGCCACCTCAACCGCGTTTGTGCTCTGTAGATTATGTTCGTCTGGCGCCTCAAGCCGTTACGTATGTGCACTTACGGTCTTCACCTCCGGTTCCGGACGGTGATTACATGCTAACACCTATTGCCGACGTCCTGCTGTCCAGAAACGTTGCCGTTCCACACACACTTTTGACAGTTACGAATAACCGAGTGTCCCTCCCGGTACTGAACTTCAGCTGGTGCACGCAACTGATTCCGCATGGCATGACTCTGGCCAATGTCTCTTCTATCGAAACTGCTATTTCTGCGTTCGCTGCCGATGCTTCTTGCTCCTCTGCTCGGTCTTCTTCTCCACAGAGCACAGCCGATGACAACATTGACAAGATGATTTCCCCTGACCTCCTTCCAGCACAGACAGCTGATATTCGGCGCGTGCTGAAATCTTACCGCGACATCTTCGATTTCGATGACCGCCCCTTGGGTCAGACAGCTCTTGTCACGCACAACATCAACACTGGAGACGCCAGCCCAATCCGACGGCGTCCCTATCGCGTCTCCCATGCTGAGCGCCAAGTTATACAGCGTGAAGTTGAAAAAATGCTCACTAAAGACGTAATCGAACCATCGTGCAGTCCATGGGCGTCGCCGGTCGTGTTAGTAAAGAAAAAGGACGGCAGCTGGCGCTTCTGCGTAGACTATCGTCACTTAAACAAAGTGACTCGCAAGGACGTCTACCCACTACCGCGGATTGACGACGCTCTCGACTGCCTACACGGGTCCGCTTACTTCTCATCTATCGACCTCAGATCGGGATACTGGCAGATTTCTGTCGATCCTCGCGACCGTGAAAAGACAGCGTTCGTTACACCGGACGGACTGTTCCAGTTTAAAGTTATGCCATTCGGTTTGTGTAACGCCCCGGCTACATTTGAAAGGATGATGGACTCCCTCCTTCGTGGATACAAATGGTCAACATGCCTTTGCTATCTGGATGACGTCATCATATTGTCACGTGGTCGTGACGTCGACGAAGACAGCAGTCGGCGTTGTCAAGATGAAACTGTTTATTTGGCCGAACTTGTGGCCGGGAAACGGAAAGTTAATTTACAGCAATACACACGGTATGCACTGATAGCGGCGTACAGATCGTCGACCGTCGATCAACTGACAAGCAGTCAAGCGCGTCGGCTTTTATACAGGCGCTATCGAACTTTCCAGCGATATCGCTGGTGGCGGCGTAATCTCTAGACAAAGCTGGAACATACGTGTGCGGGGCGCAATCTTAACAAACCGCTCTACTACAATCGCGACGCTTCTAGAACACTACTTCGCCGACAGCGTCGAGCGTTGATAACCGTCCCTGCCGGTCAAACCCGAATACATCAAAACAAGACAAAAAGTGGGCGTGGCATTGCCCCCCTCTGAAAAAACATCGTCCCGATGCTTGTGAAAGAACATAGAAGAGAGAAAAAAAAACAAGTGCATACACAAATAAATCACAATAAAAAGGAAAAAAAATAGTCCCCAGGCTCGCTAACGCGCAAAATACGGCTTAAGGCGCACGACATGGACGACTTCAGGTCGCGCACGGCGCTGCTGAGAGTTCGTAATGCCGTCAGGGACAACCTCATAGTCGAGTGCGCCGAGGCGTCGAAGTACCCTGTACGGTCCGAAGTATCGTCGAAGAAGCTTCTCACTAAGTCCTCGTCGGCGTATTGGCGTCCATACCCATACACGGTCACCGGGTTGGTATTCCATGTGGCGTCGTCGAAGGTTGTAGCGGCGGCTGTCAGTCGTCTGCTGGTTCTTGATCCGTAGGCGGGCGAGCTGTCGTGCTTCTTCGGCGCGCTGTAGGTAGGTGGTAACGTCGATGTTTTCCTCGTCGGTCACGTTTGGTAGCATGGCGTCGAGCGTCGTTGCCGGGCTCCGTCCGTAGACCAACTTGTACGGCGTCATCTGCGTCGTTTCCTGTACGGCCGTGTTGTACGCGAAGGTCACGTACGGAAGGATGGCGTCCCACGTCTTGTGTTCGACGTCGACGTACATGGCCAGCATGTCGGCGATGGTCTTATTTAGACGCTCGGTGAGGCCGTTGGTCTGTGGGTGGTACGCGGTGGTGCGGCGGTGGCTTGTGTGGCTGTATTCCAGGATCGCCTGAGTTAGGTCAGCCGTAAACGCCGTACCTCTGTCGGTGATGAGAACCTCCGGGGCGCCGTGTCGAAGGACGATGCTCTCAACGAAGAACTTGGCTACCTCAGCGGCACTGCCTTTGGGCAGGGCTTTTGTTTCGGCGTAGCGGGTGAGGTAGTCGGTAGCCACGACGATCCATTTATTTCCGCAAGTCGACGTTGGGAACGGCCCCAGGAGGTCCATCCCGATCTGCTGGAATGGTCGCCGAGGAGGCTCGATCGGCTGAAGGAAGCCTGCTGGTCTTGTGGGCGGTGTCTTCCGTCGCTGACAGTCTCGGCACGTCCTTACGTAGCGAGTGACGTCGGCTGCAAGGCGCGGCCAGTAGTACTTTTCCTGTACTCGTGCGAGCGTTCGGGAAAGTCCGAGGTGTCCAGCCGTCGGGTCGTCGTGCAGGGCATGCAGAATTTCTGGCCGCAGTCCCGAAGGTACAACGATAAGGTAGCTGGCTCGGGCCGGAGAGAAGTTCTTCTTTACGAGGACGTTGTTTTTCAAGAAAAATGATGCCAATCCTCGCCTGAATACTTTTGGGACAGCGATGGTCCTGCCCTCCTGGTAATCCACAAGACCCTTCAGTTCCGGGTCGGCTCGCTGTCGTTCGGCGATGTCTTCGGCACTTATGGCTCCCAAGAAGCTGTCATCATCCTGGTCGTCGGGCGGTGGCGGGTCGACGGGGGCACGAGACAAGCAGTCGGCGTCGGAGTGTTTCCTTCCGGACTTGTACACGACAGTAATGTCAAATTCTTGAAGTCTTAAGCTCCACCGTGCGAGGCGACCTGAAGGGTCCTTCAAGTTAGCTAGCCAACACAAGGCGTGATGGTCGCTCACAACTTTGAAGGGCCTGCCGTAGAGGTAGGGGCGAAACTTTGACGTAGCCCAGATGATGGCGAGGCACTCCTTTTCTGTTGTGGAATAGTTGACCTCTGCTTTAGACAGCGACCGGCTAGCATAACTGATAACCCTTTCCAGTCCGCCCGTGCGCTGCACAAGGACGGCGCCGAGTCCTATGCTGCTTGCATCGGTGTGAATCTCTGTATCGGCGTATTCGTCGAAATGCGCAAGTATCGGAGGCGTCTGCAGGCGTCGTTTCAGTTCATGAAATGCTTCGACTTGCGCTGTTTGCCACCTGAATTCGACGTCGGTCTTCGTGAGCTGCGTTAGTGGTTCGGCGATCCGTGAAAAGTCTTTGACAAAACGTCTGTAATAGGCGCACAAGCCGAGAAATCGGCGCACGGCCTTCTTGTCGGTGAGTAGCGGGAAAGCGGCGATGGCAGCTGTTTTCTGCGGGTCTGGGAGCACTCCAGTCTTGCTGATTACGTGACCCAAAAACAAGAGCTCCTCGTACGCGAAGCGGCACTTTTCTGGCTTCAGGGTGAGCCCGGAGTTCTTTATTGCTTGAAGTACGGATTGAAGTCGCTGGAGGTGTTCGTCGAAGTTCGAGGAATACACAACGACGTCGTCCAAGTAAACAAGGCAAGTCTGCCACTTCAAGCCGGCCAGCACGGTGTCCATGACGCGCTGGAACGTCGCAGGTGCCGAGCAAAGACCGAAAGGCATGACCTTGAACTCAAAGAGGCCGTCGGGTGTTATAAAAGCGGTCTTTTCTCGGTCTCTTTCGTCTACTTCGATCTGCCAATAGCCGGTCTTGAGGTCCATCGACGAAAAGTACGTCGCGTTGTGTAGTCGATCCAGGGTGTCGTCTATCCGTGGGAGGGGGTACACGTCCTTCTTCGTGATTTTGTTCAGGCGCCGATAATCAACGCAGAAGCGTAGTGTCCCGTCCTTCTTCTTCACTAACACCACGGGTGACGCCCACGGACTCTTTGAAGGCTGGATGATGTCGTCGCGTAGCATTTCGTCGACTTGTTTCTTTATGGCCTCACGTTCTCCCGTCGAAACTCTGTAGGGGCTCTGTCGGAGTGGTCGAGAATTTTGTTCTGTTATAATGCGGTGCTTAGCAAGGGGCGTTTGTCGGACCCGCGATGACGACGAGAAACAGTCCTTGTATTGCAGGAGCAGGGTTTTCAGCTGGTCTTGCTTGACCTTCGGAAGGCTCCGGTTGACGTCGAAATCTGGTTCGGGACCTCGATTCGTTGAAGCAGGTTCGGCAGCATCGAAGAGGGCGAAAGCATTGCTGGCGGCCACACATTCGTCGATGTAGGCGACCGTCGTACCAATGTTGAGGTGCCTATATTCGTGGCTGAAATTTGTCAGCACTACCTTTGCTTTACCGTCACGCAGTTTGGCTATACCTCTTGCGACGCAAATTTGACGGTTCAAGAGTAGTTGCTGATCGCCCTCGATGACGCCTTCAAGGTTCGCAGGTTTTTCGGTGCCGACGGAAATAATGACGCTGGAGCGCGGTGGAACGGTCACCTGCTCTTCTATCACGTTCAATGCATGGTTCCCTGGCGTCGCGTGGGGCGGGAGCGCTTTGTCTGAGGTTAGCGTTATCGACTCAGACCTCAGGTCGATGACGGCGCCGTGGTCACCTAGGAAGTCCATTCCAAGTATCACATCCCTAGAGCAATTTTGTAGGATTACAAAGCTCGCAGGATAAGTCCGGTTATTGATGGTGACTCTCGCCGTGCAGACACCAATCGGCGTTATCAGATGGCCTCCAGCTGTCCGGATTTCGGGTCCATTCCAAGCGGTCTTTAATTTCTTCAGCTTGGTGGCGAACGGTCCACTGAAGACAGAATAGTCGGCTCCGGTGTCGACGAGAGCTGTGACGCTGTGGCCGTCGATAAGAACGTCGAGGTCGCTAGTTCGTCGTCTCGCGTTGCAGTTAGGTCGTGGCGTGGGGTCACGGCTGCGTCGGTGTGTTCCGCTGCTTCCATTTTGCGTCGTCGGGTTTTCTTCAGTCCGCGAGATTTCGTCGTCAGGGGTCTGTCTGGTTCGCGTCGTGTTCTGAAGGTTTCGTCGCGGCGTCGTCGTCGGCGGCGGAGGATCTTCGGTAGTTCGTCGTACAGCAACCGCACCTCCATCGGTTGCTGCCCTTAGTTTTCCGGATACGGGCTAGGCGACCGGCCCCGGTTTGGGCCAGTGTACGGTCGGCGGTGCGGTGACATGTAGCGGCCGGGCGACGGCGAGCGGGAAGGTCGTCGTTCTTGCCACTGTGTTCCGGTGAGGTAGTCGTCAATGTCGCGCGGCCGTTCGCCTGGCTGCGGGCGCGGCGCGTTGATGGCGAATCCGCGTAGTCCCATCTGTCGGTACTGGCAGCGGCGGTACGTGTGGCCGGCCTCTCCGCAGTGGTAGCAGAGCGGGCGGTTGTCGGGGGTACGCCAGACATCGGTCTTCCTCGGGGTGTTGCGCTGGCCGACAGGTGGCGGCGTCTGGCGACGGTACTGCGGCGGTGTGGCGTCTTGGCGCGGGCGTGGAGGAGGAGCATGACGGCGGGCTGCAGCAGCATAGCTCATAGCTTGCGGCTGCGGCTCTGCTAGCTGAGGCGCGCCGAGTGAATGCTGGATCTCCTGGCGCACGACGTCGGCGATGGACTCAACTTGAGGTTGCGACGAAGGTAGAATTTTTCGCAACTCTTCTTGCACGATTGCTCGAATCGTCTCACGCAGGTCGGCGGGTCCTAGGGCTTGAACGTCGGCGTAGCTTGTAGCCGAGAAGCTGCGGTTGTATTGCCGCGTTCGCATCTCAAGCGTTTTCTCGATCGTGGAAGCCTCCGATGCAAATTCAGTGACCGTCTTCGGCGGGTTCCTTATCAATCCAGCGAAGAGTTCCTGTTTGACACCCCGCATGAGGAACCTCACTTTCTTCTCTTCGGGCATACTTGGGTCGGCGTGTCGAAACAGGCGATTCATCTCTTCAGTGTAGATGGCAATATTTTCGTTGGGCAGCTGCACACGGGTCTCCAGCATAGCCGCGGCCCGTTCCTTGCGGACCACGCTCGTGAACGTGCTTAGGAACGTCGTCCGAAAGAGATCCCATGTTTGTAGGGCGGATTCTCGGTTCTCGAACCACGTCCTCGCGGCGTCTTCTAGGTAGAAGTACACGTGGCGCAGCTTGTCCTCGCAGTTCCAGTTATTAAATGTTGAGACCCTTTCGAAGGTCTCGAGCCAGGTCTCGGGGTCTTCACATGGCGAACCACGGAACGTCGGGGGCTCCCTGGGTGGCTGCATCACGACCGTTGTAGGTGGCAGGGGGTCTGTCATCGTCTCGGCGGTCGATGTGACGGTCTTCGGCTGCCTGGCGTTTTCGGGAAGGAGTCCGTACTCTGGTTGTAGTCCCTTCTGCCGGCGACTGGTTCGAGGATCCGGGTTGTCCTTAGAGTCGCCTTCTTCGCGGCTTGGGCTTGGGTCAGCGCTCCGCGGTGGCGTCCGGATCATGAAGCAGCACCTCCACCAGATGTCACGTGGTCGTGACGTCGACGAAGACAGCAGTCGGCGTTGTCAAGATGAAACTGTTTATTTGGCCGAACTTGTGGCCGGGAAACGGAAAGTTAATTTACAGCAATACACACGGTATGCACTGATAGCGGCGTACAGATCGTCGACCGTCGATCAACTGACAAGCAGTCAAGCGCGTCGGCTTTTATACAGGCGCTATCGAACTTTCCAGCGATATCGCTGGTGGCGGCGTAATCTCTAGACAAAGCTGGAACATACGTGTGCGGGGCGCAATCTTAACAAACCGCTCTACTACAATCGCGACGCTTCTAGAACACTACTTCGCCGACAGCGTCGAGCGTTGATAACCGTCCCTGCCGGTCAAACCCGAATACATCAAAACAAGACAAAAAGTGGGCGTGGCAATATTCTCACCCACATTCGACAGCCACCTGAGCCGCCTGTCAGCTGTTCTTGAAGTTTTCAGAGCAGCAGGCCTTCAACTCAACTCTTCCAAATGCCGTTTCGTCCGTCGGGAAATCACTGTGCTAGGCCACCTTGTCAGCGCTCGTGGCGTGCAGCCTGATCCTGAGAAAGTTCGAGTCGTTAAAGATTTCCCGATACCACGGTCCGCGAAAGATGTCCGGAGCTTTGTCGGCCTGTGCTCCTACTTTCGTCGTTTTGTCAAGAATTTTGCCAACATCGCCCGTCCTCTCACGGAACTCCTGAAAAAGGACGTGCCGTTTCACTGGGGTACCGACCAAGCAACTGCATTCGGCACACTTACTACGATTCTTACCTCACCACCCATCTTGGCTCATTTTGACCCGTCGGCCCCTACAGAAGTTCGCACCGATGCCTGCGGCCATGGTATAGGGGCTGTTCTCGCCCAGCGGCAACAAGGACAGGATCGCGTCATTGCCTACGCCAGTCGCCTCCTCTCCCCTTCAGAATGCAAGTTTTCTATCACTGAGCGTGAGTGCCTCGCACTAGTTTGGGCCGTCGGAAAATTTCGACCATACTTGTTCGGTCGCACCTTTTCGGTAATTACCGACCACCACGCGCTGTGCTGGTTGTCGTCCCTCAAAGATCCCACTGGACGACTTGGACGCTGGGCTTTGAAACTTCAAGAATACAGCTTCAACGTAACATACAAGTCTGGCCGAATGCACCAGGATGCCGACTGTCTATCCCGTCATCCAGTGGATCCTCCTGAGGCGTCAGCGCACGATTCCGATGCCTGTGTCTTAGCCATATCCGATTTCGCCGACATACGCAACCAGCAACTGCGTGATGACTACCTGCGGCCTATCATCTACCGTCTACGTCTTAATCCCGCGGACCCGTCACTTCATTTGTTTGTGCTACGTGATGGCATTCTTTACCGACGCAACACCAGTTCCGAGGGCCTCGAGCTTCTACTCGTAGTTCCGGCGGCACTCCGTTCCACTGTGCTTGAACAGCTTCATGACGCCCCCACGGCTGGCCATCTCGGAGCAACCCGCACGTATGATCGCGTACGGCGTCGATTTTTCTGGCCCGGCCTTTACCGTTCGGTGCGGCGATATGTTGCTGCTTGTCATTCCTGCCAGCGCTACAGGCATTCTTCCTTGTCCCCAGCTGGTCCTCTTCAACCTATCGACATTCCAAGTGTCCCCTTCTATCGCGTCGGCCTCGACCTCGTGGGACCATTTCCAACCTCTCTAAGTGGTAACAAGTGGATTGCCGTAGCTACTGACTACGCGACACGATACGCAATCACGCGGGCACTACCTACAAGCTGTGCCACCGACGTCGCAGACTTTTTGCTTTACGACGTCATTCTCCACCACGGCGCTCCGCGACAGCTACTGACCGACCGCGGTCGCTCATTTCTTTCGAAGGTCGTCGAGGACATTCTTCGTTCGTGTTCCACACGTCACAAGCTCACCACTGCCTACCACCCGCAAACAAATGGACTTACGGAGCGCCTCAATCGCACCTTGACCACCATGCTATCCATGTACGTCTCCGCAGATCATCGTGATTGGGATAGCACTTTGCCTTACGTGACATTCGCGTATAATTCGTCCCGCCACGACGCCGCTGGCTTCTCCCCTTTCTATCTGTTGTTTGGGCGCCATCCCACGTTACCCTTTGACACTCTTCTACCTTCCGCTACGTCCACTCTCACCGAGTACGCCCGTGATGTAACTGCTCGCGCTCAAGTGGCTCGACAGATCGCACGGGATCGTCTTTCTGCCTCCCAGCTGTCTCAGAAAACCCGCTACGATAGCCATCATAGAGTGGTTACCTATTCCCCAGGCTCTTTGGTCCTCCTTTGGACACCTTGCCGCCACGTTGGCCTATCATCGAAGCTTCTCTCTCGTTACTCCGGGCCTTACAAGGTCTTACGCCAGCTCACTGAGGTCACGTACGAGATCGCTCCGCTGGACAGTAGTTCGTCATCTTCGGTACCCGTTACTGATATCGTGCACGTCTCCCGCCTCAAGCCCTACTTCTCTGCACATGATCCTGCTGTTCCTTAAGCGCCGAGACGGCGCTACCAACGGCGGGGGTTATATGTTACATGCCATCAGGAACAAGAACGCTTAAACAAGACGATGAAGACGAAGAATGAAATAGCGCTCGTGCTGTTGCTGTTCCTCCATCTTGGCAGCAGCTGCTTCTATCTCCGTCTGTATATTTTGTAAATACATTTTTTCTTTTTATACTCTCACCCGTGACAATATATATATATATCAAACGCACAAAGAAAAGTAAAGCAGAAGAAAAAATTTCGTAGCACCCGACCGGGGATTCGAACCTTCGACCCCTCAATCCCTAGCCCGCTGCATTAGACAACTCAACCGTACCCCATGCATGCGCCGGCGAGATAACGGCGAGCTATTTATATACACCATTTGCCGCTGGTGGTAAGCAAATCTCGCAGGAGCTTGAGCGTCTTTTCTATCACGCAACACTCCTAATTTTCTTTGAACTGAAAACTGCCCTTGAGACGCGCACGACAAAGTGGCCTTTTTCTGTACCCACTCGTGATCTGGAAGAAAAAAGAAAGAACACCGGGCACGCCTTGCATCAGACGGCCCCGTGTGGCTCGAAACGCAGGGGGTCACTCCACGCGCTGCAGATTAAAAAAAAAAAGAAATAACTAAGAGCATATGATTCTCCATTGTCGACCTTGCAGCGCGTTGCTCAATCACAAAGACGTAACAACTGCGACAGTTGTTCACGCTTGCCCTGTGCATGCTTGTGCGTTCTTTTCGGGCGTCCTTCTTTGTGCTTCCGCGGCGCGCTGCAAGTATCGAGCTGCTTCTGGTTCATGGTGTGACATTCGAATTTCTTGCTATCGCATTCATTGCTTCGCCCTTGCGGCGAAACTGTAACTTTTTTTCTTAATAATGGGAGTGCTACCATATGAAGGAAACCAACAATGTTAAAAAATGTTTAATAGGCGGGCGTCTTTCACCCGCTCCGTTACGCAGTCTATTCGGGCGTCAAAGCCACCTATTGCAACAGCTGTTCTGCAGACGCGGGATGCCAGTATACAGGTGCTTGGGCGCCCGCAGCAGCTCTGCGGATGCGTGCTGCCAGCCGCGTCCGTAGTCCAAGGAGGAGACGAAAACTGAAGTTTTCAGTGTGCAGTTCGGAAGTACAACGTTTTCTACACAGAAATGGCTAACCGCTTAGTCAGTCATGCGAACGCCGCATATAGCATCGGTTACGCTAATCTTGTTTACAGAGAATCATTCCGGATTGACTTTGCGATACCGGGAAGCACAAAACAAACAAATGAAGTACCTGCTGTTTGGTTGTCGCATGTGCGGAGACACTCAAAGCGGCAATTCTAAGCAAATGAATACAGATCGCTGACGTGATCACTGACACTAGGAAAAAGAAAGGTCGCACTTGCCGTCTTCCAGTGTGGAGTAGTGGAAGCGTGTCGGACTCTCAATCTGAGGTTCGAACCTCGCTCGCCCATCTTTTTTTCCTGCAGTGAACTGCACTAACTTTGCTGGAAAAGATCTTATGCGACAGGATACTTCCCCTTTTCGGTTCGCTATGGTCAACGATATTGAAAACTACATATCTTTCTATTTGCTCGGCTGTTTATATCTCGATCTGTTAAACAGATTACGCATGCTATCCCAGTTATAAGCGTGTCACGCACGAGAGCGAAATCGAAGATTTATTAAAATATTAACTGTTTACTGGTATACCTTGAAGGCAATTGTGGCATGATCATTTGCCATTGCACAAAACAGAAGCGTGGAACCATAAACTTGGTATAGGGCAATGTTATCAAGCGCATTTTTTAATTTGTTACAAGAAATGCTGCTAATGCTGCATTGCGCCGAGCGTACCCTTAAAACATTGTATGGTGGGTGAGAAATAGTCACAAAAAAAAGGCAGATCCCACGCATTGAGGCAGTCGATTTTATGCGAGCCCTATAGGTGAATATACATACTGTGTTGCAGTGGAATGCGCTTTAAAAATTCCGGTATGTGCAATTTCTCATCAAAAGAACATAAAGCACCGTGCCGAGGAAGTTTTAATAGGAGTGCATTATGAAAACAAAAGTGCAGCAATGTAGAAACGGAACCCCAGCTGTTTACGCAATGGCAACGCAAAAAAAAAAAAACTGTTTGTAGGAACACAGCAAAATATTTGCGAATTCATTGCAACGTTGGGAATATTAAGGAGACAAGAAAAAGGAAATGAATCAATTCAGTAGTGATGTGAATCATTTTTGATGACGTATTTTCTACGTATCGCAAGATAAGATGCACCTTACCTACCGCACGCCAATTCGCCCGTGCGTTCGGCTGCTGGTATTTCGAATCAAGACGTCGCGCACAACTTCCAATTACCGCACACACACAACTTCTATTACACATATCAACCAATTGAACAGCAAGCATGGTGCGCAAGCAAGATATGCGTCAGCGATCAGTCGAAGGACGCAATGTTGAATGTTCTCGATGTTGTTCGATAACGTTCTCGAGTGCAGTGAACCTGAATACCGACTGCAAAGCTAGCGCAAACAGTCAAGATTCACCAAATGTCGAAGCAAATGGCATCTCGCACGATGTCACTGCGCTGATGCAACTATGTTTACAGCTCCGGACCTAGCGAACACACCCGGGCGTGACACGAAAAGAGACCGATGAAGCCATGAAGAGAGTTCGCGAGCACATGGCAACATTCGCCGTACGTTTCATTAGTTACACCGCTAATCGCACAGTCGATTCATACCTGCCGATGACTCGAAATCACTTCTAATATCCTCTTGAAGAAACACACACACATAACGCCGTTCCGCCGAGCGTAACACGGCACCGAGGCGAAAAGATCGGTGACTTCTCAACACACGCTAGCAACGCGCCGGACGGTCAGGAAGGGAAATTGCCGCCGCCGCCGCCCACTGTTGCCCGCGTGCAGCCTACCTTTGCGGTACTCTGATTTTCCAGTGACTCTAGGGAGAAAATCTGAGAAGCGCTTGACTAGCTTCGCCCCCCCCCCCCCCACCCCAAAGTACACCTTGGCACGTTTATAGGAAACTGTGCCGCATATAATAAAGTTCAAAAAGAGAATCATACAGCCATGGGACAACAACCTTCTCAAGAGGGTAATTAAACAGCAACAAAATAAAAGTATGGAGAAACAGGATTATGAGCCCCAATACAACGCATTTTCATTAGCAATACGAGTTATTAAGAACACATTGAAGCAGCTTACATCACACACACACACAAAAAAAAGAACACGCGTAACTACAGAGTCGAGTGTTGAAATTCTGCACGTGAAAACAAGGTAACGTGCATTATGTTTATGAAGAAAGGATGCATTTAATCCTAAAGGGCATCACACACTGTATAAAACAGGTATCATAACATGATGGTACGTTATTTGCAAAGGTAATAAAAGAAAATCAATACTCAAGAACTTGAGAAAAAAGGGTGCAGTTCTTTTGTGGAGGAGCTTTCCGGTGCAGTGTTCTTACTGCTACATTGGTTTATTAACTCTGGAAGCTTGTGCCTTAACATCTGTGCACCGTAATTGGTTCCGCATAATACTACTTTCCAAGCCTCTGGATGACGAACTCAGTATATGTGAACCATCCTTCTAAGCAGGCTAATTAAGCAAACAGGTGCACGTTATTCTTAATTTCCGATTTGTAAACTATGGAAAGGTGAATTTTAGGGAGATTTTTAGAGGGCCTCGTTTTTTGTTAGACACAACCAAATGAATTGAACAAATCACCTTCTTTCATTCATTCATAGCAAGGGCCTCGCCACGGCAGACTTAATGCCTCAGGTTAGCAAGCGAGGGTTTATTGGTCAGCTGCCGCCTCGTGCAAAGGTCCCCTGCCACGTGACGCCCTCTGGCAAAGATGAGCGTTCCAGACTCGCCAGACTCGCCGCATGAGCCTAACCCCCCTCCCCCCCCCGCCCCCCATGGATTACACAGACACAAATACCCAACGAAGTGGACGGGGAAGCGACTTCCGTCGTAGCTCAATTGGACGCGTAATTCGAATGTTGTGGGCTCAGATACCACCGAAGGAAAGGGTGACTTTGGGACGATTTTAATCTATTTCATTTTATGTCATTATTACTACACTACGGTTAAAGACAACAATTAACGTTCGCTATGCTTTCTCTGGCCTAATTGTCTATTCGATTCGTTTGGTTGTGTCTAACAAAAAAAAAAACGAGGCCCTCGAAAAAAATTCCGCTTCTTTGGTTCATTAGGATGTGTACAGGAAGCTCACTGGAAGGCAATTCATTTGTGTGAAACGCGTTATGTACTGGTAGTGACAGTTAGCCCACATACAACTGCAAACTTAATTCCTTTGAAGTAGCACACCATGTATCACCCCTTCTGTCACGGCGTACGCAATTGTGTACGCGAACTTGGGAGGCGCTTCACACGCCGCGTGTTTCTTCAAATGGCCTGAAACTCAGTGTGCACATTCCTGCAGGCTTCCTGGGTGGACAAGTAGCGGTCGTTTTACTTCATTCGGCTGTGTATTGCTGCAGAGGATCACTTTACCGGAGACACCACCATGTTAGACGATCGTTCGACGTGACGCGTTCCAGGACTAACGCCAAGAAGATTTTTTTTCTTCGCTCGAAACAAATACAACCAAAAAGCAAGCTGTGCATGCATTTCGGGCCTAATAGTTGATTCTTTTTGTGCAATTATAGAAGCTGACTGATGGCAGAATAATGAGATAATTAGTTACACTCAAATTACCATTAATTACTGAAACTCACACAAACAACACATTCCTTCATTTTCTTTCTTGGAATGTAATACTGAGTGCCTTCGAATTATGCCATGCGAATTTGACGCATTTGCAGACAGTGCATCATAATTCGTGACTAAGGGGATAGTACATAAATTATCGTTCGTAGATATGAGAGTAAGTTCAATTAAGCTTGTTAAAGGGACCCTAAAACAGTTTTGACGATTTTGTACGAACACATTGGGCCGGTAGAGCAAGTCGTAAGGATCATTTACAGACCGATTTAAGCTATATGCGTAAACTGTGTAATTTATTACAAGGCTTTAAAGCTGCGAATCGCCACCGATCACAGCGGCTCAGCTGTGATCCCCGCCCACTTCCAGTGCGTGTTGCACTGGCAGCGCGACGTCACGCAGGCGGCTGATCTGATTGGATATGTCCAGTCCACATCACTGAACCACCTGTGGGCAACGAGCGTCGTCTGCCTGTGTTACAACGTGCTCTGTGTTGACGTGAGCTGAGCGAAAGTGTTTATCTCGAGGTTTCTTTTCTCGGACAAAATGAATTGCCCTAGCCGTGTTGTGTACCACATATCTAGCAAATGGTGACTTGTAGCTGCGACATCGTGCAATGTTTGTGAGGCATCTGGCGAGCGGAGTCCCTTCAGCTCGTCGCTGAAATGAGCGTCGCGCTCTCGCTATCCGTTCAACGCCACGGTCCACATGTCTGCGGCTGTAACATCACCCCTGAAGACACAACCACATTGCCAGGGTTTACGCTTATCGGTGGTCGTTCTCGAACTCTTTTTGTTTGTCCGCATGCTTTTGCAGGTTGTCGCTGTACAGGAGAATAAAATAAGATTGACTGGTAGTGTGGCAGCACCTGTCGGAGCAAATATTAATCACTCCGCGAGCGGCGCGCTGCCGGGCACACTGGGCTGCCGAGAGTGCGCGCAACCTGTCGGCGCGCAATATCGGAGGCCATGACTGGGCGAAGCTCAAACCGTCGAGTGCGCTTATGACAGCGCTGCGATCGCCGGCGATGCCAGCGTGTCTGTGAGTTGAGGGTGCAAGGCAGGGTGAGGAGGAGGGTATATATATATATAATTCTCCGTAGTGGCCTTGGTACACGGTGCGTCGCTTTATTACTGGTGCGAATGATTTAGGGATGCTTTTGCCTAAACGCTGACAAAACTTAAAAAAAAAAACACGTTTCAAGGACCCTTTAACCGAGTGCACACTCTGCTTGTTGTATTTGTGTGAGAAACATTAAGGTAAATATTCGTCCTGCCACTCCATATTTTATTTGTTTCAAAAACCGTACATGCTTTCTCTAATAAAAATTCTTTTAACAATGATGTAGCCTCGTAGCATTGCGTGCAAAAATAGGTCGGCATTTATTTTTCGCGCGTGTTCTTTCGTACGTTTGTTTGGAAGTTTTTGTATCTTCTCTGATTAAAGCCCAGTTAAGTCACCGCTCGTGCTTGTCATTATTTTCTGTGTGCTTTGCCGTTTAATGGGATGAAGTCTACGCATCAGCTATAGACTGGTCTACATACACTGTCTCTAGGCAATCTATAGACCAAAATCTACAAAAAGTGTAAGGCTATAAGTCCGTAGACAATCTGTATACAGGGTTATAGGAATAACGTGTAGTCTATAGACTTCTTCCTCCAGATATTTGATAGACAAAAGTGAACAAAAGTATATTTACATAAACCTGTACACTTTTTTCTACAGATAGTCTGCAGACATTGGTCTACAAAAGTAAATATTGATGAATCTACATACCTTCTATAGCCAGTCTACACTCTAAAAACTGGTAAGGGTATCGCAAGAGTAAAAAAAATTGCAGTGGCTTAGCTCGGCTATGCCAGGATATACGTAACGTTAGCAAAAGTTCAGCTGATTATTCTTACCTTTCCAGATTGTCTAGGATTATTAGCCTTCTTCTGTTCATTCTTTGTACGCTGAACCGCTAATTGCCAGGGAACTACTTTGAGATCCGCTGAGATAAGCTTCTGGGCTCTTCTGTGCCGTTGAGCAGCATTTGCGCTCTCCTTCTTCATGGCGTTACCCACCTGCAAACGCCAGTCAGAGGCGTTATCAAGCGGCACCAGTGCAGTGTCAGACGGCGGCTGCACAGCGAAGGCGAATCGCTGCGTGTACGCCGGCGCCAGTGTGTGTCATGGCTACGGCGTCACTCCTCTCGAACGCGCAGACAAGCAGCGGCGAGTCGCGCGCGGCGGTGGCGGAGTCAGCGCGCGCGCTGGCGCCAGTGTGTCTGCCGCGGCTACAACGCCACTCCTCCCGAACGCGCAGACCAGCAGCGGCGAGCCGCGTGCGGCGGTGGCGGAGAGTGCGTGAGATGCCGGCTCCGGTGAGCCAGCTGTGTGACATCACTGATCCTCGCGCATGCGCAGCACGGCTCATGAGGATCCACGCGAAATCGGCTCCGGCTAAGCAAGTGTAGCTAACGCCACAAAAAGCCGAGCTACTCTTCAGAGCGTAGTTTTATTCTCGCAAAGCATCGCATAGAGTTGAATCGCCGTTCACTCTGTACACTCACAGAATATATCGAGTAAAAAGGGCGTCTTTATGTCCCACAACAATAATCGTCATCTGGCTTGCTTGCGTTTCCTTTCTAGAAAGCTCGGCGCCAGCCACTGCCCTACCAAGAATGCCATGTCACGTGGATAGGGCAGATGCCGTTCGTGACCAGAAAGTGCCGGGCGTGCGGCGATAGTGCAAGGAAAGGAAGGCAAAATAAATGACGATTATCGTTGTGGGACAAGAAGACGCCCTTTTTACTTGATCTATTCTGTGAGTGCACGAAGGGAGAGAGTGAAATGACCTTTTACTCCACCTCTGACAGAGTGGAACATCCATATACTGTTCTGGCATGATAGATTAAAATGCAGTTATACTACTGCTCTTGATCTATATATATATATATATATATATATATATATATATATATATATATATATATATATATATATATATATATATATATATATATATATATATGCCGGCATACCGCGACCGATGACCCCTCATTATTAAGCACACGTACATATAGTAGAGATCACTGCATTCGTCGTGGCGCTGGAGACGACTAATAAAAAAGAAGCAGCGTTTCCAGCGCATCCCAGTGCTTTTCAGTGTAGGCCTACTGGAAGGCACTGGGATCAGGCCTATAATGTCCGCGTTTTTAGCTTTGGAATAAATAAGCCAGTATCACTTCACAGAGTCGGTCTCCATCGAAACTACATTCTAAAGGTTATTAAATTCTTCGTATTTCAAAATATCCACGTTTTTCGATGCGAACGTCGCGCGCGGAGTATACTGCCCTAAGCTGAATGGTCTGTACGTCTACGGTGGGCTCTTGTGGCTGCAGTCTCGGAACATAAGCAATAACGACCGTAAATATGTCTAAGGAGGTGACGAAAACTGAAGTTTTCCGTGGGCAGTTCAGAAGTACAACGTTATCTACAAAGAAATGACTAACCGCTTAGCGAATCATCCGAACGCCGCAAAAAGCTTCGGTTACGGTAATCTTGTTTACTGAGAAACATGCCTGATTCACGTTCTGATTCCGGGAAGCACAAGACAAACAAATGAAGTGCCTTCTCTTTGGTTGTCGCATGTACGGAGACACTCGAAGCGGCGATTCTAAGGAAATGAAGACAGATCACTGACGTCATCAGTGATATTATGAAAAAGACAGGTCACACTTGTCGTCAATAAAGAAAAAAGAAGGTCACACTTGTCGTCTTAGTGTGTCGGACTCACAATTTGAAGTTCGTCAACAGGTCTGTGGTTCGAACCTCGCTCGCGCACCTTTTTTTTTGTCTGACGTCTCTTTTTTTTTGTCGTAGTGCTCGTTATTATGTCATCATTACTATGTACGCATGAATAAATTGTCAAAAGCAATTTTAAGGCCTAATTTTGGCCCGAGTTCTATTTTTTTCTTGAGGTGTACTACTACTCCTTTCGGAGGGGTCCAGCTACTCTGTTTCGGCAAGAGTTATGTTACTCTTTTGAAGCGGTAAGGCTTACTAGGGGCATTGCTATACTATGTCTCAGAAAGAGGTGATTTACTCTGATTTGTTAGATGCGAAGCATCTTATAGCGGAGTTCAAACCGGTGGTTGTGGTGGTGTGTGGCGTGACCACCCTTACTGCGCATGCGCGAACCCTCTCCACTTCCCCTCACCCATTTCCCCCCTCTCCACTCCTCTGAAACGCGGGCTAGACATGCCGAAATTCTCTCCTGCGCAACGCCACGATGAGCGCCAGCGCATGCGCGTCCGCCCCCCCCATCTCTCGTTTCTCCTACGCTGTCCCCCTCTCGCGCGCCTGTCGACCGCGTTCCCCGCTCGCCCTGTGAGAATTAATGGCCAGGCTAGAGGGAAGACACGACGCGCGTAGCGTTCCTCTTCGCGTTCCACGACGCGAGGTCAGTAGCATGCCCAACGAACGCCAACGGAACGCGATCGCGCATGTGCTCCGGCTTCGCATCGCCGCATGGTCCCCTTAAGCGGGGAATGGTGTAATTTTTTAATGAGCGTATGCATATGTATAATGTATTGAACTGTATGCCTCCCTCACCCCATGCGTCTTCTGGGGCCTGTGAGGCATTTGCTGAATAAGTAAAAATAAATATAATAATAAAAAAATAATAAAAGAGTTAAATATGGGACAAAAATATACTTCCCCAAAGAGAGTGCCCGGCAATCTCTTAGTGTTTAGAGTGTAGAGACTTAAACGTTTTGTAGACTAGTCTAAAAAAAGAGTGCGACCATAAATCCGTAGACTGTCCATCAACTAGTCTAAGGAAACAGCTATTAAACGTCATTTGATTTTATAGACATATCTCTACAAACCTTATGTAGACTATGTGCAGATTTTTTTGTAAGGGGCATGCACAGACAAGGATACACCACAGCTCCACAAAATTTTTGCGAGCTGCTGTTACCGCAGAATGGCCGACAGCATCTCGAGCAGAATAGCACATTCTTGTTTCTCTTTTGCGTTGAAAGACAAAATGAGCGCGCCTTCAATGGCGCGCTTATTCACGATGCCTCGTAACAACATACATGACCGCACGAAGTTAAAGATAGCTCTGCAAAACCAGCTCTGTCACTCCGTCCTCTTGAAATTCAAGCTTCATTCCTTCAAAGACCGCTTGAATAACTGACGGGGTTTGCGAACCCAGAATTAAGGATAAATAAATAAATAAACAAACAAATTATTAATCTTGTTTCTCAAGGTATGCTGCGAAAGCTATTAGGGGACGACGCTACAAATGAATCCTCTGCACAAATGTCATGCCAAACGTTGTAGTCGCTTTAGTGGGGGCGATAGCCGTTAGAGATGTCCATAGAAGTGTTCCCATTGTCTTCCGGAGAATGCCGTGAGCTAGCCATCGCAATAATTCCTAGGTCAAATAACTTAATGAAATACTGCCGTGAAAGGTTTATAAAGCCGTGAGCATTGCAAACGTTTTATTCCTTGCGGGATTTTTAGTCTTGTACTGCCGCATACAAATAAAAGTATTAGGCTTTGTTACTAACACTGAAGATTTCTTTTTTTTTCGCTGCTCAGACACAATTAGCTAAACCAGAAGTGGAAGGTTCTAAGGAATAGAGCTCATTTTATTGCACTGTGGTCTTCCTTCGGCAAGCTGACTGCTAACAAAGGTAAGCTTTCGAAGTGTATACGTACCTTTTATACGGTTCATGAATATCGACCCGGAGAACTTGCATAGAAATGCGTGTATTAAAGCTGCATACAATGGTTCGCGTCAGTTAATAAATGATTGAGGCTGAAATTTGTAAGAAAAATTGTTGTATGAGACCCCCCCCCCCAAAAAAAAAACACAAAAAAGCTGCTCATTCTGTACACCGGCAACAATAATCAGGCGCAGCCAACACTCGCTGATATAGGCCAAGAATACGCAACGATTAGAAAACCTTAGGCAGCATATCACACGTCCAAGTCCCTCTTTTATGCACTTATCGTTCATAGAAGGTTTCCAATGCGAAATACCCTTTTAACAGGAACTTGGCATCCGATTAGACTGGACTAGCACTGGTCCTGTTTTCGTGTCTTCTCTTGTGTAGTATGTGTGTTTATAATTTACGCTGCAAAAGTTATTGCCAGTTCCATAAATGTTTTATGTAGACGTGCGCGCCTGGAGCTAATCGCGGGGGCCATGGTCTAGATTACAGTTTCATGTCATGGTCATATACATCGCTAGTAGTTTTAGCGCGATAGCGTTAGAGAGCCCTTGTCGCAGAAATTCCGTTATGGATGCCGGCGTCGCTGGTTGTGACCGAAACCCATGGAGCACTCTTGAGCTGCGCCTTCAAGAGTAGAACGCGACAGCGTAATCAGTCCCCGTTCGCATCGCTTTCTCAATCGCTAGCCTCGCTTCGCTTCTCGGCGGACACCGCAACCTTGCCACAAGGGAACTAACGTCTGTGCGAATAACATTGGCCGTTTAAAAGTGCCCTATAATGCTTACTGCAAGTACAGTTGCGAAGTGCCACTACACCCGAATTCTTTTTTTGCGAAGCAGCGAGGTACCCACTACGCGTCCGTAAGGCAACACGCGAACCTACGCAGCTGCTCACTTTGTTGATAAATTTGCTTTTGATGACAATTAACTATGTCTCTGCGATTTGTAAGGGGTGTGGCTTTAACTCCCTCACTCGTGCATTCCACATGTCTTGACACCTGGCGCGATTCTACGCTTCTGCCACGCAACATTACATGCGTTAAAGGGCCCCTCACCAGGTGACATAACGAATTTTAGTTAGACACTGGAAGTTGCTGCGCGCCCAATACAGAGCATTTTGCCGCAAGAATTTTTCTAATTGGCCTATTAGAAGCGGAGAAATCCAATGTTTTGAGGCGGCGCGAAATCATGATGCGAGGAGGCGAGCTTGAAACCCTTGCCGCTCGCTCCGTGTAGCCTTCGCAAGCCAAATCCCTGCCCTCTTCGGCACGCGAGCGGGAGGGTCACATGACGCATAAGCATGAACACGTCATGCGCACACTATGTCACGAGCGCGTGACGTGCCCGAACCAGCCCGAGCCCCCAAGACGCGAGCGGTGTTGTGGCGGCGTTCTTCGCGCTTCATCTCTGCTATTCGCGGCGAGATCGACCTATAGGTGGCAGCACCGTCACCCCCCTAGTGTGGATACTGGTTTCGTGTGGTGTGTGTAGAAGTACACGGCGCTTCTGTTTTCACATCGTGATTTTGTGTTCCGTACCCGCAGAAAACTCTTCGTTATCGATGGTGAGGTTTTGTTCGGTGCCACAATGCCGCACATACTGCAGAGAGCCAGGGATAAGCTTCCATTTTTATCCCACCGACGCGGAACGTCGCCGACTGTGGCTCGTTAGGCTTCGTAACGGCAGGACGCCTTCCAAGTACGCGATGGTGTGCAGCAAGCACTTCGACGACGGTGCATTCGCATTCGCAGACGAGAAAGAATGGTGAGTAGTCAGCGATAACTTCGCTAATGTGTGCACTTATATGCTTGTTGCTGCTGTGCACTACGAGCGTGAAGACGGTCGCAGTAAGCGAACCCTCGGGGAAGCTTCCCTGTGCTTTGATTTTCCTACACTTCCGCAGGAAAATTAAGCGAGAATCAATCTAGAAAGAAGAAAATTAATTCACGGAATTTATTCTTTGTCATTCATGTACCGTCAGCGCTGTGAATGCAAAGTTTGTTCGCGCTTGGCTATGAGTCTGTTTAACCGAGAGTCCCTGAGCCCTTTTGCAGTTCGCGCATGTTCCATTGTGTTTACACGGCCGCGAGAACAGTTCTCAGTGTTCCGCAGGGCAAGTACGTGCACCGAAACGCGGCAAGTGTGTATGCATGATCTGGTGCATAGCAAAGGGTATCGTTTTATGAGCCCTCACTCGCCACGTAAGCGATGAAAATGCGCGAGCGAGTTTATCGCCACTGCTGATCTTGATGAATATATTTTTCTCGCTCACTCTCTTTTTTTTAAGGGCTTTCGCGGAAGAGATTGAGGCCTGACGCACTTCCGACACTACTTGCCAAAGCGCAAGTTTGACAGGCATAAGCTACCTCGCAAGTACACGGGTGTCTTTGTATACATTTCGCCACAAGTTATAATTGCGCAAGGCAACTCAGTTTTGCGATTTCCGTGTCATTCCATTTTCTGTTCTGTTTAGGGGACAATTTAAGTACCGAAGTGTCAGATAAGACTTGACAGAAATATTTCTCTGCAGTGGGACCAGGACCGTACACAACTAAAGCTCGTCGCGTAACCTACAAACGACAGTCCCGAAGTTATACACCCAACCACAACGCGCAAGTGCATGAGAGCCTTTTTTTTAACCACCGAGCCGCTAAAAGGCTATATTCACATGAGATTTAATACTTCTCATCTTTAGGACAACGCCAAGTGCACTTTGCAATGCGCTTGAACCACAGAGCGGCACCTACACCGATATGACTCTCGTGAACGCACAGTACAGCACTCTCGACAAGTGCACTCACTGATCTTATTACACTACATATACAGCCGATCAAGGCCAAATGCTTCTTTACATCGTGTTAGGCATACGTACGAGCGGTTAAAGTTGCACCAACGCAACGGAACAAACCGCCTTTTGAGGCCCTGCATGACGTACGCGCACATGCAAACACAACGCGGCTAGCAGACGCATGGAGCAATCCACACTAGGCGCGCTTCAGCCAGTAGCCGCCAGGCGGCGACTCCGCTCGATCTCGCGGCCAATAGTTATGCCGAATGCGCCCTCGCCGCTCACTTGGCTTTCAACCTTTTACTGAGCACGAAAGCTGTGAAATTTGTACGGACGCGAGACTAGTGGTGTGCCGCATGAACATCAAGTTACACGCGCGAGGATAAATGAGCCTTATGAGCGCTGGAGCGCGGTAGAAGTGGTAGCCTCTGGACCATGCGCAATGCGCGAGAACACGAACGCATGCAAAACGGAGGTTTCGCAATAAAAATTAAAGATAGAGACGCACACATTCCGTTTGTGTGTTTTATTATTGCTTTCAAGTTTTATTGATCTATTCAAGCAACAAATCACAAAAAGAACGCACCGTGTCAAATAATTATCGCAGTGTCACGTGTTACTGTTGGCGACGTCAGAGCACAGTCGTCTACGTAGAGAAGCGACGTCACAGCACTACCAACTACGTAAAACCTTTGCATCGTGTACGTCATCCCCTCATTCTCCGGGCGCGAGCCCACGAGAAGAAGGGAAAGCAGCGTTCAGCTTAAAATTTGACCCATTTCCTCAGCGCGTAGCGTGGCCAATTTTAGTGGACGTGATCGTTAACGCCCAGTGTATGCATTGCGCTCGTCAGCTCAAAATTGTCAAACCTGGTGAGGGTTCCTTTAAGGAGACTCCTCGCATTAGATGACATTCTGATAGGGCTTTTTTTTGTGGAAGCAGTTCCAAGCAATGGCGCGGCTCTGTGGCAGAACACCTGCTTGCCACGCAGAAGACGTGAGTTCGATTCCCACTCGCGAAGTTTTTATTTTATTTATTTGCATCGATCTCGAACTTTCCTTCATTGAGAACGCTGATTTTTCGCTCACAACCAACGACGCCGACGCCAACACCACATTTTCTGCCAAAGGAGCTCTTTAACGCTATCGCTTTATTAAAAACCAAGGGTCGGAGTTGGAATCGAACCCAGGCCGTCTGCGTGGCAAACAAGTGTTCTACCATAGAGCCACGAGACAGAGCAGATGACTTAAGGCCCACCCATTCCAAAGAACTCGGGCATAAACGATGGTCATCATCAGCCACAGAATCAACAAGGTGGGCAGCTGCGTAGGTGCGCCAACTGCTTTGCAGACGCATAGTAGGTACTTCGCTCATTCGCAGCGGGGTGAAAGCGTAGTGCGCACTTCGCAACTCTACTTTGCAGTAGACATTCTACGAGAGTTTAAAAGGTCCAATAGTACGCACACAGCCGTTCCTTTCTTCGCGGCGCGGTTGAATTGTCCACCGAGAAGTCGAATATGTCAAACGAATGAGAAATCGATGCGAACAAAGTCCGGTATCACTATCGCCTTCTTCTCTTAAATGCTGAGCTCAAGCGTCTGTTAAGTTCTTTAGAGGGGTATTCGCCTGCTACTGTTGGCTAAAAAAACCGCAAGACAACGCTGAAAAATGGTATAGATAAGGTCAAGCAAAGCAGTCGCGTTCTTATCAATGCAGCCTGTAGTGACCACTCCAAAACATATGTTGCATCAACGCACTGTGGGAACATGTTATGACAGCAGGGTGAAGAGACGTTGAGCAATCGATGAGGGACCGATGATACCTTCAGGGGCTTTCTCTCTTCCTTTTGAGTAAGGAGTGCTACAGCATCAGTGTACTTCATGGAACTAGTGTGATATAGAGCATAGTGTTTCAGTGCTTGAGTCGCCACTTGTATACTGATACGACCGCAAGCTGGTGAGGCAGGCTTCACACCATGATGCAGGGGACGACGTCGACCGAAAAGTTACGCATATTATGCAAAATCTTTAAAGGCTGTGATGATGTTAGAGTCCCGAGATATTCTTATCGATAACATTCATGCAATTACGGTCTCTTATATTCTATTGATACCACTACGGCCTCATTGATACCATTACTGGCAGCAGTTGTGTCCTATCACAATGATGGCCGTACATCCTGACCTGCGTTATTACGCATATTTTCTGGCTTTAGCTAAATCTTATGGACGTGGGGCGGCCTGTACTGCATTATTCTTAAAACCCCGCACTCACTCTAAAAACGTGAAAACGAAAGTTACAAATTTATTAACAGTAAAGCCATTGTACCTCGCCGTAGTTTGTGCGGTGTTGCAAAAAACTCCACAGGTGGGTATGCGCCACAGGATTTAGAGAAGACCTACTACCGAGCACGTAAAAGAGAGAGAGAGATAAAGAAACAAATAGTAAATGAGCAAGACTCCAATAAATTTAGGCACATACTTTCATGTTTTCTCAACCCGTAATCTGCCACCATCACAGTGTTATTTCATGTACTATTCTTTTTGTAAAGGCATTTATACCACTTGTTCTGCCTATTGCACTGTATTTGCTTCGCTTTTGAAATTGTAATCATGTATTCTGTATTTTGCAAACATATTTTTTATTTTTTTTTATTTTCTAGCATTCCATAATAATGATCATGCTGTTATTGATGCGCTTGTCCCCCCCCCCCCTATGTAATACCCTGAAAAGGGACTTTAAGGGTAAATAAATAAATGATGATGATGATGATGACAGAAGGAAAGAGAAAGTGAAAAATAGAGAAAGATAGAAAGATAGACACAGAGATAGAGAAAGATAGAAAGACAGAGAACACAGAAAAAAGAGAGAAATACATAGAAACAGGCACAAAAAGACAAAGAGAGAGAGAAAGACAAAGAAATAGAGAGAGAAAGAAAGAAATACAAAGAAAGAAGCAGAAACAAACAGATACAAAAAACTCACAAGGTTCCTGATACATTCACTTAAGACGACTCGAAGGCGCAAGTCATCTTCTTTTTCATCTAAGTCGATGTACTCATTCTGCCCCGCCAGCATTCGAAAGCTTTCTTCACCTAACGTGGTTTTGCATGGCTTCCAAGATCGGGGGCACCTCGCCTAGTTTTCCATTGCCTCCGCGATCGGACCACCTTTGACCAAACTACGATGTCATGTGATGACGTCATCATGGGACGTTATGCCACGTGACGCCACTTTGACGTCATGATGACGTCATAAATTTTGGTTATCGGTGACGTCATCACGTGATGATTTTTTGCATCGCTCGTTACCGACGCCGCGGGATGCCGACGCTGACGCTCAAATTTCGCGTTTGATGAGGCATTTAAGGCTTTTGCCTTAAAAAGAGATATAAGAAACAGAGAGAAAGATAAATAGAAACAAGGAAAGCCACCTAGCAGCGCTCTTCCTTCAGGCTTAGAGCGAAGCTGCCACAGATTTTTTTGTTGTTTACCTTCATTCGAAACGAAAAAGTCATTTTTCTAGAACAATACAACCGATTTTTCCGTGTTTCGCTGCATCAATAATAACTTTGGTGTAGTATGGTGCATATAATAACAGAAATACATTGCACATCTTCATACTCTGCATTAGGTCACTAGGCAATGAAGTCTGCACTGGTCCCATGCCTGGTTCTGACCTTTAAGGCTTTCTCACTGGTCAGTGCTACGTCGTTGGACCAACAGGACACACGGAATGAACGATGCCAAGCAGACGGTTCGAGCAAACCACAGAACCCTCGTCCTCTCGGTAATTACACCTACTGGGGTATGACAACAGACGCTCACGAATGCACAAATGTGACTAGGTGAGAAGAAGGCATATGACGCCTGCTTGAATATCTCGCTCAAGAGTACAACGCATATACAAAACATGATTTGTATCCTGTTAATGCATTTCCTGCTTCATTATGCTGTCTCTCAAGAAACGGTTATAACTCCTAGACCTTTTAGACATCGACCAGCCTCATAGTCATTGTTATCAGCCTATTTTATGTCCACTGGAGGACGGAGGCCTGTCCCAATTATCTCCAATTTAGCTTATCTTGTGTGAGCTCATTCCATTTTAACCCTGCAAACTTAATTTCGCCACTACGTCTAACTGGCGCCGTCCTCGACTTCCTTTTCCATCCCATTATATTTATACCGATGCATTAACTGACCACACCTTCTCTGTCCAAATCATTACATGGTAGGCCCAGGTATATTACTTTTTAAAGCATAAACATTTTTACGAAGCCGGATATGCAAACTTCCTTAATACGTGTACTTTAGTTCGTGCACGCACATACGCGATCCATTAGTATTAATTTCTGTAATTGTGACGAACATTTGAAGTATTTAAATGAAACACTGTTAACCGTCCGTTTGTAGTACAATGATTCAAAATAAATTTTGACATAGTTGGTGTATTCGGGCTGCAAATGTGAGAACATTTTTTTCCTTTGATGTACCTTCCAAAACTCCGAGGGCTTCCGCAAAACTGATTTGCCATATATGCGAAGTAGGGTGGAGCAGTATGTATTTTTATATTTAAACAATAAGCAAACTAATTTGCTGCACTCGTTTCAACGGGATGTTATTGTTCTTATCTAAAAGAAAGTTTTTGAATACCGCCTTAGCAGGTTGTCCCACCTAGCACCTAAGACGGGCTAAAAAAGGCAGTAGAATACGTGAATGAGCAATCAAAATTGCTCCTCTATTTACCTCATATGGCTCATGAAGCTTTTATATATTTTTCTGACTACCAGGGCCTACACAATCGTTTGTTGCTACACATTATTTACATTGTCTTCTTAGAGACCGAACGTCTTAACATAACAAATTCAAGGAATGTTTAAAATTTGTGACGTCACACTGACCCTCATGTAATAAAGATGCGGCGAAATATATTACGGCGAAATTAATTACAACATAATTCTGAAAGAATAAGTTATATACCTAAACTGAATATTATTTCACTTTAGTGTCCCCTTAAATCAACAAACAACAAACTTATAACTGAGAATTGTTACAAGCTTGACGGCGGCGTTGCGCTGCAGCATTTCATATTTTGACGTTTACTTCGCACGAAATTTGAACGCCGTCGCGCTAACATACTACTGCCCAACCGGCGCAACATTGGCTACTTTGTTGACATCACGGATTATATGAAGATGTAAGTAGGGTGGGGGGACGCTTTGCTATTAGAAAGCATGGCGACTGCTTTGTTGTGTGTGTTACAAATGCGCCATACGCACAGAGTACACTTCATTTTCATTGATGTATGCTTGGACTGTTGGTTTTTCCAGGAAAATAATCTACAGTAAGGACGGAAGTATTGTGGATGCCGCCATTGCGACCCTGCTGTGCATGGGTGTCGCCTTACCGCACCGCATGGGACTTGGCGGAGGCTTCATAGCCACCGTATACAATCAGTAGGCGGCAATTGTTTCACGCTAGCACGAATTACCTATACTTAAGATCACGTACACCAGCAAGGAAGAAAGGACGACACACACTGCGCGCTGACTTTTAAAACTGTTTACAGCTGTAGGCAACTTACACACACGAACGCACGCACGCACGAACAGACGGACGCACGCACGCACGCACGCACACACACACACAGACACACACACACACACACACACACACACACACACACACACACACACACACACACACACACACACACACACACACACACACACACACGCACATGCGTGCGCGTGTGCGCGTTATCATTTATTACGCACAGATGACCGTCACTCTATATACATGACGAAGTTCCTTCAGAGCGCACCAGTAAGAACAAGGACGAGAAGTACAAAGAGAATAGGCACAGTTCTTCTTGCCCTTTCTGCTACTTGTGAGCGTTGCACGAGCTTCGTCATAAACACCAACCAACTAGCTCAGCTTACCATCTTAACGAGGCGTAGGAGTAGCCAATACTGCACAGAATTTCCAGCGTAACTTGTTTAACCATGGTATCTATCAATAGATTGTGGATAAACCCTATGAAACCTCTTTCTAAACTACATACATACCCTTGCCGGAGCTGGCTGGTGACGATACAACAGGGACTTGCTGGCCAAGGTATGCGAGCTTAAAAAAAAACATAGTAAAAGGTTATGACAGCAACATTTACTACCCCCTGTAGTTTGATAGGGTTGACGCTCGGGCAAGTTGGTGTGGATTCATTTTTAAATGTTAATAGCGCATAGAAGGTTTCGAAAGGGACGAGACAAACAGAAGCGAAGAGCGCTGACTTCCAACTGGTTTCTTTTCGATAAAAAGGTGCATTTACACAAGGCAAGGCAGGGTGCGAGACAAGAAAAGAAAGGTGCCCACATCGTTGCCACGTCATCTGAAATGCTGCGAGCGTGCCACCATGTATGCCCTAAAGCCCAGCCACGTAATCAAATTCTAATACAACTAGTTGGAAGAAAACGCTTTTTGCCTCTGTTTGCCTCGTCCCTTTCGAAATCTTCTATGCGCTGTTAACATTTAGAAAGGTACCCCCTGCAAACTTTACTACGTGTCGCTAGCGTCTCAGTACTATAGAAATATATGAGAGGTATTAAACATTGTCATTACTACTCATCGTGTCATGGTCAGTAGCAGAAATTACTATTTATTTACGTAATGGTTTAATAAAGGTTACTACATGTAATGGCCATAGTATATCACGTTGTAATTGCGACAGTCTCATGGAAAATTTAGGCAAGCTATAATTTACTTGGTTATGGTGGAATAACAATCTTGTGCTTCGTCATGACCCGTGTACATAGAAGTATTAAAGTATAAAAATTTAGGTCCAGAACACCAATATATATGTCTAAGTTGACGGTTGCTCATTGGTACAACGTGTTATACTATAAAGTATGGCTGCATACAGCCTTCAATTTGCTGTTAGGGCGTATGATATACAAGCTTCGAAGCCTTGATATTCTATGTGCGCGTGTGTTTGTTGTCGTTTAAGGTTTGTTCAAGCCTATATGTACAGAATGTATATTTGCCGGGGTAGTACACGCTACATGCAGTAATAAGCGATTATTATTTAGTGTAAGACAACAATGACGCTTCCACTAAGGTGCCTCTCGTAGACCAACTCACTTTGGGACAATAAATCCCATAAACCAACCAAACGTGCCATTTCACTTTTATGTCATAGTAGTAAAGATGCTTTGTGTCTAGTAACTTTGGATTACTACATCCCTTGGGGTAGTAGCTATAAGTAGTAAGTATCAAGGTTGTAAAGTTACTAATTTGATAGTTACTACTCGCAGTTACTACATAGGTAGTGAATGATGTGAGAAGCATTTACTACCTCGAAGTTTGTAAGCACAACTGCTTGTCGAGGGTGTATTTATGCTTCTTCCAAGAGCTGGAACTCACTAACTCATTACTCTGGACTGAATAAATAAATAAATAAATAAATAAATAAATAAATAAATAAATAAATAAATAAATAAATAAATAAATAAATATAAGTAAGCTTTAATTTCGCAATGCGAAATATGGACGTGGCGGCAAGGAAGCAATTGGCCACTGCAGCTTCACAAGTCGCTGGCACCCTGCAGAGACTAACAGCAAGAGAGCCGAGGTGCACTTCTAAATATATGTGCGAAAGAAAGAACAAAACACCGTAAGCAAATTTATGCCCCTTGACAAATGGAAGGGACTAAAAATATGAAAAAAAATTACTTGACAAAGGAAAGGTGTAGTTGTTATACATTGACGAAATATACAAAACCCTGCAGGAGGTTTCGCAATGAAATAATGTTCCAAGCATGGCTAAATTCTTGTCAATTTCCGCTATTCCCAGTGCCCAAAAGCCTTTTATGCAGTGAGTGAGCTCAACTATCTTCAAATCGTGACAAAAGTAAGCGGCATCGGCCTATGGTCAAAAAGGCAGGACATGGGCATCCAGTGGGTGTCTTCACTTCACGTGACCGCCAATTATTATGTAACGGGGCCCAAAGGTACCGATCGGAGTACGTTCACGGAACTAAACCGTGGAGTTTACTGGTTGCGCTCATTGAATGTACAATCCGCATTAAAATGTCTTGTGACTGTGGTGAGCGATAACGCTACACTCTTAATCAGGTCCTGGCTAAATGCTGGCTATATCCAGGAAACCAGACGAAAAATGTCCGGTTTCCTGGTTATATCTAGCACTTTAAGCGGGACCTGATTAAGAGTGTACGTTCACCTTCACAGCGTACAGCATACACGAGGATTACAGAGACGCTAAAGGCATCGGGTAGATTTACTCAGATACGTTTATTTACCACGCTAAAGCTGGTAGAGCGCCACTTCTGCGAGAAAACATTCTGATTCAACACCCCAAAGATGGAAGCTCGTTAAGAATTGCAGCAATACACTACGTTCTGTTTGCAGGTCATCACAAGAAGCGCAAGTCTTGATCGCACGAGAAAGAGCCCCGCTCTGTGCTCAGGAGGACATGTTCACTCGCAATCCTAACGAAAGCCTCGTGGGTAAGTTCATACTTGCTCCTCTAGTACTCAAGTGAATAAGCCTGGGGCCTAATTTACAAAACTTCTGTTTCGTACCTGCGTTTTCCCATTAGTCGGCCGAAATGCAAAAAAAAAAGAGAAAAAGTTGGTTGATCCTTCCGACACAGGAAACGGTATAACACGAAAGTGAAACGTGTCTCCACAAAAGTAGTCGATTATTGAATGTACATTGATGTATGAGAACTTGCACAATGGCCATTGGCGTTTGTCAGCTACAGCACCATTTAGCATGGATACACCGACGTTGACGCCTGGTTGCGCATTTCCAACCCGACGACTAACGTCAAAGATCATGAATAAACCTTTGTGGTAGTTGAAGTGGTTAACATACGCCTGGGCACAGCATACAGTAAAACCTCGGTGATACGATCACGGCTCGTACGAATTTCGGGGTGATACGAATTTTTCTGTGGTCCCGGCCAAGGCCCGTTAGCCTGTATTGTATTGGAGTACGGTTGTTGCGAGCCGATTTGCACCCCGCGACGTTTGATACGAACGTACGCTAGCGCACAGGTACGAACAGGTGCTGCCCGCGATGTCGCGGAAGACGCGGCAGTCACGCGCGGGCGCGGGCATGCGCGCTGCGCGATCATCAACGGTGGGTCGTTGCTTTCGAGATAGTGCGCGCGAATCTTGGAGGCTTTTGGACACCTCCACGTTTAGATTGCAAATGACGTTGACGTTGCGCTTTTTTTTTTCCCGACGCGTTGACGCGTGTTCCTGTGCTCGAGGCAGCAGCGTCTTTGTACTGTGTTAACACGTGCCTGCCACGTCGATGCAAGCCATGTCCCCGCAAACAGACGTTCTATGAAACAATACTGAAACTTGGGCTGCGGGTCCGTCATGAAGTCCCATGAAAGGTGGACGAAGACCCCAAGAGACGAAGCGGACGGTGTTGGTGAAGGAGCTTGGCCTCTTATCCATCGTGTGCAAAGCGCTTCTTATGTCACTTTCGCCGCAGTACTCTGGTGTCATGCAGAAAAGCGTAGTAAGATTAGGAAGGGGCTACTAGCTGTCACGGGGCACAACACATCTGGTTCATTAATTACACACGCGCGCATGCACCGTATTTTTACGAGTACAAGTATGATCTTTGACGTCTAAAAACTTTACTGGCAATCATTGAGAGGCGTTCATGACGTCGCTGCGGCCCTGAGAAACACTAAATCAAGACGTATGCCAACTTTAGTTGGAAGAATGCGCTGTGTCCTTGTCCTCTCACTCGTCTGTTGCCTGTTTCTTGCGCTGAACTACGTTATGGCCAACTTTCTTTTGTCGCATACTAATTTTCCATGAAGGGTGAACTTGTCGGCTAGTTGGTTGATCATATCGTAGGGGGAAACAGCGCGAGGAGCAGGACAAAAAACGGCACACATATAACCACACGTAGCGCTACGTGTGGTTATATGCGTGCCTTTTTTTGTCCTGGTCCTCGCGCTGTTTCCCCCTACGATAATTTTCCATGTTTTCTGGTGATACGAATTTCGGATAATACGAATATTTTGGTAACCCCGCGAGATTCGTATCACCGCGGTTTTACTGTATTACGAATCCCGCCCAAAGGTGGCATCAACGAGCACATAATAAACCCTGGTGCTCGTTGTGCGCTCATTCAAAGCGTCGTCATTTGAGGAGAGAAACGGCAAGGTGTACGTTCCCCAGTAATACGGCAGCGCCTCCTTTGTCTTTCACAACAACTGAGAATAGAGCATAGGAGGCTTAATTGGGTAACCTATGCCTACACTACCACAATACACAATACATTACCACACAGCGCTTCAGGAACGCGAGAGACAGAGCTCGTAGCTCATGAACGCCCGAAGGCGTTTCACTTCGCGCTGGGGTGTCTCTTCGCAGAGGAGGTGTTTGTAGCTTGAGGCTTCCCGCTGGTGTCTCCCTCGCGGAGGAAGCTGTGAGATATGTAATGCAGGTTTGTAAAGCCTCGTGCGTGCGTATCGGTAGCGAAGTGGGTACAACGCCCGGTACCTATCGCCGCAGACCGAGAGGTTGTGAGTTCGACTTCCAGGCCATCCGCGTCAACTTCTAGTTTTTCTTTGTCATGAGCCGGCGTGCATTTTACCACCGTCTCTTCTGTGAAAGAAATGACTTGAAGGAAGTCTTGGTGGACCCCGCCGCACATAACACTTTCGCGTTTAAAAAATAATGAAAAATTAAAAATAAGAAAAAAATATATAAAAAACCCGCCGTCTACCTATGCTTATGTGCACGCTTATGGACACAAGTTGACGCACAGGAGGTGTTCGATAGTCTCAGGAGAGCCACACATCTCGCAATTGGGACTGTCGGCACGGACGATAAGGTGTAGGTAACGGCGAGTGAATGCTACACCTAGTCGTAGTCGGTGAAATAAGCTTGTAATACATCTTTTCATGGTTGGTGGGATTCTAACACTCATATTTGGGTCAAGTTCGTGAAGCCGGCGGTGACGATGGCTTGGTAAAGACCTCACGCAAAGAAATTCAATGGCGGCCGTCTTGTTGTCATCGAAGCAACAAGTTTCAGAAAAAGTTCTGTTGGGACCACCGCCATGTCATCAGCGCGATATTCTGAAAGCGCTGAACATGTTTTTGCGCGATACAGAGCTCGACGAGAGACTGTAAATAGTTTTTGGACATCCAAGGACTTACTTCGTCGCCACTTTTCTCCATCATCATCATCCGCATCTTCTCTCCACTCTCTATACTACCACCCTCCCCTTTCCTACTGCTGAGAAGCAGGCCAGAACATTGATTCAGGCCGACCTCTCAGCTTTTCTGCCATAATAAACCTTTTCTCTCTCTTCTATGGACACAAGTTAGTCAAGAGTAACAGGGAGTGGCCCCCTACGCCCGACTCATAATCGTGTCGGCTTTGGCACGCAAACAAGCCATAAATTTAATTCGAGGTGCAGAGTATAAAAACTGGCGGGCAACTCAATTGTTGGAATGACAGTGAACGAAAAGCAGTGCTGCTGACTAAGCAGCAGATATCTAGCTGGTATCACACAACATCAGCCACGATTAATTGGCCATCATTTCGCCGACTCCAGCCAACAAGAGCCATTTGTGACTCTACGTGAGTAAATATGGCAGTTAAATTTAATTAGACATTATTTACGTCGGCATCGTGGTGACCATAACCCGCTAAGGAAAATAGGTACAGCTTTTGGGAGCTATAGTGAGGACAATGACACAGGACGTGCGCAATGGTATCCTCACTGCCACAGCGAGCACAGGCAGCACTGTCTGTTATT
Source organism: Rhipicephalus sanguineus (assembly GCF_013339695.2). Taxonomy (NCBI): domain Eukaryota; kingdom Metazoa; phylum Arthropoda; class Arachnida; order Ixodida; family Ixodidae; genus Rhipicephalus; species Rhipicephalus sanguineus. Next base: position 64,161,240 of record NC_051179.1, read on the forward strand.
CCGATTCGGTTATCAAAGCTCTTCGTGAAAGACACTCCAAGCCACAAGCGGCAGAGGATTGTTGTTGTGGAGACAGCTCTCAGCAACTCTAGCACGCCTCGATGACCAGCCGCTTTCTGAACAATCAATTTTGGAGTGCCGGAACGTTCTAGCTTCCAACCAGAAAGCGACGAAGGCGCTGCTGAAGTTTTTCCGCTCAACCGACCTCTCTAAACGACTGTGATGCTCCCCTGCTTGAGTGTGCGCGCGTTTTTTTCTGTATTCTTTTACTCTTTTTTTCCTTCCTTACATTTATATCCCCCCTAACCTGTTCCCCAGTGCAACGTAGCAAACTGAAAAACTTTCTTCTGGTTAACCTCCCTGCCTGTCACTTAACCTTTCTCTCTCCAGGTACAGCCGGCCCAGGTAGACTCTATATTCAAAAGGAAAAATAACTAGTCACGTAGAGTTGTTAATTGTAAATACTTGGAACTATTGCAATGACACGAAAGAAGCACAACCAAAGCTTATTATGCCGAAATATTCCCTTAAGATGCATTGAAGACGGAAGTTGCCTAATACATAGGCCTCACTCCCCCTGTAAAGTTGTCTTCGTCTCATAGCGCCCGCGCGTCCTGAGGCGTAGTTAGCGTGCTCGCCGCCGTACCAGGAATTGCACTGTTCCAGCGGCAGCGCCGCCCTGGAGGCGAGAGCTTACGCGGGCGCATGAAGATGGGGCTCGCTCTTTAGAGTTTGGCATCGTTTGTGGACAGTTGTCTCTCGCGGGAGGTCCGTGGGGACGATTCAGCGGCTCGGTCCCGCGGACTCGCGTGTTGTATCAAACGTCGGCGGCGCTGCAATCATGGTACACTTAAAGTCCCTGGATATTTTTGGGAAAGTACCGTCTTTCTTTTAACTGAGCCGCCACGCCGAGCACCCTCCTCTCCCGCCTTCCACCTTCCCGCTTCACGGGCCGTCGCCTGGGAAACGCGCGCGTTATCTGCGTGACATAGCATTCTTGATAGGAAAGTGGCGCGAGCTGGGTTATAGCGCCGGCGCCCGCACGGTGGCCGTTTGGGAGAGGATATAGATAAGGTTTGGACACTTGGGAGAGGAGGGTTGGACACTTCGGAGAGGATATGGAGGAGAGTGTCGCTACTTTCTGTATTAAGGGACTTTAGGTACACTTAAAGTCCCTTGATATATAGAAAGTAGCGACACTCTCCTCCATATCCTCTCCCAAGTGTCCAACCCTCCTCTCCCAAGTGTCCAAACCGTATCATATCCTCTCCCAAACGGCCACCGTGCGGGCGCCGGCCCTATAACCCGGCTCGCGCCACTTTCCTATCAAGAATGCTATGTCACGCAGATAACGCGCGCGTTTCCCAGGCGACGGCCCGTGAAGCGGGAAGGTGGAAGGCGGGAGAGGAGGGTGCTCGGCGTGGCGGCTCGGTTAAAAGAAAGACGGTACTTTCCCAAAAATATCCAGGGACTTTAGGTACACTGGCTGTGTTATTTTGTGTATTTTTTATTAGAATTTATCGGGCTATCGGTCATGTTACTGTAGTTATCGGTACGATTCGGCTGGCGGGCTCACCGTTGTGTAAAAAGTACGAATTAAAACCCATGTGTTCGTAAGACTACGATGTGTACTGCGTCATTTTGTTCCAGGGGCGTCTTTCTCAATACCCGAAAACACTTAACCAGGATAACACGACAACATGCATTCTTTTTTTTTTTAATATGAATCGCACAGCTTATTTGGAGGCATTTACAAACTTTGCGTAAGCAGCTAGGATTGTTTTATATGATTTAACAGGATTTACAGGACATCACGTAATCAACAGTTTATCTTGTTAGTTAATGGAAGTAATTTATGAATATGCATTGAATTTGTAGAACCATAGCTGGCCTTCGGAACTACGGTATTACTTTGATTCTAGTGAGCCACTTTACTCATGGAACATGATAGCATGATAGAAAGCGAGAGTTTCGTTTTGTTTCCTAGAGGGGGTTTAAAGAAAACTGTTAAGAACTAGGCATGCGCATTCTGCAGGCGGGAAAGCGGTGGCAGTCCCAGGAGAGCTGCGTGGCTACCATGAGCTTCACAAACGCTATGGCAAGTTAAATTGGTCCGTCTTGTTCGAGGATGCTATTAAGTTGGCGACATACGGATTTCCTATTGGAGAGGACCTCGCTAGTGCCCTGAAAGCGGCAGATAATAAAACGTTTGCTTTGGCAAACAAGACCAGGTAATTCCGTTTCTCGTTCTAAATAAAACCTGCTCCTTTCATTTCTCTCATAAAATACAGCTTTTTTAGGCTTTTTTTAATGCGATATAGACTTGCATTTAAGGCGTAATACTCTCATCTTGATGCAAAAGGGGGGGGAGGGGCGCTCTAGAAGACACGGACAAAGAGTAAATATGACGACAAAAGCGCACACTCGCTGCTGGAAGTTTATTGAAAAAACAACAACAACAAGATATGTATAGTTCACACATTGAGCACTTCATAAGGTTTCTCTCGTCTAAAAAATACAAATGGCGTTTCATATTAGAGAAATTCCTGTGAAGGCATATGCGTCAAGACGAAAAGGAGTGGGGCGGCCACCAAAAATGTTAGCGTCGCCTCCCCCCAATCCATTCCGTTTTGACGCATGTGCGTTCACAGGAATTTGTTTAGTGCGGAAGGCCATTTTTTTTTCTTGACGAGAGAAACCCTATCACGTGCTCAAGGTGCGAACTATAATTGCATTGTTTTTTACAGAAGTTTCCAGTTGCGAAAGTGCGCTTTTGTCGTCATTTTTCTTCCTTTGTCCATGTCTTTTAGTGCGCGGTCCTATTTGCATCAAGATGAACAATGACCAACTAGACCGAATGTCCGTTTTGGTACAGTGCATAATACTTTGTGCGTATATGTGTATTAGATATGTGAGCTGTAAGACCGGTGTTGTGTATGAAGCGAAGCAGTGTCTCGTGGAATTGGTTATCATGTATTAAGCGCACATTGCTAGTCGTGTCACTGAAATGAAGGCCGGCTTGCAGGAGGTAATGGGAGCTGAAGACGTGAAATTGTACTAAGCAGCAAAAAATGATAACGAATCCCCGAATAAACTTGCGCGTTGAACTAATGTGATTCGCATGTTATATTCGGCAAAACTAGCATTTTCCGCCCATTCGCGGCATAAATATAAGCATGGCTGTACACAGTCTAAACAGTATACATGTATAACCTGGTAGATATAATGTTATACACTAACAACCTTATATCTCACAATACATATAGAAGCTGTTTACAGCGCACACGGGACAAGGGATAGGCAAACACAAAAGGCGTCTTTTTGTCTTTTACGTGTGCGGTTTATACACGTTTTAAATTATTTCTACCAACTCACACAAGCTTCAACTTTCATATTACATAGAAGTGGTTGAAACATTTATGCATGTATTACATAGAAAGGTAAGGTACACAGCGTGCGTTATGTCTCTTCTCGTAATCAGATGAAATCAGATCAGGTAATCGGATGAAAAACTATGATTTCGTGAGGAAGGTCTCCCAGCTTTTTAACAATTGCTAAAGACACTTAATGCCACAGAGGTTAGTCGCTCTTTGATGTGAAGGAAGTAGATGAGCACTTTGCTCCTGAAGTAGTGCAAGACTTTCTGGGCCATTCTTTTCATACAATAGACTACCTGGAATGTACGTATTACGCTTTGACGACGTAATAATTGGACGCCACTACATTAATCTACAGCGTTCTCCGCGAAAGCAGCAATTTGAGATTGTCCCGAATTCAAGAAAATTGCAAAACGTATTTTGTATTTTTATTGCGAAGCTGTATACAGCTACAGCAACGTTGGCTAGAGCATTCTGTGCGTGTGTGCAGAAACATATGTGCAACAGTAATTGAACAAATCCCACTCCTCATCACGGGTACACTAAAAATGCAGAATGGATCACACGGGTGGCAAACACAGATTAAGAACGTGCACGAACCACCTGGCGCATGCGGCAAGCCAGACATGACGACGCATGTCGCTACAAAACGGTGTATTCTACTCAAATGGAAAACTTTAAAGAAGCATGCGCTAAATTCAATATGGACTTCCTGGACGGACACTTCAGATTTCGCTGCAGGGTTCGGCTGTGGTTCGAAATTATGTGATATTTGTGGGGTATGCTAAACAGCTTCGCTGGCGATCCACCATCCCAGAGTAGAATGGCTTCTTCATGTTTTTGCTTGTTATTCTTATACTTTTGCTTTACTATTTATATGTACATCAGACTGATTGTAAGTAATGCACTAACGGTGAGAGAGAGGAGTTTATTATGAAAGAAAAGCTGAGAGGTCGGCCTGAATCCATTTTCTGACCTGCTACTCACCCTTAGGAAAGGGCACGGGGTGGAAAGGAGAGTAGAGAGAAGGTGTTGATGATGAAGGCGGTGATGAAACGAAACCTTGGAATGTCCAAAAACTATTTCCAGTCTCTTGTCTAGTTCTGTCTCAGGCCAAAAACATCTTCAGAGCTTTCTAGGTTTATAATTCAGGCACCTCTTCATTGCAGCCGCTTATATGGGAACTGCAGGACAAATACGCCTTAATTTCCATCGGTTTGTTGTGCTTTTGTTTTGTGACTTTGTGCATCATGGTGACTATTACAAGCCAGGGCCAGCCGTATGGTCCACCAATAAATATTGGCCTTGCACAGTGCCCAGGACTCCTTCCGACTATTTATCTATTCAACTCTTTGCCTGCAAAAAAAAAAAAAAAAGGTCCTGCACCTCCCCATTTTTATGCTGCCGGCCGCTGTCTGCATTTCCATTCGCTTGGCACCTATTTTGTTCAATCCATCAACGATCACAGATCACGTTTTTCCTCGTAGCACTAACCCAAAATAGCTGATATATTCCTTTGCATTTAAGCTAATAATAGGCGTTACTACTGTGTGAGCAAAGTTCGGACAATGTAAATATAAAATAGAGTTCTGAGTCGAGAATAAAGATTGTGAAGCAATCTGCAGATTGCACGGATATCTTTGGCTTTGAGCTCATTGATAACGCACACCGGCAGCGGAATAAAATAGAAGACACGGCATTTTCTCGAGGTGAAATGCCTCATAGTGCTCACAGAGTTGCTTTTTTTTTCGGTGGTAGTATTGCCTACGGAGGCCTCCTTTAAAAAAATGTGTGAAGGTGACGTTTATGTCTCATTATACCCTTAGTTTGGTGCGACTGGGCATGTGGGAAAGGTGTAGGCGAGGAGGAGAAGGTTACGTGACCACGTCCTTGTTGAAGGCCTTGTCTAAACCTTTTTTAATGCATTCAAAAGGTACTTTACTACATCGTAAGAGAAAACAATAAAGTACAGTTGTTTTTCATACTTATCTTAATTGACTTCTTTATTCGAGTAATTCTGCACGCTTACACTTCTTGATGTCCCGAAATGATATCGCAAAAATATTTTCGTTCTCGCCTCAACCGTTAATATAGTTGAACACTAAACGTCGTGCTTCAATGTGCGCAGCTGGCAAGCCTTCGTGAATAACAACACGAAAAAGGTGTTGCAGAAAGGAGACAAATTGATTCAGTTGGACTTGGCCAAAACACTGGACGACATCGCCAAAAACGGAGCTGACTACTTTATAATGGCTCCTTCGCTAAGGAACTCGTTCAAGAAGTCGCTGACAATGGTAAGCGGCTAATTGACATAGTTTTTCTCAAACACGGTTATAAGACATTTCTGGTGCTTACCAAAGAGTGGCTGCACATAGCACGCAAAATGGAAAGGGAGCCTATCTAAACTGAAAAATATAAGTGAGGTATGTACTACTACGATATCAGCAGACAAACCCATACAGAAGTCAGTATAATAGATATCTGAACATTTTGCAAGCTACTAAAGATATCGCGGAAGATCGCGACGCTGTAAAAGTAGGTACTTGCTTTATCAGCTGATCAGGTGTGTGAAACATTTCTTGAACAAATCGAAAGGTGTGCTTGCGCTGCACTACATTCAACAAGAATTTTCGAGACCGCGGGAAATATTAAGAAGTTCGCAATTATGTATGGGCGTGAGTGGTATTTGCGTAAAGAAGCGTGAATGAGATTTACGGGCGGTAAGGAAATAATGAAAAAAAAAAAGCTTTCGCACATTGCAAGATGTATGTAGAATTTCTGATTATGTCAGGTTTATTTACGAATTTATTGATTGCAGAGAGTGAACAGTATTATAAAATGATGTGATTAGAATATTACTAATATTAGTAAATTTACACCTTCTTACTTTAGTCACGTTATCCATACATAATACAGTACAAATTCGACAAGAGCCTTGCAATGATACGCAAAGAATAAGTGTATTGCAATAAACGAGTACCGCGGTGCTGCTGCATCGTCCAGTCCTTACTTATCAACTGGCCATATCTATGAAATATGCTGGCAGAAAGTTGGAATATCTCCTGCTTCGGCAGATCAAAATCGCCTTCGATGAGACACCGTGCGCAAGGACTGACACCTGCACGTATCCTACTTACTCTGAAAGTAGTAAATGGTCAATTTGTTGTTACGACCGTTAACTCATTTGGAGTTGAAGCCTGCTACACATAGCCACTCATGTTTCCAAAATACAAGTTACACGCCGTTAAGCGTGTCATGATACTCAGTCACTGCAAGAGAAAGGTTAAAGTATGAAATACTGACGTGGCCTGCGGAAACTTTTCTGATTGGAATTTTACATCTTTCCACGCTGGCAGGCCTGTACGGCCGGCGTGAGGTGCAGATAAAGAATAATCAGGAAAAATGACTCCGACATAGAACAAACATATGGAACGCTTCATTGTCATAGACTGCAGTTCGGATGCATACTGGCTGGATTGGGTTGTTTTGCCTCATCCTTTATTTCATTTCATTTTCATTTATTGATTATTTACAACAATATAGTTGAGGGAGACCAGGGGAAAAAAGCTGATGAATCAGCTTGAGCGTGTCCTGGCCGCCCTACACGTATGTCAGCGTAAACGGTGGCTACAAACAAAAACTACAAAAAATGCACACATCATATATATTGCACATGGCTCATTTCGCATTTTATGCAAAATGCCATTTCATTCCATGACAGCGTTATTGCTCATCAGTGTTTTCGAACGACGTGCTATTTTGGTAAACGTGTTGTGCAGCTAAGCCTTGTAACAAGTTGTCTGCCACTTGTTCTTATTGAGTAACTGAGTATCAACCTAATTCATAATCGAACAGTTACGGAACATCGATAACATTGCTTTCCTCTGTTATCCGATTCACCAGGTGGTGTGATGATTGAATGGGTATCTCACGAACTACTCGACAAGTTGGGTGACGCCGTTGAACAGGACTTTCAAAGGAAACCTCACCTTGTATACCGCACCACCGCCAGGCAGTGGCGGAGTCGTCGCTTACATACTGGGCATCATGGACGCTTCCGCGCTAAGGAAGATGAATGCCTCCAGGAGAACGTCTCGACGTTACACAGGTGACGCGCTGGAACAAAAAAAAAAAAAAATGAGGATTTCACACTGAAACTGAGCACAAAAGCAGGGCTCAGCGGTTGCATGAAAAATATAATGACACAGCATTGTCTTGAATTTGGCATCGTACGGCAATGAAGTCCAGGTAAATATATGGAACAGAGCGAATGGCATTTAATGAATATACACGCAGACGACGGTTGCTTGCATAGATATCCCGCTACAAAACTGCTTGTCCAAAGTATGTTGTTGGCCATAAATAACGTTACAAAAGTGTACTGGCATGTGCCGCAGGTTTTATTACGACAGCAATTAAATGGATACTTCAGGCAAATTTTCGATGTTGCTTTCACCATCGTTGTGAGAGCCCAAGGTCGATAAAATCACCCCGCTCGTCGTATGTTCTATCGGCCCGTAGCCAGAAATATTTTTCGGGGGGGAGGGCACTTGCTGAAAACTTTCACTATTTGAGAAAAACACCGATTAGGTTATTTATTTTTGGTAAAAACACATACTTCACCAAATATCGGGGGGGGGGGGGTCCGGGCCCCAGACCCCCCCCCCCTGGCTTAGGGCCTGGTCCTTATGCGAGCGAAAACGAGTGAGGGTAGCCGACGATTGCGGCTTAGGCGGAGAGGAAATACGCTGGCCATATTCCTCCGCGCAAAAGGCCCTTGGGGTAAAAAAAGGGCGGGGGGGGGGGGGGGGCGCTTTTTGTGAGGTTGCTTGGCTTCGACAGAAAACTGCGTACATTGAACGACCGGGCGCGTCGCGCGCGCCCTATCTTGGCGGACCGCGCATGGTTGTACGTGCTGCGCTCTCACCGCTCAGATTAAAAGCGAAGCTGTTTAATTTCACCGTAATCAGTTTTGTCTGTCGGAAAGAGAAATGATCATCATCATGAACTGGCACGCGATCTCCACATCACATTCTTAATCTTCGTCCTCTACCGCTTTGCTTCCAGAACACGTGCGCCTATTTCTCCGGCGTGGCCTGTAATAACACTAATGGGTGAGGGAACGGGTATACACAGAGAGAAAAACAAAGAAAAGGATATGAAAAAGAGAAAGGGAGAAATTCCTGGCGAAAAAAATTCTTCACGAGGCGGTATTCGAACACGCGTTCCCTCGTTGCGAGTGAGTGAGTGAATAAACTTTATTACAAGATCCGGCATGCATGTTTGTGGTCCGGGCTAGACCGCACAGGTAGATACCAGGGGACCTTGTCTCCCTATAGCCTCCCTGGCCTGCTGGATAGCCTATTTTTGGTCTTCAACCTAGCTGAGCAGCACTGGCCGCCACCGCTCCCGTGAGGGCCTCAGGAGAACTTGTTGATAGGCTGGGACATTCCCACAGTATATTGCGAAGGCGAGCGTCTTAACCACTCGGCTACCCAGGAACGCTATAGCAAAGCATAGCACAGCCTTCTATAGTATAGTGGAGTAAGAGGGTGGGAAAGGGAAGTGAGCATGATGAGCAGAAATGTGATCGTGAGCGAGAAAGAAAGATGGAGGGGAGATAGTAAAGCATAGCATATAAAGAATGAGAAAGAAAGGAATGGAGAGAAATAAAATACAGAAAAAGAAAGAGGAAGAAATAAAAGAGAGAGAGAAAGAAATGGAGTGAGAGATAGAGAGAAGAAAAGGATAGAAAAAATGAGGAAGCAAGCGAGAAATATATATATATATATATATATATATATATATATATATATATATATATATATATATATATATATATATATATAGAGAGAGAGAGAGAGAGAGAGAGAGAGAGAGAGAGAGAGGAGAGAACGAAAGGGATGAAGATAGAAGGAGCTAGAAAGAGAAAGAGATACATAGAGAGGTAGAGAAATAAATAAAAAAACACAGAGAAGAGGGAAGAAGAAAGCAGAAATTTCGCAAGCTTAGCAAAACAGCAAAAGCAAGGACTACATAGGTGCCCATCAGATCCGCTCTCTCTTCAGCATTGCGCCTCCAGTGCAACGTACGCTAATTTTTTCGTTGAAGCGATAACCAGCACGAAGGTCATTTCGCTCGCTGCAACTACCGCGTTTCCTTATACGAAAGCGCCTGAGCTAAGCCAGGTCGGATACTAAAGCAGTCAGCTGCAAGCCTTACTTCATATAACATTCTAATTTTTGCTATCGCAATCATTGCTTTACCGTTGCAGCGACACCGTGACTTTTTTCTGTACCTACACACATAGGATATCGTTCCTGTGCGTTGTCTGGATATTATTAAGTGATTTGTTATACAGAGGGCACTGCGTGCTGCGCAGCAATAGTGTGCCTCGATGTGTGCGCCCACAAAACGCGCAACAAAACGCGTATCAAGGCACCCTACGCAGCAAGAACGGCGTGTATAGGCCATTCTTCTGCGTTTCATTTATACGGCAAGCTGTGCTCCCGAAGTATAACGTTTATCGAATGCCCGCTTTTCGTTATAGCGTCTAGCAGCCCAGAAACACCTCAGATAACAAAAGCATTTTGATACAGGACCGCATGGTTCGTAGAGGTTCCTTCCATGCCCCTGAAAAAATGTCTAATGTTGTTCGGGAGCAGTGCTGGGCAGTATCGAAGATACATGTGTCTTCGATAGTATCTTAGATACTATTTGGGTATCTTGTATCTGTATCGCAATACGTCTCGCAAGACGTGTATCAGTATCTGTATTTCCGATACATTGAAGAATGTATCGTGTATCTTAAGATACAAGATACTCCGATCGCCACACAACGGTGCGATACAATAAACGTTGGTTGAACTCCGCTTCCCAAGCTAATACTGCTACCACTAAGCCACCAGATTAAAGCTAAAGACAGTGACTATATTTTATCTTTCCGCCAGAGTTTTCCAGCGACGGCAGGCGATGAGCTCTGGGCGTTCCTATTGAGGGAGCAGAGTCACGTGGTGGCGCTCGCGTCATCTCGACAGACAAACGCGCGAACGTCTAAGCCCAGAGGACATTTTGTTTCACGGTTTCTTTTTTTTTTCCTTTTTAGTTGCGTCAATGCTATGGCACTTCGCTCTTAACCACTGTCCTGTGCCAGGTACTACAATGCGTGCGGTGTCTTTTGCACAAATTCTGATGCCGCTGTAGTGTCGTTATCAAAGTTTCTCTCGCGTTGTTCTTCGTTACGAAGTCTGAAAAATGCAAAAAAAAAAGGTTGCTTTGCGTCTGGTGGTTTTCACACATCGGCGATTCGAAGGACCTCGTCGATGAAAATTCGACTTACGTGCAATGAGATGACCTGTATGCAACAAGATTCAAACAGCTGTAGCAACACCGATACCGATGCTGGATTCACAGAACAAGCATTCACTTAACAAGCTATCTTGGCGTACGTCTCTTTTTTCTTTTATTCAATGAGTTCTCAAAATCATAATTGGATCGTTAGCACAAGTTTTTTCTAAGTGTCCTTTCCATCCCATACATTACCTATGTCGCTGTATTGGTTTTTTCGGGTCTGCTTACGGCAATATGTCTTTAACGTGTTGGCAAGGTAAGCTCTCTGCTTATTCTGACTTTTAGCTGTCTGCAACATTTCTTTATATTCTACTTAAGTTTACTGTTATGTGAGGCGGCGTTGAGAACAAATATATAATAATCTGCACGTGCTTGGAGTATATACAGTAACAAAAATTCTGCTTACTGCTTAGTAAAATGGCAAAAGTGCGTTTTTCATGATAATAACGTAAACTATTAGCAGCCATCTCAAATATGTTAGCAAGGGATTGGAGGAAACATTGTTATACAAATGCTGCGTGTTTCTAATAAGCGTCTCAACGAGTCGGTTTAGGCTATTTGACATAGGCACTCACTTAAATGTCTAATTCACATAGCCTGTTAGGGGTTACCCGCCGCGGTGGTCTAGGGCTTATGGCACGTGACTGTTAAACCGTAGGTCGCGGCAGCAGCAGTTCGATGCCTGTGCGCTGATATTTAGTTTTATAACACCACGTGGTCGAAATTTCTGGAGCCCTCCACTACGGCGGTCTATCTAATATCGTGGTTCTGTGGGACGTTAAACGTAACAATTATTATTAGCTCTCTGGGGTGCCCCTGTATCGTGTTCCTAACTTATTCGCTGTGTTTACTACAGAATCGCTTTTCTATTTACTTAGGTTATATTGGTTTTTATTTCTCAGTCTTCTCTACATATTTTTAATGTTACTAATCACGAGGTAATCGGAGCTTAAGTGGTACTATAGTGTGAATAGCGGCGGTTGTCCTGCGGTACTTTATGCAACTATAAAAACACGTCTGACACGTTTTCTGGGCTTCCGATGTTCTCTCATAAAAGAAAAAAATGTTTTAAAGATCGGCATTACTGAGTACGTCGCTGACGAACGCTTTACGCCAGCAGATAGGTAGAATATAAAAGTAATTGCAGTTTTATGTCCTCTACGTAATCACGATGTGTCGCAAAGAATGTCGCTACCAGCGTTCCCGCTGACGTACACCTGTCCGCGGTGATCGGGTATTGCGAAAACTGTGATACGTTTACGGGCAAGGTAGAACTAAACAACGGTATTTGCACCGTTGTGCGGAGGCTTCCTATAGACGTTCTTTGTGATTAGATGGATTCGATTAGATTAGACGTTCTTGTGATCAGCAGCCCGCTGGCTGGTCGGCAAGCAGAGCATCGACTCCACCCAATTACAAAAGCGGCAAGCAAAAACCATTATCAGCGAAGTGCATAAAGAGGTGTCATGATAAGCCGCTAAGCAACCACCAATAACTTGTTTCGGAACGAAAGTCATATGCCTTGAGCACATAAATACAAAAATTTTGAGATACTAACACACATTTCATTCAAATGAAGCAAAACTGTTCTTAGTTAATAAACTTTCAAGCGAACATTTTTTTTTTTGCATCGACGTTTAGTGCTCCTTACCGTAATACAGATATGTAATAACAAATTTCCGAATGTATCGAAGCACCTAAGATACAATTACAATGTATCGTACCGGATACAATCGGCGTTGTGTATCTTGTATCTGTATCTCAAACTACTTTTGCCTGAGTATCTTGTATCGTATCGCGATACACTTTCAAAGTATCTTTGCCCAGCCCTGTTCGGGAGTATAACTGCATTACGCTTAACATGTGATGGATCGCTAATATTGTTTGAAAAATGTAATGGTCAATAGCGCTTAGAAAAATTGTTCGCGACTGGAAATTGCACAAAGACGACGCGCGGTGGCTTATGCCATTGTTGACGTCGTCTCAAGGGCTCCTATGATACACGTCGTGAAACAGGAGAGAAATCGAAAGATAGAAATTATTGTATAGGAAAGCACAAGACGTTTTCTTAACCTGATGGGAGGGGGGGGGGGGGCAGCCAGCTACAGTACTCTGAAAGATAAACAAAACAGTAAATGACGATACATTGTGACGGACACAGCTTGATAGTCCCGCAGTCTGGTATATATTAACATCTGTTCAGAGGTCAGAAAAACATCTGCAAGATTCCATCCCAACTTCGCAGGTTCGCTGAATCGTTGCAAGTTTGGGTCGTTATGCGAAGAGAGCCGACCTTGGTGACCCTCAATTCGTGGACTGCGAGCAGGTACGCGCCAGCATTGCTAACGTGCCCTTAATTGTTCTTGATCGAATCGTATCTAAATAACTTGACATTTTGCTGCAGTTCGAGGCAAGAAAAAGGTTAAAAGATAATGGGAGGTTAACCATTTTGACCTGGTTTGCTACCATACGTCGGGAAGTACAAACATGTTTTTATAATGAAGAAAGCGAGCGCAAAATTATGCACGCGAACAGGTTACACCTGTCAACTTCTGTGTGTGCCATTCTTACATTGTTATTTGCGACACTATAGCGTGTACCGGTCGCTTTTACTTATCGGATCCTAACCTCCGGGCTCTACACAGCCTCTTGGAGTTTGTGGAGGCGACCGAGATCATTGCCTACCGTCGAGCGCCCGCTACTTGGTGGGCTCCCTTCACCATCGGACTCCCCCATGAATGAATGACACTCCCGCTGTTTATCTTCCTCTTCTTCTGTTATCTTCTTTACTTCCCACTTTCCCTTCTCCTGACGCTGCGCCGTGCTTCCTACTGAACTGCAGAAATAAGCGTCATTTCCCATATAAGCAACCACCACTACTACTACGCACCTAAACTCCCAAGTAATAAACGACGGGGCTGCATTTTGACCCATATCTGCAACAGGGCCGACAGAGTCGACAGCGCCCCAAATCGGAGCGCTTCTTGTATCGCGCCTATTATACATTAAATTTGCAAGAGCTTATCGGAACACTTCTGACACGCGTTATCTTGGCTTGTCTATACTAACGCTAACTTGATTTACATCGCTTACTGAAGTTCACTCATAGATTACAAAAGTATCTCGAAAATTAAGTGTCGGTGTTTCATTGCACCTAGTAGTGTTGAGATACTAGTGTTTTGAATTATGGCAGGCTGTGTTCTGTTTTTTAACACGAAAGTGTTTTATGCCGGGGTCCGCCAAGACTTCAGTGACGTATTTCCGTCACGGAAATGACGTCGAAAAAATATACACAATCAGATGGCAAAGAAAAAAAGGTACCGTCATCGAGCCCACGACCGCTCGGTCCGCAACCGCAGATGCCGGGCACGCTATCCACTGCGCCACGGTCACTTTTTTTTCTTTATTGACTGCGCCACGGTCACAGACTCTGGAGGATTCACGAACGCGCCTTTTATATCTACCATTCTCCCGGTCGGCTAGGTGGTGTTGACCTCTGGGAGTGGTAAGGTAAAGTAATTCGTTATTGCTGTGGCCTCCGCGACTAGCACCTGCAACGCGTTACGCGTCCGCCCAATTTTGTCAATGCTTTAATACACCGCGAGGTAGCGACCTTTGCCCAAGCGTCGTAAAAGCGTCGGCCTCTCTCAGCATCACGCTAATACAAAGCAAAAATAGCTCTGCGACGCGCGCCTGCCTCACCTGGATGTAACACCGCGTTCCATGCTCACGCGCTCGCCCCGAGAAAAAAATCACAGCATATCCACGGAGTGAATGATGATGAGTGGGCGAAGCTGCGGAGGTTCATCGGTAAACCGTGAATCTTCCGTGAATTCTGCCCAGTACATCATCACCGACGTGAGATCGGGCGCGTTTATACTAAAGGTTCGATGAGTTATGACGACTTGCAGCTCACTTTAATTTTACATGTACGCTGTGAATTTTCATTGTTTAGAAAACCATTGCTTTAGAAAACACCTTGCGTCTTTCGTTAAGCAGCTGGCGTCTTTTTCGTTTTGCTTTAGAAACATCTGGCGTTCTTTCGTTTGTTTTTACAAAACATCTGGCGTCTTTCGTTGGTTATTTCATCAATCAACGGCGTTTTGAACAAATTTTTATTGTTTAATCACGCACAGGAGAAATCTCACCAGGCACTACCTTGGAGGTAAACAATGGCTGCTAATGGGAATGAGAGACAGAAGAAGTCGGCTTTTAGCTAACACTTACACTTCTACAGAGACAGAAGAATTCGGATTTTAGTTAACGCGCACGCTGCGAATTTTTTATTGTTCAACAACGCACAGGAGAAATCTCCCACCGGCACCACCTGGAGGTCAAAGGGTAAGACTTGTTACTCACTACTACGAGCCGACGAGGGACGAACGGGTGACGCCTTAAGGAGCTTCGCCCCTAAAATCGCGGCCGGGCTACTGGGGCGGCACGACGCGCTTTGCGTTTCCTCTAGTCCGGCCGTGCGTCCAATATGCGATGCTCTTCTGGCTATCACACCTAGTTCTCTGATTACGCTTTCACCGCTAACTACTACAGGTACCACAAGGGTTTGTTTAATCATTTAGCAGGGACGTTAGTCATCGGGATGGAGATGTACCACCAATCACCAAAGTGGGTACATACACGTTAAATGGCGCCATTAGCTGCCAGACATCAATATACATTTTGCAAATTAAGTAAGCATTCAGTTACTTCTGTAAGGGCACGCTTTACTTTCGTGTTATTCCGATTCCTATGACGGAGGGATCAACCGTGTTTTTTGATACAACTTTTAAGCAGGCAACGAAAACGACGGCACACTAAGGAAGTATAGCAGCTAGAAGCCCTTGGTAACACAGCGTGCCATTTTCCTTTTTTCGCGCTTGTTGCGACCACGTTCTGATTGTGGCGCAATGCCAGAACACAATTAGGTAAACTTTAAAGAGTGAGGGCTAAGTGCAAGGCGGAATGCTTCAGCACCGTATTTTCGCATATGTGTCAAATTATTACAATCTTTCCCTTTAAGAGACACTAAAAAAAGATTTCTGGCATATTAGTAAATTACAGTTTCTCAATGCCGAAACACCACCCTGACCGCGTGAACACGCTTGGGAAGCGGGAAATACGAAAAAAGAAAATGCGAGTGGCGGCGCCCCCTTAAAATTCCCGTACCAAACGCCGTGACGTAATTCATATTGACGGCGCCTACTGGGTCATACGTAGGTCCTAATCGGTAAAAATGGACCACATTGTCTACTAAGGGGGCCATATAGATAGATTAACATACTAGTGTAAGAAATTTCGTTAGGCCAATGTCGCCAAAATACGATAAACAGATTTGAAATCCGTGAGGTCACGCGCGACGATTTCAGTGGGAGCGTTAGAAATGAAATTTTGACCTTGATTTTCTCCTCTGTTAAAAATTATGGCAGCTACCCACTAATGGTGCCAAGCCTGACGGAAGGGCGGAACTGGTTGGCCTTCCTTGTTCTCTCATAATTTGTTTTTCGTTCATTCTTGTCTTTCATCTCTTTCTCTCTGTTTTCTTTGTATCTGTTCTTTGTACCTGTTGCTTTCTATTACTTTCTTTCTCTCTTTATTTCTTTCTTTTTCTCGCTCTTTCTATCTTTCCTTTTCTTCAATTATTACTCTCTCTCTATCTTTCTGTGATTCCTTTTCTCTCTTTCTTTGTTTCTCTTTATTTCTCTCTTTACTTCGCTTTTCTCGCAGTTCTTTTCATCTTGTTCGTCTCTGTTCTTTCTTTGTCTTTGTTGTTTTTATTTCTCTTTCTTTCTCTTTATCTCTCTTTCTATCGCATTCATTCCCTTTCTAACTCTTTCTTTCTCTATTTCTCTTTCAAGTGTCCCACGTGCTCCACTTCGCCGAGCACAGTTTTCGTTTAACGCTCCCACCTGCTGCGCCCTATAATGGGGCTTCCCAATTCTTGTGGCGCATACCCACCTGTGGTTTTCTGCGGACGCCAAAGTTTGTACGGCCGGCTTAAACAGCTGCGCTTTTAATAGACATAGGATAGTGAATTATTGACGTTAGAGTTCTCAGAATACAAATTATCAATTTAAGGCGATTCATTGTCTCAGTTTAGTGTTCTGTTAACAACGGCGTGCATTAACCTCAATTATCAATGATGCAATTCTTGCATTAATTCTCAATTTGCATTCGCTTTTGTTGCCTCTTTTCTTCAACAGGTGCTTACCGAAATGACCTCTACGGAAACAGCCGAAACAGCGAAGGGCAAGATAAATGACTCTCGCACATTTGGTAACCTAGAATACTACGGCTATACCTACGGGATTGCGCGACATGACCAAGGAAATGCACACGCCACCTTTTGGTATCGGGACGACATCGTCATCGCTGTGTCCAGCACAATAAACCATCCGTACGATTCCGTTTTATCGCAGTCGTCCCTGATAACAGCTAGGGTGCCACGTTAGATTAATGGACTTTTGAGGTGTGAAGTGAACGGCAATAACATGGCATGACGAGACTTTGCTTTCAGCGTATACATATGGTCACAGTGACAGCAGGACGCACTTTTCCGGTTTTGTGAAACGGTTCGCTTAGCGATTCCCTCCAAACTGCTACACCGGCGAAGTACGAAACTTGCACTCGTATGTCAGAAGCTTAGCTTGTTGATAATGCTCCCTTATGCTTTCCTGTAAATGCAATACATTTTTTCTTTAAGCATATACTTTGAGACTTCAAAGCTACATGGCGCATATATTGTTCGAGGCAGTGGATATAACTGATACTGTAACCACGCCTTCCTGGGCTACTAGGTTGAATGCGCATTACTTGTAATCCTAGTAAAAAAACTTAAGGAAAAATAATGGAAGCACGGAGTCGACGAGATTGCACTTTTTCTTTTTTCCTGTTCGCATGTTCCCTTCATTGCTATTGCTCTTTTTTACCACAAGAGACAGAAGCATTTTCGTGCATGCTACATTTAACTGTATAGTCGCTTTTCGCATATGATTTTGAAGCAAGTAACATCTTTTGTCGGCATAAATGCAGCTTCGGAAGCTGGATACGCACGAACTCCGGAGTAATACTCAACAACCAGATGAATTCATTCTCGACACCAGGCGAGACAGAAAGAAACGAGAAAAGTCCATCCACTGCGAATTACATCGCTCCAAGGAAGCGTCCCATGTCATCCATGGCACCCACTGTGGTAGTGGGCAGTGATGGCAAAGCCGTGCTTGCCCTGGGAGGAACTGGCGGATCTTTCCTTGCCTCAGGAATCGCAATGGTACATGTTCAAGACGCATGTAATAATTTGCTGCCACCTACAGTGTGCTGATCCGAATCGACATTTAGAATCGGGCAAAACTATAAGGTCGATTCCACGAAAGATCAAAAAAGTGTGTATATTCGATGTTTCTGATTTTCCTGATAATTTTGTATGTTGTGCACATATGACTGCACAGCACGAAATCGCAGTTCGTTTTCAAATAAAATTTTTTTTCATAACAGGAAAATTCGACAAGTGTCGCCGGTTGACGACGACCATTTTACGAAGAGTGCGTTTTCGTAAATTCGCGATCATGCTGGCAGCTACTGAAACTATATATTACAAATATCTTTCTTTTTCGCGGAAGTAGAAGTAAAGAGGAAATAGCTCTTACGATTTCATGGAATTCTGAGCAAATTATGTATTTTTAAAAATTCACGAAAAACGCTGCGTTTTTGAAAATCAGTCAAATTTGGAACGCTATGGCTACTTCTGTGAACATCTTAGCTTGTTCATATTTGCAGCATGAATAGGCCTCTATGTGAATAATGAACCTCTGCATTTGTATTTCTCTAATAATTTTCAAAGTAGTAAATTTTCATGCTCGAAACACCAAAAAGAGAAAAGTGCTCCTCGATTCAAAAATCTATAATAAAAAAAACCCAATCTCAATTTTGTTTAAAGTCCCCCAAAATGTTCTCAAAGGACTGCAGAATGATATTATGAAAAAACATGTTGCATCATTCTGATTAGGACAAAAGCAGAAAATGTCAAACATTGTGTTTCCAGAGCGTGGTGGCTACTGCGGGAAGGACATCTCTAGTACCAAGAAAATACAGTAACACGTCTTTTTTCTTCTCTGAGCTTCGCTAAACAACAGTAATGATCTATTGTCGGAAAGTGGGAACTGTTTTGTAAAGAAAAAAAGATCGTTCCAATTAAATGCATTTGCGACACCACTTATATTCCTCGTCGACGGGTAGCACGGACATTTTCATTCCTCTGGATAATTTTTTTTTAAAGTAAATGCGCTTACCTATATAAAAGCAACGAAGCTAAACGCGAAATTTGTGTAGCTGAATCGATCATGCATTGTAAGAATGTGAGAAATCGCAAATAGCGACAGTGGTGAACGGCGAGTACCGCAGTGCAACTTAAGCACAGCAGCCACACATTGTTTGCCAGGCTTTGTCGCTCTGCACGAGAAAATGCTGGGGTGTCGATTGCGTTGGTTACACGATACATTTTTCACCGCTCGTCGCTCTCCCACCCGGTCTCTGGATCCGCACCGTGCGGATCGTGTGGCGGATCGAGTGGCCCGCGCTACAAGCACTCGTGTAAACGGAGTAGCATGCGTTAGGCGGACAGGTGCAAAGGGCGGCGCGATAGACGCCCGCCTGAGCAGACGACAGCAACGAGCACGGCTGTGCCAGTCAGCCAAACACCACCTGAGATAGAAGTTAAGCATCCAAATTGTGCTTCACCTTGATGCGATCACTGTCCTACGCTCTGAAGGTGGCTACGGGTAGGCGTTGTAGCCATGACCGAGATTTTGTACGGACTGTCTCATGGTGCACAAAAAGAAAATTCCGCTGGAGCGGAATTTTCGTTATGTAGAAGATATCGTATCGAGTCTCTTTTGCGGAGGGTCATAGAGTAGGATGCGCGCTCAATTCAAGAGATGACCAGATCTGCCAGCACTGCTTCAAGACATACAAGGAGATGCAAAACAAAGCAGATGCAATGCAAACAAAACGTGTTTTGTCCGTGGCCAGAACTGCTGCCACCAATCTTCACGTAATCGATTCTTTTTAAACTCTGCATTTATCACATAAGGTTTGACAACGTACACATTTGGGCCAACAAAAACCACACGTCTTGGCGACCGTTCTCCAGAAATTCATTTCCATTCATGAAGAAACCTTGGCTTTATACCAATCTCTCAATTCTGGCGCACCACATCATCATAAGAGACGCATGGAGGGAATGCGTTCTTTAGCACTCAAGATATGAATTATACTCAACTGAAATAGATGAAAGAAAAGGAGGCTACAACTGAAAGTGCCTACTGTGGACTGAGGGATGTCTAACACTGGCGTGAAGTCGCAAACCACGCAAATGCATTTAATTGGAACGATCTTTTTTTCTTTACAAAACAGTTCCCACTTTCCGACAATAGATCATTACTGTTGTTTAGCGAAGCTCAGAGAAGAAAAAAGACGTGTTACTGTATTTCTTGTTACTAGAGATGTCCTTCCCGCAGTAGCCACCACGCTCTGGAAACACAATGTTTGACATTTTCTGCTTTGTCCTAATCAAAATGATGCAACATGTTTTTTCATAATATCATTCTGCAGTCCTTTGAGAACATTTTGGGGGACTTTGAACAAAATTGAGATTGGGTTTTTTTTATTATAGATTTTTGAATCGAGGAGCACTTTTCTCTTTTTGGTGTTTCGAGCATGAAAATTTACTACTTTGAAAATTATTAGAGAAATACAAATGCAGAGGTTCATTATTCACATAGAGGCCTATTCATGCTGCAAGTATGAACAAGCTAAGACGTTCACAGAAGTAGCCATAGCGTCCCAAAGTTGACTGATTTTCAAAAACGCAGCGTTTTTCGTGAATTTTTAAAAATACATAATTTGCTCAGAATTCCATGAAATCGTAAGAGCTATTTCCTCTTTACTTCTACTTCCGCGAAAAAGAAAGATATTTGTAATATATAGCTTAAGTAGCTGCCAGCATGATTGCGAATTTACGAAAACGCACTCTTCGTAAAATGGTCGTCGTCAACCGGCGACACTTGTCGAATTTTCCTGTGATGAAAAATTTTTTTATTTGAAAACGAACTGCGATTTCGTGCTGTGCAGTCATATGTGCACAACATACAAAATTATCAGGAAAATCGGAAACATCGAATATACACACTTTTTTGATCTTTCGTGGAATCGACCATAAAACATTGGTATTGCTAGACAAATGCACGTTAAAAAACCCCGTTGTCAAAGTTATTGACAATCACAATTACGGCGCGACTCATAATCGTATGGTGGTTATGACGCGCTAATGTAAGAATTTATTGCTTTATAGACGGTTTATATGGCGCATAGGCACGTCTTGTAACATGGTGTTATAAGAGAAGCTACTTACGTCGAAATCTCAACACTTCAATAACTGGAGCATAAAATGTATGGCAGGCATTTCATAGACTGCGCCGGCCAAAGTGCGTTGGCGGGCTAGCAGGCGTTCATCTTTGGCTGAAGCAGCGCACACGGGATGAGGACGAAGAAATACGAGCACAGGACAGGGGCTGACTCGCAACTACGCTTTATTGGGAAAAAACAAGCACACACCACACACACACAACACACACACACACACACACACACACACACACACACACACACACACACACACAACACACACACACACACACAACACACAACACACACACCCACACACACACACACACACACACACACACACACACACACACACACACACACACACACACACACACACACACACACACACACACACACACACACACACACACACACACACACACACACACACAAAGCCCCCAGGCAAGAAAATGCAGATTAACTCTGGTATCAGATGTTGCAAGAACTGCATAAGTACATAAACTGCGTCACTAAGCGTAATATACGGCAGGCTGACACGCTTATCGCCTTTCCTTCGAATGTAGAAGGCCTCACTGATTTCTCTTGATATATGCTCTTTATGATGTGACAGTATCATGGTGTGGCTAAAGGAGGCCACGCAGCCGCATTTCTGACAATTGGCAGCGAGAGAGAATGGCTTTGTGTCCGACAGTGAACGTTCGTGTTCCCTAAGACGAACGTTAACGCATCTTCCGCTCTGGCCAATGTAAGTTTTTCCGCATGACAACCGTTTCTGACAGACAATGATAGAAATGGTTTGTGAGGCACAAAGCCATGCTACTCGCCGCCCATTGTCAGCAATGCGGCTGCGCGCCCTTCCTTAGCCACACCATGATGCTGTCACATCATAAAAAACAAATAGCAAGAGAAATCAATGAGGCCTTCCACATTCGAAGGAAAGGCGATAAGTGTGTCAGCCTGCCGTCTATAGCGCTCAGTGACGCAGAATTTATGTACTTATGTAGTTCTTGCAAAATATGATACCAGAGTTTATCTGTATTTCCTTGCCTTGCCTGGGCGCTTTTTGTTAGGATGTACAGCACCTATGTATTATATATATATATATATATATATATATATATATATATATATATATATTATATATATATATATATATATATATATATATAAATATATAATATTATATATATATATATATATAATTATATATATATATATATATATATATATATATATATATATATATGCATGATTGTTTTTTCCAATAAAATTTAGTTGCGAGTCAGCGTCTGTCCTCTGCTTCTATGTCTTCGTCCTCGTCCCGTGTGCGCTGCTTCAACGAAAGATGAACGCCTACAAACTCGCACAAGTTTCTATTCTTATGCGGTTAGTACGTAGATCATAATAAGTTGACAGCGAGACACACACACACAGCGCTGACTTTCGACTGGAAATCTTTATTTTCATGTGCACGGGACGTGCACTGATCAATGACGATGAGCAGAGATGATGCGTCACATACTCCTAAGTTGCCGTATAGATCGAAATGCATGTCTTGGATCTGGAGCTAACGGTATTAATATCGTTGATTTTGCATTGTACATATAGAAAATTTTCAAGAGCGTAGATAAGTGATTATGATTGAAAACGCAGGTCACAACACGGGTGCTTTGGCAATGCAACATGATCAGTGACTCCATTGACAAACCGAGGCTCCACAACCAGCTCGTCCCCAGTGATCTTATGGTTGAACCTTCCTACCCTCAGGTAAAGTCCGGCAGTGCTTTCTGTGGGGTTGTAAACATAACATTTAGAAGTATTCAGTAGACAATGTGGCAATTAAAATTTCTATTATGTGGCGTAACTAAGGGCTTCTCAGAAGCAGACGAGCCTTACAAGTCGTGTAAATTATAATGTTCGCTGTGCTGCGCTGGTGAAGTCAATAGAAAGCCAGGTTTATATTCGTGCAGCATTGCAAATACACTGTATACCAGGTTGTTTTATTTCACCTCAGCTGCGTGGGTTTTTTCAGTTTTTCTACACAAAAAGTTACATAGATGCATATAAATGCACAAAACTTGCACTATAGCAGGTAAGTTTTCATAAATAGAAATTGGGAATTTCTCAATACATGCAGCTAATAACGGACTAAAAATTTCAAAGTCTGCACTGGACTGCGTCACATCAGTTAAGCTTTAGAAAAAAATAGGCCCTGGTAGGAATGTGCCAGAACATCATCTTCACAAAGCAGCGCTGATCTATCAGTGTACTACAGTATTCGGACAGTGCATTTCTCTGAGAACGACTCTTAACGAATTCTGCTTTAACGGCAGCACTAGCTTTCCAATACTACAGGATCTCATTCCTTCATAACACTTTCATGTAAATGAGAAGGGGCGAATTTGTTACGTATCCTTACAAAATTATAATTGTAACTCCTACATAAAAAGGTTGAACTATTGCATCGTCACGACTTTCATGGATATTCACGAATAAGTAGAACGTTCCATATACCTGCATAATAGAGGACCGAGACAAAGCGCTGTGAAACTCGAGTCTCTATTTGCAACGAACACTTCGGTCTAGCAGGCAGTAAAGCAAAATAAAGAAAAAAGAACACCACCAAAAAGCTTTCTTTCTCCCAATTTTCTCATTGCTGCATATAGGTTATATGGACGTGGGTTTACACCTCTGAGCATGCACCAGCGAGCTGAGACTCCTAGGCTTCTCGAATCCAGACTTTCAGAACATATTATTTTTGTAAAGCCTATTTTGTATTTCCTCTACACTTAGACAATGCACCGGTTCCTTTTTCAGGACAACATAACGGCGCTGAAAAACCTGGGCCACAACGTGACCAAGCGCTGCGGAATGTTCAACATTGTGTCTGGAGTGCAGCAAAAAGAGGGACGCATCTATCCGTACTCTGACCCGAGAATTCCCTACGTCGAAGAGAGCAAATGAAAAGTTGTGCGTCGCATCCGTAAACGCTGGAGCGTACGCGTGTAGTGTATTATATGCATTCATCAGTCTTGAATTGGCTAACAGTGTGGTGGCAAACTAACACACTGTGAGTTAACTAACAGTGTGTTAGCTAACTTTGCTAGCACTGCATGTTTTACAAAAGCAATTCATCCCTCTCATAACGGAAGGTTTATCTATGTGACATTCGTGGTCTGGTCCGACAGTATCCCATCGGCGAACGTAGATTTACGCCAACTCAACGAGAAAAAATGTCTATTTATTCGTACCTTTGACACGTAAAACGATCACCCCCATAAATAAATAAATGATTAAAACAAAAGTTTCATTGGCGGGGCTGAGTTTAAATCCAGTCCACACGACTTGAAGGAAAGTACCTTAGCCACTATACCTCAAACCCACACTTACTGATAGTGAATGTAGCTGAACCCTGCGAAAGTCTGGTACGCGTGGTGAAAAGAGAACACTTTCTATCAAAGCTTCGTTGATTTTAGTGTAGTGGAATAAAAGTCTCTCCAGCACAATTCTTAAAACCGACATGGAGGAGTGTACATATAAGCAAAATTTATATTTCTTCCAAATTTACTACCTAACTCGCCTTTCGGTGGTTGCGGGATACGCCTTTTGTGGGGGCCATTCCAGACGCTGACGAACACTGGAAAATATTTCAAAGACGCCATAGATGGAGATGCCGCCCAAAAACGGCGTTCTAGGGACGGGCTCAACGTACATTAAATGCCCACGCTATCGCTTCGCTTGGGCAGCTTCCAAATTAGATTGTCTGTGCATTTTTAACAGCGGAGCAGTCTAAGCTTGGCAAACGCCGATTCGCCTCTACATATATCATCATCAAGAGTGCGTGCAACGCAATAACTCGGCCCGCGCGCGCTCTCTTTGCCCTCTTTTTCGTCTTCTGCTTTGCTTCCCGAGCAAGTGCGCCTGGCGCGCGGTTTTACGCTACGCCGATTTGTCCGGCGTGCGAGGCAATAACTCAAATGGGCAAGAGAGAGAGATAAGATTCTTTAATGAAATGACCGGAGAGGTTAGCCTGGTTTGTCGCCTGGCTTGCTACTCCAGGTGATGGGCAAGAGAACGAGTACAGAGAGAGAGAGAAAGAAAGAGATAAGAAGAAATACAAAGAGAAAATTTAGAGGAATAACGAGAAGAAAGAGAAAAAAGATACAAAGACAGAGAAAGAAATAGAGAGAGGAAGAGACAGAAAGAAAAGGAGACGAGACATACAGAGAGATAGCAGGAAGGAAAGAAACAGGAGAAATATAGAAAGGGCGAAAGAGAAAGAAATAGAGAAAAAGAAAGAAATGAAGAAAACAGATAAAAAAAGAGATAGAAAAATAGAGAGAGCGAGAAAGAAAGAAATATAAAAATTTAAGAAAAAAAAACAAGGAAGGCCGCCCAGCTCCGCTGTTAGTGCAAGTAACACTAGTGCAATCTGTGCATTTTCTTTTTGTAAGGAACAACAATATCCTATTGTATAAATAACCTATCAAACAGATTACCAGAGCACAAGCATTTGATCTTTAACCGGTCACCACACGAAGACACGCTTCCGGGCAAGTTCTTGTTTCACAGTTGCTGCTAAGAAGTTGCGAGAGCTTCCAGAACAGAATTCTGTTAAAAGTTTTTGAAAACACCACGTAATGTACTCACCATCGTGCAAGCGGTGTTTTCTACATCTTTGCAACTAAACTCCCCGTTTGTGGACACCAATTTTTACGCTTTTAAAAATATTTTTGTCGGAATGTCTTTTTTTCTTTGCACTTGTGGAATCACGTGAAATAAATTTTTGCAAGCTGCATCTCTTTTTCTTGCCTACATCGTTGTTCGGTAGTGAAGAATAATAATATTTAAGGTCTTGATAGCATTAATAGAGACATTTTTCACTGACATACGACAACGTGTCGATGTCATAACAGAAGCAACTGACGATGTCCGAGAATGAATAATCTCAGTAGAACTTTATTTTTAATCTCAGAGCAGAAACTTCAGCCTGTGTCTGATGCTGCTTTCTGGTTCGGCGGCTACAGCGATCTTCCGTAGGCCGATAATCAAGACGCCACAGAGGATGAGGGAACCACCGGTAAGGCTGAACGTGTCCGGATACACGTTCAAGAAGACAGCCTTTGAACACACGCGTGGAATTTCATATTATTTGGCTGTGATAAAAAATATAGATGAACAGCACGTTTGTTCACATTAGCCTCATAAATTTGAAATGATCTGCAATGTTTCGCACAGATTGATTGATTGATTGATTGATTGATTGATTGATTGATTGATTGATTGATTGATTGATTGATTGATGATTGATTGATTGATTGATTTAGAAAAACGAATATTCCGAAAGCGCAACCCCATTTTGCATTACTGCAGCGCTCTCCATGCGCTGCTGGCGCTTTGCAAAAATTACATATCATCGTCCCCTGCGGGCAACCATGGTGAGAAGCGAGAGCATCGCAAGAAGTGCGCATCGAGTTTCCGTTTCTCTTATGTGACGTTTTAGACGGTGGCTGACGAGCCGTTTGAATTACCGCTTGCCGACGCTGACGTTTACGTTCGGCTTCCCGAGCCTTCCTCTGCTCCGCGGCGGTGGCGCTGCCGCTGCAACTAGCGCCGACGTTGACATTGTTCATGGCGTTTCGCACACCGTTGCACAGAGAGAGAATCACGGAAGCGCAGCGAACGCGCGCTTTCGCAGCCTCGCAGCTTCGAGATTCGCTTGCCGGCAATGTCGTTTACGTTCAACTTCGCGAGCGTCCATAGCGCCGTTGCGAATGGTAGTGCAACGAGAGCGAGCGCGCGGCATTGTATACGAGCGCACAGCTGTGGCGGAGAGAAACGAGGGAGGAGAAACGAAGCGGAGGCAGCGCTCACGCCACCTCTCCATCCCACAGGGGGGAGAGTTGGCGCATGCGCAGTATGGGTGAGGACGCCGCAGAAGGGACACTGCCCCGAGCATAAGACGCTTTTGCATCTAAAAACTCACAGGGTCCCTTATGCACACACCTAAGACGACCGGAAGGAAAGCTCCGTCGCAGTGATATATATAATCATCATGAGCTCGTGCAATGCGATAACTAGGCTGGCGCGCTCTCTTCTTCATCTTCTACTCTGCCCGAACACGTGCGGCCGGAGCGCGCTCTCTCGCTGCGCCGATTTGTCCGGCGTCGGATGCTTCCTTCATGCTTGGTACAACTAGCGCGAAACGGCCATAATTTAAAAAAGTAGTATCTGAGGTTCTACGAGCCAAAACTACGATATTTCCACGACCCACATCTTGTTTCAGATGCGAAGCATCTTATGGCGGAGTTCAATCCGGTGGTGGTGGTGGTGGTGGTGTTGTGCGGCGTGACCACCTAGTGTGCCTCGATGTGCGCGCCCCCCTTAGGGTGCTGCCATTCTTTGAAGGGGCTGATGCCGCCGCGACGCCATTTTTTGCCCCGCGTCTCGCATCACACAGCAGAGCCTCCGTAGAGTGGTAAAACACCAGTAAGACGCCGTGGGCTCAAATATGGCAGCCGCAGCGCAGTAGACGCTGCAGATGTCCTCACCCTAAAGCGGACAAAACGCGCATCAAGGCACCCTATGACCACCCTTACTGCGCATGCGCAAACCCTCTCTCCACACTTCCTTTTCCCCTTTCCCTCTCCACCTACCCTATCCACTCCCATTTCGCCCTCTCCACTCCTCCTCTTCCTTTCCCCTCTCCACTCCCATTTTCCCCTTCCCCTCCCTCCCTACTTTCCCTCTCCACTTCCCTCCCCTCTCCTCTCCCCCTCTGAAACGCGGGCTCGACATGCCGAAACGATGTTTCGCATCGCCTCATGGTCCCCTTTAGCTAAGGGAGATCGTGCGATTTTTATTTTGATGTTCTTGGGTTTACCAGCAAGGACGGTTATCGACGCTCGAGGCTGTCCGCGAAGCGTGTTCGAGAAGCTTCGCGATTGTAGGAGATTGTTTTGTTAAGATTGCGCGCAAGACGCACACACTCGAGCTTATTCTAGAACTTGCGCGACAACCAGCGATAACGCTGGAATATTCCACGGCACATGTATAAATGCCGACGCGCTTCACCGTTTGTCAGTTGATCGACGGTCGACGCTCTGTTCGCCGCTATCAGTGCATTGCTGTAGCTTTCAGTTTCTCGGCCACAAGTTCGGCCTAATAAAGAGTTTCATCTCGACGTGCTGACTGCTGCCTTCGTCGACGTCACGACCACGTGACAATATGATTATGAGGCACGCCTCAGACAAGGGCTCGGGAGATTTCATCGACCTGGAGTCTTTACCGTACACGGACATCGCGCAGGACACATTCCTTAAGCATTTCGCCTCCATCGAAATGGGACCACCGCAGTCGGGATGGAACCCCCGACCTTCAGGTCTGCAGCCGCACACAGTAACTACTGTACCACTGAAGCGGACAGGTATGTAACCTCAATGCGCATAAAAGAATGCCGTGCTGAAACAGCAAATTAGGAGTGAGCACTATGGCGCTCCTAGCAGCGCAACGGAGACTTTAAGAAACATAACTAAAAATTATTTATTCCAGAATATCTGCACGAATGTGATGCTGTGGGAGCATGTCCAAGTACAAACTGCAGTTAGTACATTCGGGATGCTTGAGCCCTTCTGACGAAGGCGTCTGATTAGTCTAGTTAGAGATTCACCAGGCAATATGATGAAAGAAATAAAATGGTCTTTATGCGTATTGAGTAGCGCGCTGGACGTCGCAATAGCTAGAACAAACTAAAACACAAAACACGATGAACCGATGCGACAGCATAACTTGGCTCCACCGCTATCATAAAGCCGTGGCAGAACGGCTCACGAATTACCGTAATCCTCACTGGAAAATGTGGCCATGGAGAACTAAATCTAAACCAAACATTGATATAGATCACTCACTTTTAGGGACAGCTTACCACTCTGAAATAACAGAACACATCATACTATAAATCGTGTTCTTTTTTCACAGCGTAAGTTGTTATGAGTTTAAAAGAGCAGCCAATTTTGGTGGCGATGTTGTACGCCGCGGCCGCATAAGTTCCGGAAAATGTGGTCGTTCTAAGTTCGTTCCCGAAGGAAATTCAGTAGTTTCTGCAAGAGGACAATGCGAAAATGACTCGAGACACGCGCCTGGGCGCTGTGGATTTTTCTCACCTGCATTATGAATCCAAAAATCACGTCCGACGACGTCTTCACGATGGTCACAAAAGACACGCTCTCCACCTGCAGCGCCTTGCTCAAAAACATCTGGAGAGCGAACGTGAGATGAGAAATGAGCAGCAGGCATCCGATCTGCGAGCCGTCGTAGAACACCGTGAGGCGACCCATGGCTATGGACACAATGGACACCAGAAGCATCGAGAGGCAGCCGTAGTGAAAGACCACGACGCTCCGCGACACTCCTTTCGTCGCCCGTATGCACATGGTGGTGACGCCGTTGATGACCGAATGACTGAGCCCGTAGGCGATACCGATGTACTGCGTCTTCGCCATCGAACCGGTGGCGGCTGTCAGAAACGGAGGCTTCATCACGAGGATGAGTCCAACTAGGGAAGGGGCTGCCGCTACTGCCCGGGTCCAGTGACAACGCTCGGCGAGGAAAAGCGTCGCCGTGAGACCGACCATGAGCGGAGTGAGGCTGGTCATGATGGACGAGTCGGCCACAGTCAGGTAGGACATGCTCAGGAGCCTCAACGTTGCCGACGCCAGCGACAGAACGGTCCTCACGAATAGAAGCGGCTGGGCTCGCCTCGGTCCGAACGGCTGTACTTCCACGGTGGCCACGGGAAGGATACCGATGAAGACGCCGAACGCCATGAAGGTAAGCACCTCGAGTGTGCTCACCTTCTCGAGCCGCTTGATGATCACATTGACCAGGGAAAGTGCGGCGCTCGTACCACTGGCGAGTAGGAAGCCCAGGATGACGGAGTGGTAGCTGGCGCCCCTCAGGCGCATCGTGGTAGTGCTCTCCGTGGTCGTACTTTCCAGAGGCTTCATGTCGGTGCTGCTGGAGGGGGCCATCTTTGCAATGCTCAACCCACGTGAGAGTGAGCGGAAAAAGATGGTTGATCCCTCCGTCATAGGAATTGGAATAACACGAAAGTAAAGCGCGCCCTTGCAGAAGTAACTGAATGTAGAGAGTTTGTACAATGTATATTGATGTCAGGCAGCTATAGCACCGTTTAACGTGGATACACCCACTTTGATGATTGGTCGTACATCTCCATCCCGACGACTAACGTCCATGTTAAATGATCAAACAAAATCTTGTGGTAGCTGTAGTAGTTAACGGAGAAAGCGTAATCAGAGAACGAGGTATGATAGCCAGAAGAGCGTCGCATATTGGACGCAGAACTTGGTCGCCATCCAGCGACATGTTAAAATGTGATTGACCACCATGGCCGGACTAGAGGAAAAACGCAAAGTGCGTCGTGCCGGCCCGGTAGCCCGGCCGCAATTTTTCTCGGGGCGAGCGCGTGAGCAGGGAACGCGGTGTTACAGCCAGGTGAGGCAGGCGTGCGTCGCAGAACAATTTTTAGTTTGGATTAGCGTGATGCTATGAGCGAGGCCGACGCTTTTACGACGCTTGGGCTAAGATCGCCACCTCGCGGCGTGTTAAGGCATTGACAAAATTGAAATTCTATTGAAAACGCGCCGAATGGGACGGACGTGTAATGCGTGGCAGGTGCTAATCGCGGAGGCCACAGTAATGACGAATTACATTACTTTACCGCTCCCAGAGGGCAACACCTCCCCGCCGACCGGGAGAGTGGTCGATATAAAAAGCGCGTTTGTAAAGCTTCTAAAGTCTGTGACCGTGGCGCAGTGGATAGCGTGCCCGGCATCTGTTGTTACGGATCGAGCAGTCGTGGGTTCGATGCCCGTTGACGGAACCTTTTTTCTTTCCCATCTGATCGTGTAAAGTTTTTCTACGTCACTTCCGTGACGGAAATACGTCACTGAAGTCTTGGTGGACCCCGGCATAAAACACCCTCGTGTTAAAATTTACTCAAGGTTGGCCGGATACCTCCAGACTTCTCCACCTTGGTCTCGATGGCTTCTCCGCAGTCAACGTGTTGGGACATTCTGCACCTTTGACGGATCCCGTGTCCAAGGTGTTCGTGTCAACGAGCGAAACGGCAACCCCTGGTTTGAGACTAGCGGGTGCCGGTGCCCCGCACTCGCCGTCCAGACAGTGGTCCGTAGTAGGTGCTGTGGTGGGATGAGTTCCGCCGCTATCTCCGGTGAAGCTTTGTTCCATGTCCTTCACTCTTTCGGACAATTTAGCGCTATCTGCCTCCTGTCCGCCTGTGAGCGTCAAAGCGGTTGCTACCTGCTCGTGCACGACATTCATTGCAGAAGAGTACGTTGTACGGAAGCCCTTGAATGCTTCGATAGGAGCGGAATGCCGTGAAATATGCGTGGCATAAACGTCTGGGGCACAGCCACGCCTTGGTGATGATGATGATGATGATGATAATGATGTGTCTCTACACATGGCTCATACCCACACTGGGGCTCGAGAGTTTTCGTCTTCGTTTAGCAGAGCGTTTGTTTGGCATGCGCATATCTAGAATTTCAGGCATGCGCTTGTCCAAAATTTTCTCAGCAAATCCTGATGAACATGCTGTTGGATTTTTCAGAATTGGATGATAATATTTAGGTAAATCCAGTTCGCAGTATATGGCTCAACCTCTCGTTCAGGTAGTTAATGCGTACTACCAAGAATAACAGTTGCCATAGCATCGCGACTGGAAGTGGACGACAAGGAGTGGTTGCTATTATACTAGCGCTGCACAAGCTAGCTTTGAACGACCATTGCGCAATAACAATAACAGATTCCTTGTCAGCATGTACTTCTCTAACCGCTTCATCAAAATCAGTTGCCTAAAAAATGCTGATTACGCTACTTCCTACACAGTTGAAACTCTTCAAAATTATTATGGGTACCTGGCCATTGTAGATTAGAATTGAATGAAATGGCCGACACAATAGCGCGAGCGGCATTGAATGGTCCAATACTTTCGGTCCTTCCTGTAGTGGCCAGCACGACTGCGTTTAGGTACAGGAAATTTTCATTTCGTGCAGAGGCGATAGAATCAATAACTTCGTGGACAGAATTAGGACATTTAATATTTCCGTGGAAAACCAAGTGGTGTCAAACTAGACAATGGGAAGCAATAACTATAGGTTACGCTGCCGAGTGCCCCCGATAAAACTATATGCACACAGGGCTGGTCTGGCGACATTTCCCCTGTGTCAATTTTGCTCAGAAATCGAATCAATAGAGAACTATTTTTTTATCCTGTCGCCGCTATATATTACAAAGAAAAAGACTTCTTGAAACTCCATGTGCTAAGCTGGGGATAATCTTAACAATAGACGCTATACTCACCTTCGGTGCTTCGGCTTTGGGCTTCAACCACAGGAATGTTTTTGATGCTGTTAGTGATTTCCTTCAGGAAACAAAACAAATGCGTTTTAAATTCCTAATTGCAAACGTATTCTTATAGTAGCAATGAATGAATACGAAAAGAAATCAGTAAAAAGGAAAACACGTTGTAACACATTAATTTCGTTATTCTAATTTCTAGTTAGGATGAGTAGTCTGGTCTGAAAGTACATATAATTATTGCACTCGTTCTATGTTTGCATGCCTTTTGTGTTTAATCATTAGTTGTAACTTTTTTTTCAGACCCAGTGTGGGCATGATCCATGAGTAGAGGCACATTATCATCATCATCTGGCCTTGAGGTAATTTCTCATCCCAGAACCATTATCTTTTGTACAGACGGGTTTATTCGGCAGCCTGTGCCGGCTAAAGGGAACATGTGAAATTGCTCGGACGTCGGGCAATAGTCAGCTGGATGTTATGAACCATCATATTAATGAATTGAAGATGTTTGCAGCGTCTACTAGTGTTGTACTGGTTGCGCTTAGATATTCATGTTTTGTTGCACTAATTTAGTTGTGCTCATGGTCATCGCGTTCCTCGAAATGGCTCAAAGGCAGCGCTTTCGAACACCTGACCACGTAATGTGGAAAAACAATTTGGAAGTTCTGCCGCACGTCAGAGGAGATCATTCAGCGGGCCTCCGTACATCCACATCCTCTCAATAGGAGACTAAGCCCTACAGCTTTCCTCTCGAGGCGTACACCTCAAACTTGTCGGTAGCTACACACTATTGTGGTTCGAGGCACGTGCGCCCTTCGGTCGGTGGGACCCGAAGGTTCGGGCCTCACCGATGGTAGGCCACGCACTACCACTAGCTGAGCACGCTGTCAGCTTGGCCATCCAACGTTCTCTTAAATAAGCGTCTAAATATGCACTTCAGTTTCGATGGCTACATTTTCCGCCTGCCTGGTTACAGTCAACGCCACAGCACTTTTCAACACGGGCTGTGTAATATGAACTTAGAGACAATGTGTATTTCGCAAAATGCAACTGTTTATCGTCAACAGCCCTATCAGAATATACGTATACTGTTTGTGGAGCGCTAGGAAGTTTTGCGGTACTGTTCTTCAAGGGCGATTTCCGTCAGCGAAGTATGAAGGCATAATAAAAACATCATTGCAATGCAAGCGAAAAATAGTTCCACAGGTCGGGGCCATTGTATACGATCTGCTCTGCTGTAAACACCACGTTTTTAACTTTTCATTTTGAGTCTTGTTAGAAGCAGCCGAAAGAGCCGACAGGACGAAGCACGTGCTTTCAACATTGTGTCTCCCAGTACCCGCTGAGCTGAGCGAGCGACGTACAGCTGCCGCGTCAAATGTTTGTACGGATGTAGAGAGAAGCACTTGCACCTCTCGCTGATGATTTGGCGTGAGCGGTCATCTACTCCGACTTTGCACTAAGTGTCATTTCAGTGTGTGTTACTGTTTTGTGTACGTAACGTATAGAGCTAAACCATGTCTCTTATACACCTGTTGAGTTATTGC
The DNA here is from genome assembly GCF_013339695.2 of Rhipicephalus sanguineus. Taxonomy (NCBI): domain Eukaryota; kingdom Metazoa; phylum Arthropoda; class Arachnida; order Ixodida; family Ixodidae; genus Rhipicephalus; species Rhipicephalus sanguineus. Next base: position 64,195,315 of record NC_051179.1, read on the forward strand.
CCTGTGTACGCTACGCTACCCTGTGCAGCACAAAGTGGGCAACGCAGAAAGAGCATAGAACTACACTGCGCCCGTTACACTGTTATATGCATGTGCTGCTGTTGCAGCGCAGCCACCAGAGAGGGCGATTTGCTATACATGGCCATAGAATCTGTACTTTCCTCGTTTCTATCCTCCGTTCAGTGAGCAACCCAAAGTGCAATGCCCAAGAAGGGTCTCGAGTACATCAATCTCGACAAGCAGCTCGATACTCGTCAGATCACTGAGCCTAAGCAGCACTATCATCGGGAAAAGCTCAGGTAGGAAGGGTTGCATGAAAAGCTACGTCTTAAAGCATAGCCGATGTCAAGACGCAGTCGATGCCGTAGAGCATTGCTAGGAGTCTGCATTGTACGTATTCACTCAAGCTGTACAAAAGAACGTCAGTTCAAGCAAGCACAACAGAATTGTTTTTTTGTTTGTTTGTTTTTTGGAGGAGCTAGCATTGGAGCCATAAGGATTTCACGGGAGGAGACGGGCGAAAAGTATGCCGCGCTTGTGAATCCACACCATTCTAAGCTAAGACAAACTATACAAAACTAGGGTTAACGGTTCTGGCGCGCAATACTTTGCGCTTAAAGAGCGATAAACAGTCAGCTAACGTTTTTATTTCAAGCAATTAGCAGGTTATATAGATGTTTCATCATAATGAATATTTATAAAACATTTATGTGCATCCTCTCTCGCACAAGTTTTCAGCTTTCACTACATCTCCAGTGAAGCTTGAGCTCCGTCTCCACTTAGCTTTGCCGGTAATTCAATATTGGCTAATCTGTGATGGGCACGAGTGCACGAGCTGCGAGTGCACAGCGAATACCAGCTGCCGTAGTGGGTAAAAACCATGGTTCAAGGCGCAAGGATGAAATTGTCCGCGGTAGATTAACGTGACGCTTTCTTCCAGAATGTTCCAACAGCGGCGAAGTGCTAAGGCAGCAACAGTCTTAACAACGCCCTCTTCTAGAACACGCACTGCGCGCAGCCTAAGCACGGTGCCCGCTGTCGTCGTCGTGCTTATCTCGACCGCAGGGTGCGTCGTAGTTCTCGGCGCTGTAGTCTCCTTGTACACGAGTTACGCAGGACCTACCTACGGGAAACTAGCAGCACGTGGCATCACCAACGAAGTCCGCACCAAGTTCAACATGTCCAGCTTAAAAGACACGTCGTGCCAATCCCAGTTCTGTCATTGGAACAAGAACTACATACTGGGCGTCGCGGACGACACGAAGGACCCGTGCGACGACTTTTACGCTCACGTGTGCAATCCCCGGCACTGGTATCTCACGGGCAGCTCGAACGCATCCAGACCGTACCCAGATTTCAGCACGGCGCAGCTCTTGGAGGACACGGAAAATTTCTTCCGTTACTTCGTCGAGCTCCGAGGCAGGCCGATAGGCGACAACTTTCTGGCACGCATGATGTGGGTTTACGATGCCTGCAAACGGGACAAGGGAGCAAAACTCAATGCCTCCGCCGAAGTCGTCGATATCCTCAACGTTTCCGGTTTGTCTGTAGCTGTGGGACTTGACAGCGCGACTGCAGGAAACATTGCGCGAACGATAGCCACTGGAGACAAGCATCTCAGGCTCCATCCATTGTTCAAGGTTCACGTGTTGGGTGCAGAACACCTAAAGGCTACAGGCGGCTACAACCTTTTACTTTCGGCGCCGGAGACACCCTACCGTCGCTTCGTCACGAGATTCCCAGGAACCACTGATTCCCAGTACGTCGATTTAGTCGCCAGAGCCCTGAATCTGTACTCCGCAACGACGACTGGTACCATGGCCAGACAAATTATGCTGCTGGAGAAGCGACTGGAAAGAATTGTGCTGGCCTCGGAAGAGCAGATGATGATGCCCCCTCGAGAGAAGTACGTGCCACTCGAACATTTGTATCTCTCAGAAAGATGGGACTGGTCAGTATATTTTAACACCCTCTTCGAGAACACGGGTGAAAGCGTCAGGAACGATACTGAAGTATTTATAAACGATCCTGTATATTTCCGGAGCCTCGGCACGGTAATAACGGCACAGTGGGAGCCAATCATCGTGAACTACATGATGTTTAAAGCCATTTTAGAGCTTGCCCCAGTGTTGGGACAAGAAACGGAATACCTCGTTAGACTTACACACGAATACGATGTACCCTACCTGGGCGAGCGACAGGTAGCTTGTTTCGGCCTCCTGGAGAAACTCTTCAAGTACGGCACTGGAATCGCGGCAAAGCTAACGCTAGGGAAGGAGTTCGCTACCACACCACGGCTCCACATAGACTACCAGCTGTTGTCTTTATTCAGCGTGTCCCGGCAACTGATCGCAGACTTGGTCGACGCGGGACGTTCGTGGCTGAGCTCAGAGGACAAGGCGACGGCGTTGCGCAAGCTGCGCACCATGCGCTTCGAGTTCGGCACTCAATGTAACCTCGTCGAGTACGAGTTGTACACGCGAGCATTAGACGCTGATCATGACGCGTACGTCGCGCCTCCATCGGTCATTCAGAACGCCGAAATAAGAGGCACGCTACGCCGCTGGAACCAGTATTCGCTACCGCGCGTCGTATTCGACCTTTATTCCATTGCCGCGAAGAGGTATTGGTCTGCCTGGGGCAGCAACAGTTCGCGTGCCTACGATAACCGATACGTTGTGACAACCTTCCGACCGGGCTACGAGCTTCAGCACACAAGCAATCTGCTCGTAGTCCCACACGCTACAGTAGCGTTCCTCAGCCATCTCAGCAACGTCATCGACCCTGTCGTGTACGGCGTAGTGACTGTGCATGTTGTTAGGGGACTACTGGGAGCACTTACCACGAGTGGATCTTCCCTGGACGCCGACTTCCTGTCTCGCCCTTGGTGGAGCATCGCGACCATAGACGCGTACGAAAACATCAGCGCCTGTTTGGAGTCTCAGTACCAGCCGATCCTGGCTGAAGGCACTCGTATGCGTACGCTAGAGATGGACTTTATCGACAACGCCATCTTGTACCCGCTGTTCCGTCTTTATAGAGACGCAGCGAGTATCCGCAGCAAAGTGAATGTGACTAGCCTTACCGAGAGCCGAGTTGCAGGGGAGCAATCTGACAACGACCAGATGTTTTTCTATAATTTTGCCATCGCGCTGTGCGACCTGGGCGACGAAGAGTTATGGCAACGGCAAAAGCTGTTTCACATAACGCCGGCCCCGTGGCGCGTGAACGTTCCGCTTAAGAACTTTCCCGAGTTCGCTAAGGCTTTCAACTGCAGGCTTGGTTCTAGAATGAACCCCGAGCGGCGCTGCGTGGTATGGAAAGACAAAGGCGTGTTGGAAACAGTGATCGATACGTACGATCGACATCGACTCGTTGGCTATGGTTAATCAAGGTAAAACAATGACTCAACGTTTACTACCTCAGACGCTAAACTAAAGAATATGTGCGATAAAGTCATGTGTGTTGTATTTCTATGTTTGTTGAACCTTACATTCCATCGATGCCTTCTTTATCTCGCTGCAGCGGATGAAACGAGACGTCAGCGCTTTCACCGTAGTAGGCTAACTATATCGCGTAAAATAAATAAAGCATTTCGTACAAGAAACATAACATTTACTTATTCGGAGTTCTTAAAATGTTGAAGCTGATGTTGCTTGGTGATTATAGTCCAATTATTCTTTTGCGACAAGAGCTGTTTGAGCCGACTGACTTTCTTGTTAAAGTAAAAAAAAAAGCCGAGCTCTGCAAGGCGATAGGCAGATCGCAGAGACTGCTGCGTCATGGTAACCTGGATTTGCCTATAGGCGCAGCAATTACCTTGCGTAATTCATTGCGTCTAGACGTCGGATGTGCTTTAACATGTCATGATCACTGATTGTATGAAAAAATACGCGAGAAAATATGCACAGCTTCGTCTTTTTTTTCTAGCCCACTGTGCTAATAAAAGGCAAAAATAGCGTCTGTCTTAAGAGTTCTCGTGGTCAGAGTAAGTTCAATTTAAGATGTTGACGGAATGGTTTTAGAAAAAGCATGTTGAACAGCGTCTTCGGAGGCAGTGAGCATAGTTAAGACTTGGGCAGCAAATACCCTTCGTATTTATTAGGAAGATGAACATTTAGCGAGCAACAGATTTCTGACGAATCAAAATATGCCCGTGTAAACGGACGAGCTTGCGATCGTGCACATTACAGGCAATTCGATGTTGTTTTTGTGATGAAGCCTAAATGGCTTTCACGTTCGCTCATATTTCTGACGGGGACGCTGTAGAGGTAGTGCATTTGAAGTTCGTGGTAAGACCAAACATAAAAAATCAGGCAAAGCTTGCACTAAGCCGAGCAAGGCTTGAAACAGCGAAACAGGACAATGCTGAAGAATAATCTGGTTGTTTCTAGGTTGTTTCTACGTCTTAGCCATGTGAGGCAGGTTGTTTCTAGGTTGCTTCTAGGTCGCCGCTTGGCTATATCTAGGTGATGATAGGCAGTTTCTTAGACGTTGATTCTCAGCGCAGAGAGGTTTGAGTTAAACCACAGGGAGTCACAGACACGACACATATGTCCAAACTACAAAGACAGAACCTCGCGCTGAAATCAAGCGTTCGCACCTCTCATACGTTTGCGGCCACGCCGTCGTTGGCTTAAGCCTTCCATGGCTTCGGGGTCTCCTCGCAGCCGCCGTTGCGTTTCCCGTTTCCTGGTATTCTCTCCTTGTACGTACTAGGCGTCTTCGGCTCGTCGCCATCCCTTCGCAGCCATTTGTTGGGCTGTGTTGCCTTGTTCCTTTTTACAGGAAGTTGTGTGTAGTGGCATTTACCCAACTTCTGTGGCACGTACCCGTTTGATGACGACAGTTTTCTTCTCCATTTTTACTGGACCAGTGGCCAGTGGGATTTACCCAATTTCTGTGGTGCATACCCGTTTATGCTGATGACAGCTTTTTGGTACGAGCTGAACAAGGAACTGTTTGCTAAGCAGATTTGCTGTTAACTATAGGGTATTTAGTATTATGTTTTCTGCTGACACATTGCTTTGGTGCAACCACACGGAAGACGTATCATAAGCATTCTAATCTGTACGACGTCTCCCGCACCTTCCCTTGAGTGAAAGTTAAGTTTGTGTTGCCTGCCACAGTGCCAACAAATTCACAAGCATTCCCATACGCACGGAGCGAAAGAACAGAAAGAGTAACAGCCAATCTACTTACAGCGACGCTGCATATGCATAGCGTTGCATGTACTTTCCTGTGCCCCCCCCCCAAAAAAAGAAAACGTATGTACCACACAAGTTGGGCAAACGCCACCCCTCACCACCGGCCCACTAGATATAAATGAACGAACCTCAATACATCAAACACCAAATTATTAGCGCGCACAAAACGCCAAAGGCATGCCGCAAGCCAGAGAAGTCGACGCATGTAGCTCAACGGAGAAAGCGGCATACCGGCACAAGTGCAATGCTGCTGGAATGCAAAACGTTAAAGGAGCGTATACAGTAAATTAAAAAGGGACTTTCCGGACAGACATTAGCTGTAGGATGCCTGATCGGTTATGGTTCGGAATTCTATATCACCTCTGTGTCTTGTGCTAAATAGGTTCGCCGGACATCGACCACCACACAGTGGAATGGCTCACAATTTTTCTTATAGTATGGTACAATCGCCTCGAACCTATAGCACATGATGTAGCCATGAAGCATCGTAACGTAAAAAGTAAGATTCTTGTTCCCTCAGTAGGAGTTGGCGAGACTTCACTTGTTGGCTTTTAGTCATGACGCGTTACCTATAGATATAGCAGATATTAAGTCAATTATCCGAAAAAGTAAGTATCAGCAATACGACATATAATATAGACGCGTTTTTAAGCAGCGTAAAGCCGGCATAAATAATATCTTGCTTCCTTAATAAAAATTTCCATTTTCGCATGAAAGAAAGAGAGAGAGAAAATAACGTTATGTCCTTGCTGGAGTCAAGAGAGGCTTGCATCAGTGGAAACAAGCATTGTTGAGCTGTGTGTTCCGGACTGAGCTTGTCGACCGGCAACACCAAATTGCTTATATGGGGCACTACTGCAAGTAATACAACAAAGCACTGAATGCATATTAAACCGGCGCACGTTAAAAATGCAGGATAGATACTGGTCAGACGACGGCATGGCAGTGACATGGTCGAACGCCCTCTCGTCTACCATTTTGTACGGACAGTGGCAGACGCCTTTTCAATAAGCAGCAGTGAAATAAACGACGTGATTCTTAGTTTTTTGAAAGATACAGCCATATAGCGCTCAAGAGGACGTTTCATATGATTGGCTGCTAGCACAATTGCTTCTATTTTTTCGTATTGTCTCAAGCTTGGTGTTGAGAAAACACTGAATAGTGCCTCCAGCAATGACACTAATTGTAGCGTCGAAAGTTGTGTCAAACACAGAAACAAGCCATCGAAAAATTGCCTTCCGAGCAACCACACTTTTTTTTTCAGGTATCGGGCTGCTCTGAACATGTTGGACTCCTCTGAAAGAACTTGAATAAAAAGGACCGCAGTATCGCATAAAAAGATGGTCTCACTGCAACCCCGACGAGATCTGTGAGTTTCGAAAAGCGGAAATTTTTATTTCATAATTCCCATAATAAATATTACTTAGCGGACCTGACGCAATATTGTCTTGAGCTGTCGTGCCAATCTCGTTTGATCTTCACAGAATTAAATATCTGCCGTTTTCCTGAATAGTTGTAAATCTTTTATGAAAGACATATTACAAGGTTCCAAGAGTAGGAGTCGCAATTACCGTTGGTTCAAGTGGACAAGCATTCGAACCCCAAACGCAGTGCATGCCTCAGTGCAGAAACGTATACAGGTGGAGATGCTGGGATGGCTCGGAGCTCGTCGTGCTCGTCTCCTGGCCCGTAAGACGCGGTTTCGATCCCGGCCACGGCGGTCGCATTTCGACGGAGGCGAAATGCTAGAGGCCCGTGTACTTATATTTAGGTGCACGCTAAAGAACCCCAGGTGGTCGAAAACTATGGCGTCTCTGATACCCTCAGCCACTTTGGGACATTAAACCAGATAAACCAACCAGAACGGTACAGGTGCCACCAGAAACAAGACTCAACGATTTATGCCTGCATAGGCGTAGTCCCTAGAACTCAGCATAAACAACCTTCATGACTGTTTATAAAGCCACCCCCCCCCCCTCAACAAAAAAAGCTGTTTTATCATGCACTAAGCAGCAAACTACGAATGCGCAACAACTTTATTAGTAGATTAAAGTAGATGAACACTTCAGAGCATATATCCACCAATGATTGCTGCTTTTGATATCATACTATGGCTGTCATGCGATGCACACAAGGATAACTATTTATTTCGTTTTGCACCACTCAGGTATGGCTTCAGAGTGGCATTAGGTGTGTGTGCTCTCGCCATAGTATGCACGTGTTCTCAAGAAGGTGCAGATGCAACCGCTGCCGATTCGAAACTAGGGAACCTTAGTCGCTGGGCAGTGGCAACAGATACCGCACCATGCGTCAACGTGACAAGGTAAGCACAGTTTGGCACTCATAGCTCGGCCCATTAACGTTGCTCAACTAGGACGTCAATGTGAACGAAACGAGCGGTGGCTTATGTTATAGGCTTTCACCTACTTGCTGTGCAGTTCTCTTGCCGCAACAAATCATTAACTTTAAAAAAAATATTGTACTGGTGGTAGGAAAACTACGAATTGAAAATGAATGAACGAACTTGAAAGCTTCTGGACTGAATCGCCTTTATTCTCTTCCTTCAGTAAAAATGAAAGTAGCCTCCACAATTTTCACCCCAGTTTACGCAGCTATGTACGAGTTAGCCGTGGTGATATAGACTCTGCTTCTGCGGCTGTTGATATATTTCGTACGCAGCTCTAGTGTGCACGCGCTTACAGTGCTCTTCCTAGCTCACCTCTCGATGAAAAAAATCCGTAAACAGGGGTGGGTGCTCGAGCCGACGTTTCGACAAGTGGACCTGTATTCTTCAAGGCTTGAAGCCTTGAAGAAGACAAGTCCACTTGTCGAAACGTCGGCTCGAGCACCCACCCCTGTTTACGGATTTTTTACGGCCCTAAAAGCTAGACCAAAGTGTTGGAACGAAACGGTGTAACTGATGCTTCACTAAAGAAACATTTTAGTTCTTCACATTTCTGTTGGACTACACCAGAAACTTGAAATACTACTTCTGAGCTGAAATAAGCGCACCTGATCACGTTGTTAGCGTAAAACCCTGTATATAATGTTGATAATTTGAAAGGCCCTTTAAAATGATCCATTGCAAATACAAGGTAAGTTGTAAGGCGCCGTCTAGGAAATGTCTTTCTGTTTTTTTTTTCATTTTAATGCTTTATTGAAGCAATCAACAAAAATTGAACTGGCCCGTTCCCGTGCTGCTAGGAGGCGAGGCTCACTGCCAAGGAAGACACAGTTTTGTTTGGCGACACATTTCCGGTTGAGGAATTACGATCTCTGCAATGATTGGCGAAGTGTCACGTGCCATGGTCGGTGACGTCCTAAGCACTCCGTGTGCTTGTGACGTGTACCGTCGCTCAACGTGGCATTCTCGAAATCAAAGAGCTCGGTTTTTGGTTTGAAATATCGACCATTTCCGCACCAAAGAGCAGCTCCATTCTTTAAGGCTACAATTTCCATGAGCTCGGCGTCCCAGTTCGTTCGTTCACAGTGCTCAGAGATGGAGACGTGCGATTTAACCAGTTACCTTTTACCTGTAGCTGACAAGTGGTGTACTTTACAGAGCAAAAGTAATGCGCTGAAATACCCGCTAACTGAAAAATGAGAAAAAATGAATTATGACGCATAAAGCTGTATTAATACGAAAGTACATTATTCCTGCCTCTCTAGTTTCCGCAGCCAACTACGCACGTCCAGTGGAGTAATCCTCAACAACGAGATGGCTGACTTCACGACGCCCGGCGAGCAAGGAACCTATCTCACGCGCCGTAACTTCATCAAACCGGGAAAGCGTCCTTTCTGTTCAATAGTGCCTTCCACTTCGTCGACGACAACGGGGACGCCGTGCTTGCGTTGGGCGGCACAGGAGGACTTAAGACCACGCTCGCCGTGTCTCTGGTAAGAAAAATACGCATGTGGTAGGGATTCTGGCTGAAGTGAACGACAATTTATATCGAACTTGCAATGGAGTGTCCAACCGGTGGGTGCTGTGGTAGGGATTCTGGCTGAAGTGAACGACAATTTATATCGAACTTGCAATGGAGTGTCCAACCGGTGGGTGCTCTCTGAGAAAGTTGGTATACAGAAAAGGCGATGGGATGATAATAGCCACCAATACCGCACGCATTTCCACATGGAAGGGCGTTCGAAATCACTCGTTTATAAGCAGAAAGCATTGATGATGAAATCCTATAGAGAAGAGAGAAGTCAGGCGGCCTTTGATCAACTCGAAACACAAGGTTGTCACGCGTACTACTTTTACAATATTGTTGCTTGTTTGCACGAAACACTCACAATACTACCATACTCGTCTCGCATAGGACAAGCACGACACACGGTTGCAAGAAAACACGGGAAATGTCCCGTCGTCGGGATGCCGCTTTATCATTGAAGTTGGCAGATATACAACCAACATCGCAAGACAGCTTCTATAGCTGAAAACTTCAGCGGGAGAATAAGGGAGTGCTAGTGCGTGTCTGCACACTAACAAACAGACAAACAAACACACAAACGAACCAACCAACCAACAAACAAGCAAACACACATGGAAACAAACAACAAAAAACAATTGCTTCATGAATACACGCAAGCCAAGAGGAACTGCCGAGGGCTCGCAACTAGGTGAAAAATACGCACAAAAATGATATAATTCGCGCCGTACTCAACCACGGGTAATAGAAAACATAGCCGAAAATGGAAGCAGTAGTACCGAATAGACAAGTTATAATCCACGATGCTGCACGTACGTAGAATGATATTGAAAAACCACCGTACTCTGCATGCAATGATATTCTGATGCGGTGTTGTTTACCAAGAACTTCTTGCTTTCCGTACGCAGAAACTCGTTGCTTGGTAAATGCAGCAGCGCCCATTAATTAGCTTGTTCGAGAATTTCACACCAGTGCAGTTGTGGTCCAACCTCCATGTCTATTCTTCACCTTTCTCTCTCTCTGCGTGTATGGTGCCGGACTGCAGCTTTTTACCTTAAGGCAAACAAAGTTCGCTAACAATTTTACCTGCTTCAAAATTGTTTATTGAATGTACTGACAAACTGCGGCGCCGAAAGACCGAAAGAAGCGATAAAGAACGCTGCCCCGTAGTCTGTTATTTTTTTTTGTCTGTGTTCTTTTTTTTTGAACTGTCATTTGCCAATTGCAGGAATATAACTTCTCTATTAGTACAATTGCTCATTTGCGAGTTAAATACCTAAAGCATTGTGTGGCAACGCATAAAGTGCGGCTGGAGTACGCTGTATCATATTTAAAAATGTGTTATCCTTGACCGTTGCAGCACACGTTACAGTGTGCATTGCTTTAGCATTGTTTGCGAACGCATGGCTAAGCAGTAAAACTTTAGAGGTCGCTAGTGCCCGTAGCGTCCCTCTAGGTTGCTTTCACCGCAGGCCGATGTCGGTAGCGACCATTGCGGAATGTTACAACCAAGATGGTCAAGGGTGAATGCTCCGAAGAAATTGTTCAAATTTTAAAGTACAATGGACATGCACGAGCGGCTGTGGACTGACAGTGATGCCGTATGCCGCCCAGGACTGACGGACTGCGACATTTAGTATGTGCTCCCCACACTCTCTCTCTCTCTCTCTCTCTGTTTATTGACACATATAACTTTCTAATACCCACCATCCTTGCTCCCAGTGTAGGGTAGCGTACCGGTTATTCGGAGCTGGTTAATATACCTCCCTTTCCCCTCTCTCCTGCTTTCCTTCCTTTTCTTTTTAGGCGTTGCAATAACATACAAGTACCATTCTCGTTGCATATATTTCGACGATAGATATCGTCGTGCATGCATCATTTCTAGACGTATTCCTCTATTCCCACAAATTTCAGGAGTACATTCTGGAACTGGAGAACATGGGACACGTCCTAGATATGAATGAAAGTGGAGGCTCCACCTTCAACGGTATCAAGAGGGAGGCCGGCCGCTTATACGCCAGCTGTGATGCCCGCAGAGGAGGAGGCGTGGATGGCGAGTGATTGCTGCTCGTCGGTCAACTTTCGTGCGTTGCTCAGGAATAATAAAGAAATGAATATCGATAATGGCTGAATTACGTAAAGAAAGAAGTTCACATAAATAAAACATTACACCATGGCGAAAGCTTCTTTGGACTTCTCGCAACTTCCATTCAGAAGTCAGGGTGGATGTCAGTTCGGAGGAAGAGGCAAGCAATTAATAAAAGTTCGGAACTTACGGTCGGCCTAGTTTGTTGAATAAGGCGGCAAATGGCACCATAATACACGAGAAGCAAAGGCCCTGCGATATGTACCAACAGCTGATCGTCTCCGTCTCTCCTTGTATATTATGGTCGCTGGAACCATTTGCTGCTACATAATTGAGGAACACCAGTAGTCGACAGTACGTACGTGTGCTATTGAAATTGCTTATTTTGATATACATCTGTTAGTGCCTGTTCTCAAGAGTGAATCATCCGACGTTTATTTTTTCTTCTGACATTTATTTATAACGACGTCGCGAGTGAATGCATCCGCAAGAATAGGACGGAAGCTGCGCTGCGATAATGTGCTTCAAACATTTTTTTTCGTTAGCTTTTCGAGCACGTATGCGCAAGTGACATGGACTGCAAATTAAAGATACACTCTAGTCGTGAAATCGTGGACCCTGCCTTGAGTGCAATAGGGCCAATCAAGTTTAGAATTTAGAAGTACATTAATATGCAGAAAAGCAGTCTAGCAAAAAAAATTAGTTGCCAGAAAAAAAGCATGTCTTCTAAATCAGAACTACTTCGTATGTTACTTTTTTCTTCTATCTTGTTCTGACCGATCCGAATAAAAAGAGCTCCTATACATCATGCGTCATGTGCTCACTTTTACTGCCGTAAAGCCGCATCAGTAAAACACTTCTCTGCGCTGTGAGGTAACTAAACCACAAAAATAACATAGGTAACGTTACAGTATCCACAAGAGACGAACCTTATCTTTTTCTTTTCACAATTTTATATGGAGTATAATGTTTTGCATGAGATATACATTTAGGAACGTAGCAATTTCAATGAAGCATGCACAAACGCACATACACGGCAAAAGCTTTGTTTTCAAGACATAATGTTCGCGTACTTCTTTCAAAACTAGAGTAACAATTTGTGCGTTTGTAGACGTGTGAAGGCTTTCTTCTACCCCAGTTGACCACAAATACATCTCGTTTTATGTCCATCGGGATATTTTGCTTCTCAATGAGTATTATTTGATATGTAGACAGCGCCACTTTTAATAGAGAAATGAATTTTGAATACTTCGTGAGAATGAGCCAGATCTATTTTAAATGAAGGAGATGCATATCGAAGGATTTCGTGTCTGTTATAGTAGCTTTGTGCAAGAGTATCCATCGGAAACCTTATTAATGAACGAAAATATCTTTTATATATGGGCGAATGCAGGCTACGGGCCTCTTCTCAGTGGTGGTAACCATTGATCTCACTCGCTATTTAGTGATTTTATTAGGGCGCAATAAGCCATCTAAAAGTTGGAAATCAACTAAACAAATGACACTAAATAAAACAGCGATATGTAATACCCGAGATGTTCACCCAGGGATTGTGTTATTAAACATATTCGTATCCCAACTTAATTTGTAGGCATAAGATAAACACATGAAAAGCTACTTAAAAACTACGTTAGTTTTGTATATCAAGCGTAAGATTGCAGGCTCTTGCAGGCTTTTGTCTTCAGCCAGAAAAAAAAAATGGTAACGCAGACAGTTCGTTCTTGAAGAGAGTTCGGTTAGACGCCCCTCTAAAATCTCTAGAGATTCCTTATTACCCATTTCCCAATTAGGTAAGTACTTCTGCACTCACAAAAACTGCTTTAATTAACTATCGAATTTTATTAACGACAACTTACCAGCGGGTACTCTGGTGTACCTGGGACAACATGTACTAGGTCTTTGCGGAACGCCAATCCTCATTAAAAAAATCTAGATGCTCGATAGCTGTGACCATCTTTTTTAAACCTCCTTGGCTGCGACCCCTGTGCATCCCTGTACCAGGTGGTGTAAAGAATTAAAATTCACCAATCCCACTCTGTCCCGAAATGAGGCAAGGTAAACTTCAATTACTTGCGTGCCACTACTGCAGATATTGAACGTAGCGAAATAAAAAAAGGTGCATTATTTTGAGCACGTGTCCTGAGTGCCTAATGTGCGGCATAACCGAGTATTCGCTGCACCTGCATAAGATAGCGAGGGGATCAACCAGGCTAAGATCTGAAGCATATGATCAAAAGGTATCTCTCTGTATCTCGTTTATGTAACTAAGGCACAGGTTTGTGTGATTTCCATAGGCACAACCTCAATGAAACCTAACAGATAATGAGGCCAAGGAAGGTATAGGGCACGTTAATTGTGCTGTTTTAAGTTTTATGTAGTAACTGCGATATAGATGTGAAGAAAGTAAAGTGGACGAAAAGACAACTTGCATCTGGCAGGGACCGTACCTGCAACCTTCAGATTACGCGCCCATTGTACCACCAACTGCGCTACGGCAGCGGTCGTCCCTCCGTCCACTTGATTAGGTATGTATGTGCATGCAAACCTAGGAGTGTTAGTCAGCGCCGCTCGTAGCCATGACGGCGAGTGTGGAACTCCATAGGCACAGGGATGCTCAAGCCTCCACTTGCGTCTGGGAATCCGCTGTGGCTTATTATGCAGTGATTAGTAATTTTATGAAACAATACACAAGATAATAAGCCGTGTTCCAACGTTTGCTGTTAGACGCCATGCATGAGACGAATTTGCCTGTGTATTTTTCACACCGTGAATCGCCTTTCAAAATAAAAAAAAACTGATCTCTCTTCGAAGTCGCTTGGTTCACCTACATGCACAAACAGATTACCTGTGATTACCTTTCACGGGCACAGCAAGTTGCATTTTTAATGTTCCGTGAATGGTTTGAATAGGAAGACGCCACGGGAAAGCCCCATTAGATGCCGTGAATGCACCAGGCAATTCTGCATAAACCACTCCTGATATATCACGGAAGTCATAGTCATTCTCTGTGCCCTAGCTCATTGTACTACGTGCACTTGCGTAGTAGATTGCTGCTGCTCAAGCACAACGAAAAGCTGCTTCCACGGAATGAAAGGTGCTTATCAATCTTTACAACACTGTTTGCTGTTGTGATAACACTGCGACTGAAGCATGCAGACGGAAGCCCAGAACCGGACACAGTTCTAACCGTAGATTGAGCCGTAAATATCGAAGTAAAAGTAACAACAAGGAGGACTATAGACTTATCTCGGCTTTCGAGGTCGTATACCACGAAGACAGGTCACGCACTACCAGTTGGAAAAATTCCAGCACGTACAATATACCGGACCGAGGGGCCGCTTATATGGCTGTTGTCACAACGCAACGCACCAGTAAAGTGCAATACGCAGCGTGAGGTACCAGCAGCTTTTCCACACCTATAACCACAAAAGTGAATGATGTGTGGAATATAATAATTTCATCTTAGGGCCGAACCACGGTTCTCCCAACCGAAGCAAATGAAGCGTGCATGAAATTGCTGCTTGCCAACAAATGAGGCCATGATAGTCCTATCCCTACGTACGAAGCGATATGTTTTTCATGGCGAGGCCTGTATAACTTTCCCTATACAAACACCATAGAGCTTATAGTTTTTTTACAGTGAGGTATCATACGTATTGTACTTATATTAGATATTAGTTCCAAAGAGTCATCAACTTGCCAGTGCCTCTGTCGAAGTTCATGCATTTGAAATTTTCGGTATACGTTAGGACTAATATTTCATATCAGGCTTAGAAATAACGTATTTTATAAATTCCTGCATTGATTTTGGTGCCTCCACATGCAAACGACATTGCAGCATTTTAATGCTTATGATGCGCAATCGCTAAAAATTTTCTCTAACAAAAATTAGTCTTTTTTTCCATTTGACTCCACAGATAGAAAGAACGTATGCACATTCCCGCGAATCAAGGTAGAGAGAGAGAGGGAGAGAGAATACTGCGTCAACAGTTGATACTAAGTTAACGCGCGGGTTACTATATTTATTCAAAAGCTGACAGCTATCCACATAGCCAAAGAAAAAGTCAAACGGGGAAGGGTTTGAATGCAATAAAAGTTGTGATCAGTTAATAAAGGAATTAAAGACCAGTCAAGAAGATGCAAGTAGCATCATGGGACAGAAAGACTGCAGCGTGATTAGCACTATAATACACTGTAAAAAAGCCGATGTGCTTGCTTTTACAAAGAGCTTTGTTAGTAACCTACGGCCCAAATTGTTTTTCCTGGGGCTTGTTCCCAAAATTTTATCTTTTTATTCTTTTCCTGAGAATGCCCTTAAATCTTGTGTTGTGGACTGCAAGTTAACCGTGGATCAGTCTCTCTTGTTTTAGCTCACTTGGAACTCTGAACTTTGGCCGTCGATCTGGGGCACTGTCTCTATTTTTTGCATTTTATATATTTGTGTTTCTGAAATACAGTGGTGGCACGGTACTTAATCTTGAACGACTAATGATACTATGTTCGCACTGATTCAGCGAGCCTCAAGTTTGTCACAGAATGTCCTCGAACCTAGTGAAGAAACAGCGCTAATGTGGCGGTGCCAAGGCATTATTTGCATTATTGTTTTTCTTTACTAGTGATAAGCCAGCCGATATTCAGCGAAACTGCGGTAAACATTTTTAGCAGATTGCCTAGATCTTGTCACATGGATATCTGCTGTTCATCATAAAGCTAAACATCAGAAATTCTGGAAATCATGGACGTGTGTAAGTAAGACAAAATTGGCTTACAATAACACGTCATTTACATATCAAAATTCATATTGTACTGCATATTCAGATTTAAAATGCCTCGCAGTAGTGCAAGAAACCTTGTAAAACTCTTTCTTCGAAACGGAATCTCGCTCATTGCTTAACGCAGCAGAGCACTTATATGGAGACACTGCTGCCAGTAAAACTAAAGCATAAAAGGCGTCTTGAAGGACACGACGCACGCTGAAAAAGCAGGATAGTGGCCTGTCGGATGACAGCACGGCACTGAGTGAGTGTAGCGTGAGCGCACTTTTGTCTTCTGTTGCGACGGACAGTAAACACGTCGGACCAATACGCAGTCGTGAAGAGACGTAATGCCATATAATCTCTGAAAGAACATAAAACTACAGCACAGAGAAGGACGTCTTATCTGCGCGGCTGTTAGCGTAATATTTGTTTGTTGTCCCTTTCCTGGGTGTTAGAAACGGCAAAATTGTGTCTACAGCTGGATCACTCTCTCCTAAGGTCTTGTGCTCGCCTGAACACCTACGATTCCTTGGGGAGCAGTTGTGCGGAACGGAACGTACTACCGGGTTGAAAAAGATGGTCCTTGCTACCGCGGCGACGTGATCCGTGAGTTTCAGAAAGCCTGTCATTTGCTTCGCGTAAAAGCTTTTATCTTTAAAATGCGAAACGAACTTTCACACATAATTTCTACTAATTAACGGCTCCTATGCAATGGTGCCCACGGCTGTCATGTCGGTAAAGACTGCTTTTTCAGGACTAACGTCTGTTGGTTCCGTAAATACTCCTCAATTCTTATTGAAACAAATCTGTCCAGGTTTCAAGAGGAGCAATTGCATTCATTGTTGTTTTCTGGAAGGCTGGTAAAACATTCGCATAAAGGGCAATGAGTAGAAGTAAAAAGTGATAGTAACTAAAGTATTTCCCGTGTATTTTTTCTTCTTGCAAGTATATACTTCGTTTCAATCCGCAGACAACATAAGATGTATTCAATTCCCATATTTTCGACCGCAAACTTTAGTGCCACATACCTAAGACATGGGTCGAATGATTCGATGTATATGACGTCATGTCTGTAAATTTTACGTGGCAAATACAACAGGCTATTCAGAATAAAATCGCAGTAATGAGACGCGCGGAGTGACACATTTCTGCGACAAGCGACCACAGCGCACCAATTGTGCTATACCAAAGATAAAACAGTGCAACATATATCGAAACAACAAAGCTGCACAAAGGTTGAAATCTGACGTTTTCGTATTTCTAATTGTAATAGCAATATGCTAAGTGGGCAATCTGTTAAGATTAACTGCACTGTGATGCACCCAGAGAGAGAAATTTTCAGCGCGCTATCTTCTTTTGTTGGCTACTACAGAGTTGTCTGTTTTGTGATAAACGGAACATATTTCGAACTTACGATGAAAATTTTGTTGTTTTAGTAAGGAGACAAGCTCCATTGCGAAGACAGAAGCCTATAAAAATTCTGCAAAAATCTGGAATAGCTTTCTGCTTTCGAACAGTACATCCTCCAAAAAAATAACAAAAGAACGAAAGAGAAAGAGTTTCCACCCCAATTAAGAGAAAAATGTATGTAGGACCTAAATGAAAACGAAAGACAAGACACCACCTCCAGCTAAAAGCTTTGCATAAGTTGTGATAAGCACAAGAAGTTAAGGTATATTGAGCGCAGACAGTATTTGCCTGGCGTTTTCCACTAGGTAAAGAGTACAAATTGCATCGCTAAATATGTTTGAAGGGATAGTAGATCAGTACTTTGCAAAAGAAGCTCTGGCAGCACAGAAAGTAATGAAGGGCTTTTTGGGGTTCAGCAAGTATTCTGCGTATAGATATGTATCGATAATCTAAGCAGGCCTTCATGGCAGCGCTTCCAACACAAATTAAAAAAAGAGGCAATTTTGGCACGAAAAGACGGAGATTTTTATATATTAAAATGTACACCATTTTCTATAATCCGGAAAATTTCAAATTTGCCTTCAACACGATAGCTTAGTCATGAGCGATGAAATTACGACCACATGTCCACTATATAACACGAAATGAGGAAACATTTTTGGGGTAGAACCTGAGGGTCTAGAAATGGAATGTATTCAAATGAATGATTGCTTACGTCTAAAACTTTAGGCGTGCTCTGAATATATGCGCACTATCGCATCGAAAATGCGTACGCATATAAAAATGCTCTTGCAGAAACACGGCACTAAAGTTCCGGCAGGAAGCCATCAAGAAAATGGTAGAATATTACACGAAAGTTTTTATCTGCCACCTGATTATATTCGGCTCCTTGCTTTCCCAGAATTTTTGGGAGGGCTGAGTCGATATGAAATACAACGTGCGTTTGATTGTCCTTCTGATCACTCGTCGCCTTTGACTCGTTCATACTCTCCATTTACAGCGTCATGCTAAGGTTTTTAAAGTGTGAATATATTTGATCTCTTTCTTTATGAAATAAAATGTGTCTTTGTACCATCCGAAAAAAGCAGCGCTCTGCTCGTAAGGAAAGGGCGCAAATTATTAGCACAGTCTAAAAGATACGCTTTAATTGACCACCATAAGCATACAGACACACAGGGTCGCAATGAAGCAGCAATTCTATCCCAGTTTCATCTTGTTTCTAACGTGTCGCCTATGATTCCACGTGGCGTTGCACTCACGCCATCACCGCAATTGGTAAGGTAAGAATTGTGAATTACATCAAATAAAGAGAAATGGCTGAAAAATTCTAATTAACCGTACTATAAAGTAAACTTACGCGTTTTCAGTTGCAGCATTACATGAAACAATACGACCTATGTGCTTCGCTGCCTTACCGCAACACCACGGTAGACATGGTGATAAATAATTCATTTTACAAACCATCATCACAATCACCTGCGCCACACATAAGCATACCTTGATGCGTGGTTTGGCATTTTACATTAAATACAGCTTTCGCTGCCCTACTAGAGCATGCCACATTGAAATTTTGACTCGATTGGACTGCTTTCTTATCAGCGATGCATCAGCAACTTATCAGTGGTTTACCAGCGGCTTATCAGCGACCACTCCCAGCCAGCCAATCTAAGCGATAAGGAAAGCATAGCACCCCTTGCACGACTGTAGAGTCTTGCGAGAGGGAATAGCATTCAGATGGAATCGTTGCTACATACTAGACTAGAATCATCACATAGATAGCTCCGCCCGAAGAGAAGGGATGCACATGACGTGTGCATTTCAAATAGTTACCATCGACTGGCCATCGTCAGTTAGTTTGACCAGGACATTAGCATTCGTTATTTAAAAAGCGAAGTATTGCTCAAAGCAAAGACCTCTGGCATGTGCCCAAGGACAAAATCGCCATTTCTCAACATCTTAATTAAAAGCGTGTGGTATGTGAACGTTTGTTACTTTATTTTAGTCAACAACCTGTGATACTGTTTGCTTTACTACTATCACGCGATTGTCACTAAGATAATTTCTGTTTCTTTTTTCTTACACCACGCAGTTATGGCTTCCTGGTGGCGTTAGGTGTGATTGTTTTCGCAATAGTACGCGCAAGTTCTCAAGAAAAGCAACTCGATTCACCCACTGCTACGCCAGATACTGCAACAGCTCTTCCTCAGTTTACGGGAGTGCTGCCCGAATCAGATCTTCGTCCGACGACCGAGTCTGCCGCAGCGCTCGAGCCCACTTCTGGACACGACGAAGACCCGGGGTTCACCGAAGCCGAATCTGAAGCCGGCACAGCCTCTGTCGCTCCTCTGGATTCCACTCCTGGAAAACCTAAAGAAGTTGGGTTCACTGATGTCGAGTCTGCAACTACAACATCCTCTGCCGCAGTGCCCAAGTGCACTTGTGATGGCACTAAAGACACAAGGTTCGCCAGCCCGGAATCCGCAACTGACACCGCGTCTGAATCTGTAACGACGACGAACACCGCTTCTACACAGCTTGGGGACATCGATGACGCTAGATGCGAAGAGCCCACGGCAGATGCCACAGCTTCTGATTCCACTCTGGGAAACTTTAGCCACTGGGCAGTGGCGACCGACGCTGCCCCATGCGCCAACGTGACCAGGTAAGCAGAGTTTGGTACTTATACAAATTCGGTCCACGAGCAGGCTTGATCAAGGCAGAGCATAATGCTAATCAAGCGAGCTGCGGTATATGGCCCGGGGTAAGGCCACTTTCCCGCGCGATTTTGTCGAGCTAAACAATTCAAAACAATGTTTACAACGTAAAAGAATGAAAAGGAAAACAGGAGCAAATGTTGGTTTCGTAATTAAGCTTAGAGATGATCGTTCGTATTCAAAGATTCTGTCCTCGTTTTTTTTTTTCTTCTCCAAGGAGTTCAGAAATACAGAAAAAATGTTGAATATGAAGCTCTCACGTCTATTGAAGACGTCAGCTGGCAAAAAAAAAATATGTTTTCTAGAGATATGTCATACGCATGGCTTAGTCAGAAGTTTACTCCTTGTATATTGCCAATTTGTCAGCGCTCATTCTAAAGAAAACATCTGTGCGTTGGTTTATAGAGAATAATAACTTCTCGAACTACACAGAGCATACGCTGTGAGTCGCTAGCCATACCGTGAATCAGTTATCATATTACCAAGCCGTCGCGGAACATTCTGCGATAAACGAGTGATTCGTGGCATCATCACGTCACAGTGACAGTGTTTGCGTATAGCATGCAATGGCTGAATTGAAAATACGTGTTTTCGTTGACACCTTCATTATCCGCTTTTGATTAGGAACATCATGAAGAAAGGCGGAAACCTTGCAGAC
Organism: Rhipicephalus sanguineus; assembly: GCF_013339695.2. Taxonomy (NCBI): domain Eukaryota; kingdom Metazoa; phylum Arthropoda; class Arachnida; order Ixodida; family Ixodidae; genus Rhipicephalus; species Rhipicephalus sanguineus. Next base: position 64,216,076 of record NC_051179.1, read on the forward strand.
GCGGCTGTCGCCACCATGCTGTGCATGGGCGTTGTTCTACCCCATTCAATGGGAATAGGCGGAGGTTTCATGGCCACCATATATCTAAGGTAAAAAAATATTCCTCCGCAATGCTACCTCTATTTGTAAAGATACACTGTCGCAGCCACAAGAGGAATGTCACAAGATAATTTTAGTACTGGCTGCTTACCTTATTATACAGGTGGTCAATATAAACGTACCGATCTCAACTACACCACCGCTCCCATCGCCTGCGTTTCTTTATTGATTATTTTTCGGTGGATTAATGCACAAGAATATTACTCATCAGTGGCATGTAAAAAAATCAATTACCTTATTTCCTCGATCTTTCGCTAATCACCACTGGCTATTTTTAACTTAACAACGCAAGTCATTCGAAGCGAAGCTAAAGGTATCAAACATGTATGAATGAAAGCACAGCTACGCTTTTAATTTTAAAATGCTGGCTAAGAAACTCACCAAATCAAAAATGAAAACCTGTATTAAAGCGAGGCGTGAATTGTTTTCCTTAAATTGAGGTTTTTTTTTTTTTATTGCCTAGACGTTCAAAGAAGGCGATGACTTTGATCGCAAGGGAAACGGCTCCAGGCGCAGCTACGTGGGACATGTTTGTTGGCAACGAGACATTGGCTAGGAGAGGTACGTGCTTACTCGCTCCTCTTTCAATTAATTTGAATTAGCGCAAATAGCTTATTACGAGAACTTTAAGGAACAGCTTGTTGGTCTCGCTATAGACGTCGTGCTGGAAATCATATAGGTTTCTCTAAAAATGTTGTATACACACGTAGCATATTAGCGTTAGTACACAAGGACTCCCGATTGCGTGCAATGTAGGTTCAGTGACATCTCAGTTCATGCTCATCGAAATATATATTGCCGGCGCGCTAATCAGGGATAGCCTTCCGTGATAATTCAGTGTCGTGAAAGCGTTCGAAAGTTAATCGGTTTCAGAACCATATTGCCGCAAGCTTGCAATTTATGAATTCACTTGGAAGGAAGCATGCAACGTATACATTTTTGTAGAGATTTATATATAATATATAAGACGTTTCGTAGAAGAATTCATGAGAATAACTTTCTAGTTTAGACAACGGTGCAAGCAAGACCGCGATAGGTACGTTGGCCCTAACGCTTTGAATTCGCACAATGATAGGCTGTGTGATGATTGCTCTTTATTATTTTAACACTCAGGTGGCCTGTCAGTCGCGGTGCCTGGTGAGCTCCGTGGTTATCGCACGCTGCTGCGCGAGTTGCACGCCACTCTCAGGTGGCGGGATCACTTTGACGATGCCATTCGCCTCGCCCGGTACGGCTTTCCTGTCGGGCCGCATCTCGCCGCCGCCTTGCAGAAACACAAGGACGACTTGTCGGACAGCCTCAAGTGAGCATACATAACCTGCATATGAAAACGCTAATTTCCTTTTGGTATTTCCCATCAGTTACAACATCGAGGTTTTGACCATATGGCGTTGAAGACAAGTGAAGCGATATGCTAACAAAAAGCAATATAACATACACGAAGCAGCACATGTAAGCCCTTGCCGCAGTCAGTCATCCTTACATGTTGCCGATACCTCATGTGATGACTAGCCATGTCTTCTATCAACAGGCTTCCGTTTAAATTGGTTATTACACAGATGACAGAGCTTGTCACTCACGATAAGGAAAATGATTGAATGTTGGAGAGTGCATTTCAGTTAGAGTCGCATCAAGCGGGTCGTGCTTCTTATTCCAGGAAGGTCTTCTGGAACGAAACAACTAATGACACTTTGGCCGAAGGGGATCTGTTGGTTCAGCCGGACCTCGCTGACACTCTGGAGGTCATTGCCGACAAGGGACCTGACTATTTCTATAAAGGTGGAATTGGAGAGCAGATGGCTAAGGAGATTCGAGAAGACGGTAAGCGGAAATGTGCAGCTATAAACACTGCAATAAGGCATCACTGGGTTAAAAACAATGTCGTCATGGCTAAGAAACGAAGGAATAAAAGGAAAGAATGAAGCAACAGGCAGAAAGACAGTGAAGTTAGCCAGTTCTTAGACCGGCTGTCTACCCTGCGCTGAAGAAAAACAGAAAGAAGAAAAGGGAATGAAAGAGAATATTAAGATTGAATGCATAAAAAGGAAATCAAAAAAGAAAAAAAGAAAATTGTAAATATTTCGGTGTGGCTCGTTAGCGCAGCAGATATATAAATGGTAGCATTGTTTCGAAGCAAGGAAATCCTCCTAATACATAATGTGAGAAGTCTCACAGAAAAGAAAACAGTACAAACGGATGTATAAGGCATTGCCTAACTTGTATGTACTTAGTGAAATACAGGCTCTGCCCTTGAAGGTGATTTATCAAGACGGCTACGATTCACCTATAAGAGGTTAATATATATACACGTAACAATGCTCATTCGACATGGCATATATAAACGCCATCATTAGCAATATAAAACATAACAGAAGTGTCTAAACAGAGACCGGAAGAAGTGATGTGGTAAAGAATATGTTAGAATGGCCTCAGAGACATTGCGCTGTGCCTCCGCGGCATCGCCATCGGTATGAGCTCGTGGTTGCTGCGCTAGGCCGAACGCTGCTGACCGCTGCCCGTTTTCTGTCTACCTTGAAAATAAACTTCTTAGCAAGCGGAGAAGGGGCGAGGTATAAAAAATATGAATTTGCCGTCGTCAGCAGCATGGCGAAGTCAAGACACCTCGTTCATATACATGTGACCTAGCAAAAGCATAACACTGCAGTTTCTAGAAACATTTCTTGAAAGTCCGCCCTTATCTAAGCACATGCACGCTAACCCGTCAAAAATTGCACGTATTTGTGAATATTGTGACGAATTAACGTTCAGTACAAAATATTTGCAGGAAGCAACATCGAGACGTATGTTCGCGCTGATTTTTGTGCAGTTCTGACTGGAACTGGACAACTTTGGTCAGCCTATATTGTTACACTAGCTACTTCTGTAGAGAAACAAACTCTCAATTGATCCTTGCGAACTACCACATGCTCAACTGGATAAGACGTATTCTCTACTAATCTACGGACTGCTTTATCGCTAACACACGTGAGAACCCCGGACAACGTATCGTACAGCGTTCTGAAGAATCTCGACTCCAACTGTACAGCAGTTCTTCTAGAGATACATAACAATATGTTGACGGATGGAACTCGTGAATTTAGCTTGCTATTTGAAAAAACAAAGCCGATAGAGCCTCTTTTTGTCGGGACTACTTCACATGAGTGACACGTCACAATCTACTTGGCTAGTGAGTTGTTATAAGGTTTACTGCTTATAACATTTCAGTTTCCTGTCGCAGGTATATACATAATTCTAAGATGTAAAAAGGTGCTATATGTAAAACAAAGGCTTCCTGCCATTATCACATCTTCTGTTCTTCATCTCGAGTATGGTCATTTTTTTATTCAGTAACTGCGAATAATGGTGCAAGACAACACGCCAGATCAGCCAGGTTTACCGAATGCTGCCTGCTTGTGGCGCAGGCGGAGTGATCACCGAGCACGACCTGAAGCGTTACGAGGCCCAGTGGAAGAAGCCAATTGTTGCGGATCTGTCGAACGGCAACACCCTGTACACGGTGCCTTCGCCAGGCAGTGGAGCCGTGCTCACCAGTATACTCAGAGTCAGCATCGACGCTCTCGAACGATTCAACGGCACCGTTGAGCAATGGCACAGGTGAGCGCTCCGTTAGTCAGAAAACTAGTATCCTGGCATCACAGATCAGTTCTGCGGAAATCAACGAAGTCCAGAAAAGTTACATTCCAAATCGCGGTACCTAATAAATACGTACGCCATAATGAAAGATTCCGGTTGATTGACTGCCTGGGGTTTTCTTGACGTCTACAAAATGTATGGTATACGGGTGTTTAAGCACTGCAAGTATATCCGAAGCGGCTGAGATTGAATCTACGATCTCGAGGTCCCGTCGTGGGAGTGGCCCACCGGTGTCACCCCCTAAAGGGGGTCGAGCGCCGCCTCCGGATAATAATAAAGTTCTTTGCCTGCCTGCCTGCTCGAGGTCAGCAGCGCAAGGACATAGCCGCAGGGTTACCGCGATGTCTCAAAAGAAACGTTCACAAAATGAAAAGCTGCTCATAACCCAAAAGCACTATTGCCAGTTTATTGGCTTCCACTCGAAGCTGCAGTCTACCGGTTATCGTTGAATTCGCGGTGAAATTGCATACATACGGATTCAGGGAAATTCCCGACGTACGCAGACAAGCCACCAGTGTGAATTTTCGAAAAGATGCCGATCAATATAGGGAAGACACGTGATCTAGGAACGCGCACATTACAACTAAATTTACATTGAACACTTGTTTTCAAAAAGCTGTATAGTGGCGCGTAACTTGAAATCGATAGCTCTCTGCAGTTTACAGGCAATCTACGATTTTGAACTTTTTAGGGAGCTTAGGCGATCCTTCTATTTAAAAAAGAATATGAAGCTGACATTGTCTGTGATTTAGGTCTTATTTTCTCGCTTCTGAAAAGAAGCTCCACATCTCCCGCCCCCTACAGATACCGCAAAAATAAACATTCCGCTACATGTAACCACCCGTCTTGGCCACTTTAAAAGTTAAGCTGTCGTGAATAATTCAATTATTAAAGATAGAGAGATCCGCCGTGGAACACAGACAGGCATGACATGTTTTTACTCTATTGCTTAGCAATGCTTAATGTTATACAAGTTTTAGGCAAGTAGTAATTATACTGGCGCAATAATACCGCGAGAGAAGTTTATCACTGATGTAATTTCGGCAATAAAGTGGGCATGAAATGATTGCTTAGCAATAAATATATCAGCAACTTCACTATATTTCGTTTCATTCCAGATTCATAGAAGCATGCAAGCATGCTTACGGTTATAGGTCCCACCTTGCGGACAGCGATTTCGAGGATGTCGAAGAGGTGAGTGAAATGGGGAATCATACGACTTATTGAGAATGCTCGTCTCGTGTGACAAAACATAAAGCTACGTTCAACCGTTCTTTTGGGCTGAACTTGAGCATGATACGAGACCAATGCGACGAGAAAATGTTGGAATAGTTCGTAAGGAGTCATGAAAGAAAAAGTCACGACTGCAGATACAAGCTGGACAAGAAAGAAGGTGACGACACAAACATATGTTTTAACATATTTTCGTCGTCTATGTTCATGCTTTGGCGTACGTGTCCGGATGTGCAGCCTTTATTTAGGACGAAACTAGTAAATGCACAACCCGGACAGACAATGCAAATACTGCTCCCGCATTACAGTCACAGCCTCTGGAAACAACGGCGCCTCTTTCGAAGCCTCATTCAGAATATAAAGATGTTTGTTGTAACTCTCTCTTGAGTTGGACATCAAGCTCTGATTTGTTCACAAGTGGGCGCGAAAAGCTTAGTTGTTTTCTTTAAGTGGGCAACTTCATGTGAGCTCAGTCAAATGTGCGATGGCAAGTTGTTCAACAAAGAATGTTGCTGGTGCCAACTTTTGAACGAGAAGGCCTCTCATGCTTATGGCAGCAAGTGCTTTTCTTATGAGTGTTCTTGAGTAAGCCTAGCCCACTCTTCTCCATCTTCAAAAAATGACGAGGAGACTCACTACGTCTTCAGATCCCTTGAAGCCTCTATTTTCTGCCTTACTTTTTGCCTTGACTGTTTTAATTTCGTTATGCCCAATTCACTCTTACAGCTCGAACATAACATGACGACACCCGAGTGGGCTGCCGCGGTCAAAAGTCTTATCAACGAGTCGTTCACGTTCGACGACCCCACGTACTACGGATTTCTCAACAATTCGTCGCCCGAAGACGGTGGCACCGCACACGCAACTTTCTGGGGTGACAATGGAGACGTTATCGTCATTACCTCAACTATCAACAACCAGTGCGTATGCCGAGTAATATTGCCTGTTACGTCGACTACGGTCATTCAATAAGGCACTTAGTGTTTACAGTCGTGCATGTGGTATTCCGTATTTAAAACTGCACTACAACTATCTAAGAAATACTCCCTTTTTTATTTCTTCACACCAGTTAGAGATCTTCTTAAAAAGTTGGTGAGCTATTGGGGAAGTAAAAAAGACCCCAGCCAAACAAATGAGTCAGTTATTAGTGGTTTATAAGATAGCATGTGTTGGATATATGCATACAGTTGTGTTGCGGCTTTTAACATTTTATCTTTTCCGTGAAATTGAGAAATAATGTTCCCCTTCTGTCGTAACTGAGATTAGACATTCTATTTTCAAAAAAGGTTAGCCTTATATAAAGAGGAGGGCTACCGTTTCAATAGTGCGTAAATTAATATTAACCAAATTGGAACTTAGAGATAAGCAAACTTGCTAGAGGGCGAGATGGTTCTATGCATTGTGTTCCTGCTGCATGGACTCCCGTCAACCATATCTTGCTGGCGTTCATATCCTTTAGTGTCCCTAGTGGACAGCTGCTCGATTATACATACGAACAACGCAGTAAAAGTGCCCTAGTGGATTTGCTAAGTATAAACTGAGAAAAACGTTCATGAAATCTAAAGCTACATGAAAGCGAAAACTCATTTTCTTACCGCTCTAGTTTCGGCAGCCAATTACGCACGTCCAGCGGCGTAATCCTCAACAACCAGATGGACGACTTCACTACACCAGGCATGAGTAACTCGTACGATGTCTACCCTACGAGGCCCAACTTCATAGAGCCACGGAAGCGGCCCCTCTCTTCAATGGTGCCTTCCGTTTTTGTTGACTGCAACGGGGACGCCGTGCTTGCATTGGGTGGCACTGGAGGAACCAAGATCACGAGCGCAGTGGCTTTGGTGAGTGAAATATGGGTGTGATCGACAACCTGAAAGTTCAGCCAAAATTCACATCGAACCTGCAATAGAGTGAGCAGCGAGTGGGCACTGTTTTGTGACGCTTGCGCATTGAAAAGCAATTATACGATCAGGGTGACTGTATTTTCACGTCTAATCAACCTGAAGGCTGTCCGAAGTAACGCGTTATCCGCAGCGCGAGATGAAGAGCCGGAAACATAAGAAAATAGCACTCACTAACACGCGATTTTTTTACTTTCAAAAAAGAGGAACTTATACATAGCATGACATAAAAAGCTAAATGCTACAAGAGAACGCCTGAAACAGACAATTGAGGTGAATCTCATGTTCTTAGGACAAAACGTGCACAATATAAAGTTCAGTGAGTCGGTATATATTGACTCATGTAAAGAGCGTGCTGCCCCGTGTTCTATTTTGCGTAGTCCTGTAGTGCCAGCGTCACACGGTTTGCTGCTGATCACGATTAAGCCTGATCAGGATCAGACTGCTCTACGGTCATTGGCTCCCTTCTGCAGCTTGCGTAAAGCAGCCAATCACGATCAAGAAATTCGATCCAGATCAGGCCCGATGAGGATCAAATGTGCCCGTGTAACACTGGTTTTATTCGCGCCTTTTCGCGTCCTGACGTATTGAATGTCTGGATCCATAGTTCTTCTATCTAGTGCGTGCTTATGCATAGATCGCTCCTTTGACGGGCAAGGCACGCTTTATAATTTCTCATGCGCCTAGTTGACGATAGAGCTTTAGAACGGTGACGTCACTCTAGGCTGGGGTTCACCACAACATAGCACACTACCATGCATGAACAAATTTCTCCCTACAAAAGTGTTCACGGAATGGGCGGGCTCCCTCAGAGGCCCCACTCTGTCCGGCCCGCGTGCGCCTTGACGCATGAGCACTTGTTATGTTTTATAAAGAATGTTTTTTTTTTTCGCTGAACTCAAGAAGCTCCTCGCGATAGGGCTCCCAATTTTAGTGTGTTTATTTCATCTGATTTTAGTGACCTCTGTTTCTAACTTATAATAATCCGTTTCTGTGAATTCGATATGCGAGAACTGTTTAAATTTACCGACCTGGAGACTTAATTATCGTGGCATATCAAACAGGTGTAAATCCTGGTGGTATAGCAGACATGAAGGGAAGATGAAGTTACTAAGCAATTTGCACTTATTTTCACCACTATACCCCATTTTTTTGGGAGAATGGCATTTTTCTGTAACCGTCGCCTTCTTTTCAGCAGAAAAATAAGCCGTGACAATAGCTTTAGCTGGCGATCCTCATGTATAGACGCTACGTTTGGGGCTGTTGAGGCTAGATGCGGGGAAAACACGGGTTCTTGCTTTCTTTTTTCTCACTGAAACGTCGGAGCACGTTTTCTTTCATCATGCGTATACAGTGCAATTTACCTGTGATGAATAAACTAATTTCCAGGGATAATGATCATAATGATTACGCAAGTACAGAATGGAGGCCCTTAGTAAACATGTAATCACAGTTCTTTAACAATTTGTCCTAGGTGGCATTGAGATCGCTCTGGGGAGATTACGACATCAAGGAAGCCATCGAACTACAAAGACTTCACCACCAGCTCATTCCGAATCAAGTCGTTGCAGAACCGGACTTTCCACAGGTGAGCGGATATGTGAGACGAGTGAATTAATGCGTAGTCCAACATGGGAAGTCACATTAAAGAATCGTTGAATAGTAAGTAATCCTCCGCACTGCATCCCAGTAGATTATTTTGATGATGTAGAGCACCCAATATGTATTTTTATTAAGGTGTGTGATTTTTTTCAAACGCTGTAGCAGCTATTTGAGTGCGCAAGCTTCTCTACTTGATCCAAAATTGTAAACATATGTAAATGCCAATGTATTTGAGAATACTACACTACTACGATGTGTCCTGCGGTTTTATTTAGAGCAGGGATCGACAACCTATGGCCCACGAGGGAATATTATCCGGCCTCACCAAAACGACGAAGCCCCCCCCCCTCCCGCCCATTTTCACTTCCTATCTGAAGGCCGACATGGTAGTTTTCACATCAAATGGGGCTAGAGACGTATTTCAGAAAAGAAAAACACAGGCCGACAAACTAGACCGACAAACCGACAAACTAAACATAACACTGGCCTCTCGTCAGCTTTAGTCCATCTCACTGTGTTGTTCTGCTAGAGATTTGTCAAGTAGTAGCATATATGTTCTCTGAAAAGCCGTGCTAAAAATACATGTAAAATACGTGGTCAAGCGCAAAGGCCTCCTACAGTATTGTGTTTCCATAAACAAATTATAAATTGCGGCTGGAACTGGATATTTTGGAGTGAATCGCCTTAGCATTCTGTTCGAAGTCTAGCTCAAGAATGAAATCTCAGGTGTCGCAAGGATACGCGTTACGCATGCAGATAGCGACATGCGCTGAATTATTTCGTCCCACATTTATATATTTTCTAAAATTTCAGGAGATCATCGCAGACCTCCAAAGCAAGGGACACGTCTTCGAAGTGAATCAAGGAACGGGTTCATCTGTGAATGGCATCCAGAGAGAGGCCAACTGTTTGCACGCAAGCTATGACTTACGTAGGGGAGGAGCCATTGATGGCGAGTGATTGCTCACCGGTACATTACAGTGTGCTGGCAATTATGCTTGTTTGTCAACGACCAGCGGCCTGGCATTCCATTAAAGAAGAAATATATAAACGCGAACGCCGCCCTACAGCGTTCTGAATGCTTCAGCACGGCTCTCTAATTGCAGCTTGGCTGAATGCAGTGTGCTCGTCCCTGAGAAGCATAGACAATCACTGACAAATATGGTTTATCATAACGCTCCATTACCAACAAACTATTTTGAGATCTCTCTGCTCGCACAGCATTATCGTGCTACAGAACACCGAATTATTTGTCGCAAGCAGCACAATCACAGAGAAAACATAAAGACGCAAGCTGCATCGCGATAACTTGCAATGAAAATTGTTCATCATACTGAGCTTCACGGGCGAATGGCACTGTAAATGAAGCTTTCCGCTCTATGTTCGAGCCAAAATGTTTGTTCACGGTTAAACCTGTCTGCAAAGGAATATGCGCGAGATTGGAAGCATCTTGCGCCCCAAAAACGAAGTCAAGCCTTGGAAATGTACTTGTGAAAAAATAGCGTCCTCTCAAGCAGAACAATTTTTGTATGCGACCTTTCTGAACGACTAATAAAAAGAATGTTCGCGTTCTTCTCGCATCTTGTGCTTATTTATCCCTGAAGCAAAGTTGCAGGTGCGGTTGTGAATAAACGGGCTCTCTGTAGCTAAATCTGCAGAAAGCATGCTAAGTAAACGTGCAAGCATTAGCATGCCTGCTAAAGGATGCAAACGTTGCGTTAGTAATTTCGGAAAGAGGCCTTTACGAAATTTTAAAGCAATTGCGACAATAGTAAATGTTTGTTTAACTAGTGATACTGTCTCACATCATCTTCGGGAGTCGGCCAAGGATCGGATAAAATTTGATGACATTTTAGCCTTAACTAGAAGACAACTAAATAAATGAACATCTAATAAAAGAGTAAAGAAATCAAGCGGCCCAAACGTAACTAGAATCACTTAGAAGGTATAATAAATTACTGACTGGCAAAGCAAGTATCACTGTTATGCTGAGAAAGTACAGAGGCTTTAAGGGAAATTGTGTCTAAAACTTAAAAGTCCACTTCAAATTGTGTGAGCTTTAGTTTTAAGATATTTCTTATGTCCACGAACTAGCGTCAGCACCCGAAGAAACTAGGTTGGGCCTCGTAGACAGTGAGCTCGATGAGGCCTGCGCTGATGAAACATTTAAAGAGGCACGCAACATCGTAAAGACTAGTTACTTCAATTTCTCATTAATGGAAAAAAATCAATGCTCCAAGGGAATAAAAGATGTGTATATACTTTGGAAAATTACTTATTGCTGTGTTCAAGAAGTCCATCGCGGTTGCACGTGCCCTCATTACAGCTCCTGATATGGACGCCGATGCGGGATGTGCCGTGAGAACCGGGCTGTTGGCTGATACCCACTACGAAGTATTGTCGAATTATTTAGTGGGCCGGAACAATCCGGTTGTTTTCTTTATTTCGTAACTTAGAACTTATTCTATGAACATACCTTGATATCGTCCTAATCTAGAAAATGTCGACGATGCACGCGTTTGACAAGACCTGGAGAATTCGCCCTATTATTGGCCAATCTCCTCGAACGCGTGCCAATATCTTTAATACCATCGCCCTCGTCGTCACCGCTATCACCATCACACAGAAGAAGATTCGAGCCTCTCATGATCGGCAGCACGCTGCGTCCTCTCTCGGGTCTTAGCTCTCCGCCGCGAAAGCTGACTTCGCAGCCTGGTCTTCTGTGGTTCCCCTGGATCGTGTGCGGACGTTTCGACGTCACCATGTGTAAGGATTCTTCCGTTTTGTTTCTTTCTAGCTGCATGTACTAAGCGCTTAACCATATGCGCGCAACATTTACTCAGTGTTGCTCAGTGTTCATTTCCTCAGTGTTCCTCAGCTAGGTATTGATGTCTGTAGGTCACTACAGACATCAATGCATTGACATCTCGTCGTCTCGTTTATCTGTGGTTTGATATTTAGCGCGTGTATACAGCTCGTTTCACACGCACTGAACACGTGTGCGCGCAACAGCTTGGCAGCACAATAAAAATAAACAAGATGTCAGCAAAATTGAGCCCCTGGGTTTGCGCTCCATGCTGTCTTCCTGGACATGTGGCATATGCTAAGCATACGGCGTATACAACTTGCTCTGTGGACAGCAACTGGGAGCCTAGAAGTCCGGAGATAACCGCGGTGATCCGTACTAGTTGACACAAGAGGTATGATACCCGCGTAGACTGAGCCGATAGCGCCCAATACACTACAGACATCAATGCATTGACATCTCGTCGTCTCGTTTATCTGTGGTTTGATATTTAGCGCGTGTATACAGCTCGTTTCACACGTACTGAACACGTTGCTGACGACAGTGGGCAGCTAAATACCGCGAAGAGAGAGTCGATTAAGTTGGGGAAAAAAAGTCAAGAAAAAAATATGGGCGTTACTTTTAGTACTTTTTATAGAGTTCTAAAGTTACCGTTTTCTAAAGTGCGCCGCACTGAGGTGAACAGGGTATGCTCTTGGCGAGGTTTGCCTCCGTGGTAGGTGCAGGACTTGAAGGACCACACTAAGTAGGCATTAGAGCCCCACATTCCCACGCAATCCGAACCGCAGGGGAAACCGCGCCGTTCGGACGCATCCTCCCGAGTCCAATCTCGACTAAGCGAGTTAGAACCACCGGCAAGGTCTAATCCGCGGTGGGCAATAAGTGCACGTGTCGAGCGCAGGTGGGATTCTCTATGTAGGAGTAAAATGTCTGCTGGAAAAAAATGAGGTAAGAGCAGCGGGCACGCCACGTCTTGTGAAAGGCAAAGCTGTCTGGGCGGCCGTCTAAGTTTGTACACACTTATCAGACCATGGTTTGTTTTCATGATAGCCGAAAACTTCAACTTGCGGAAGTAGTTTTCATATTTTGCTTTGCTTGTTTGTTTGCCCTGGAAACAGCCACGTCCCGTATGACCATCACGTCTGGCGAGACTCGTGACAGCGAGGACACCGGGACGGCTGCAGACACCACCCGAAGCCGCACGACGCTCACCAGCTTGTCGACTGACTCAGGTGAGTCGAATGATTCCCTTTGGGCTTTCTAGAATTTCATTTAATCTAAGCACCTTCGCGACTAGAGCTGTGGGAGAATGTCTTGCATGCATGTGTACGCTTCATAGTCGTAAGAGGAAGTGAGATGTCCGTTTGCAATGCAGTGACACGGCTGGCGCAGAGTTGACCAGCCGAGTACGTCAAAGCGATGCCAACACCTTTGATACGGAAGTGATGTAGCCATTTTGCAAGGCACTGTAATCATTACATAGTCGAGTGACTCAGACGTCAGGGACAGCTGTGGTCACGACACAGTTTATATCGAAACAGCTGAACATTGAATCAGGCGAAAGAACGAACAAGACACAAAGCTTCGTCCTGTTCGTCATTTCATCCCTGCTGCGTCATAGTGTACGTAAACCAACTAGCCCAGCTAAGAGCCTTGGTGTGTGACATAGTTCTCACGCTGTCAGAAAGTTCTAAGGGTCTCGGTTCCTACTACCTGAATGCTAAGCAGGAGTATGCGAATTGTGCAATTTATTCGTCGTGTAGAAGATTTTATTTAAGACACATGGGCGCCGCCACCTTGGACCGTTAAGCTAATGTTCGCCTACTCTGGATAACGCGACGTGAATTGATAAGGCCATGAAATGTCGATTGCACCAAACCAACAGTTTTCATGCGTATGCGTTTACCTGTAGCGCTGTTCGTTTGGTTTAAAGACACAAAACGGCAAGGGTACAGCAAAATATGGCAGCGCCGAAACCCGCCCGTAAAGTAATCTACCCGCACATATTCAAATGCATCATAATTGAATTGGATTGGAATAACTTTATTAACAAAGTCCGGAGGCGTGTGCCTTAGCACGCGGCGGGCCGCTCCCACGACGGGACAGTCAGGCCGAGACCTACCGCCGCATCGTGGGCCCTCTGGACAGCCCAAAGTTGTGACTGAATGTCCGGACTCCTCAGAGCGGAGCCCCACTTGCTGGCCGATGCTGTATCAGTGCCACGTACCGAGGGGCACTCCCAGAGCATGTGGTGTAAGGTGGCTAAACCGCCACATTTCGTACATGAGTTAGTTAAGTAAACATCAGGATAAAGCTTGTGCAGAAAGGCAGGGTTAGGATATGTTTCAGTTTGCAGCAATCTCAGTGTCAAAGCCTGCGCCCTGTTTAACTTCCGAGCTGGAGGCGGGAAGACTCTCCTACCCATAGCGAAATGTAAAGTAATTTCATTGTACGTGGTCGGTTGATCCCTATTTACCAATCCTCCAGGTTGTCCCAGAAGTCCTCCATGGTCGCGGATAGTTAACCCTCGCGCCCTGGAGTGGGCCAACTCATTGAGATTGATAATCCCCCCTACCATGGAGCCCATATGAGCAGGGAACCATGTAAGGGTATGAGTTCTAATTGACCTCTCACCGAGTATTGCTTTGGCCTCTTTACACACAGCACCAACAGTCCTCGATGCGTCATAATAGCCGAGCTTTAAACGTTTAAAGTCCGTTCGTTCATGCTTCGCGTAATTACTGCCTTATAAAACCACTTCATCGGTTCTGTGTCCACGTTTCTCCGAAAGCTAATTTATGTCACGTGAACGCTTGGCACCATGGCCGCCACTTGCCGCTGTTAAAAAAAAAAGTCATTGTGAAATTACGCCGAATAGCTTCGCTGCAGAACACAGAACTTCGAATGCATTCTGCGTTGATGCCACAACCGGATTGAGAAATGTTCTCTACCATTTTTTACCCAATATCACCTTGTAGTTGCGTCAACGGCGTCAACACTGCCATCGACGCGAACTGAAGGTAAGCGTAACACTTTTCTGACCCTCTTCTTTTAAATATGTATGCTGTGTAAAAACGTTTCCACTTTTTGCAAAGAAAGCTGCAGCATCGTCGACGCTGATCAATGAACAGGTCATGCTATCACAAGAAGCTCGCCGGTTGATTCACTGAATATCGGATGTTGTTGCGAGTACAGTTAGGAAGCTATAAATATTTTCAAATACAAAACAGATATTGCGTTATAACTCTTCAGAACGAAAATACTATCTGGTTTTGTATTTAAGAAGAGTGCACGTCGCAAACTGTGTTGTTAAATAACAATCCCAGTTAAATCTCGCTAACATTCACAAATAGCGTTTTCGTTTATCGGAAAATTTTATTGTAAAGCCTTGCAGTCATTCGAACATTACGGCAGTTACCAACGCATTATTTTAAACCCTTGTAGCCCTGACACTCTTTTTTTTTCTGCATGTTTCGCATACAGAGGAGAAGGACGCCCTAGAATCTGCCCTTCCATTGCACCCACGTGAGTGAAATAAAGATTTCTGCATTTTTAATTGCTTTGCAGAATCTACTAAGGCGCCACAAGCATGTAGTTAACAGGGTGACTCTCTAGCAGCACTAAAGATCCGAAGATAAGCTAAAGATACTTTTCACTTTCTTTGCTTTCCTGGTCCAGGTTATATCCTTACCAAGGAAACACTTTGGGAAAGGCACGATGCCTTCATTCGAATATATTAGGTTTAAATTTTTTGCCGTCGTAAGTGTCAGGTCACTGACATCGCAGTGACGTAAAAGCAGTATAAAAAGTCAGCATTCATTCTCCAAAAAAGCCAACAGTCCTGCGGTTGACATGCCTGGATATCAATGAAATGCAACGTTTCAACATTTTCAAGATCGTAGCTCGAATCTTCCGGTTCCTTATATAGCTAATGTCTTGCTTAACTTCAAGTGCACAATATTAAAATAGCAAACTATTTTAATATTGTGCACACGTCGACAAAAACATGTAAGACAAGAATTACAAAAAATACCTTTAACCTACCATGTATTTCCCTGTGGTCTTCTTTCGCTTTCTCATGTTCAGCGGGAATGTAAGTATTGACAAGTTAATGTTCGATTTTTTTATTCAGAATAGTGTATGCCAAAAGACTCGAGGGATGGGGTTTGTTTTTATTTGAAGAGATCCCTTGCTCTTCTGATCATAACAGCTTTGCGAATAAGATGAAAAAAACTGAACTTAAGGTCATTTTGTGGAATGGTCTTGAAATGACTTCGGCGAAACATGTACAAAAATAGCACCATTTTGTCGTAAATTCGAACATGTCGAGATCTTATAGTAATATGCTAATTTAGTGTGAAGATTAACTATCTTGCAGTTGATTAGATGCACGTGGAGCATTGGGCTGGAATAACTACTGAGCCCCCTACTACGATATGGTTCGTAATAGAAAGCTGGTTTCTGCACAAAGGACCAGTACCCTTCGGATATTTAACTGACGACTGATTTAGAGATATGTAAATATTTTAGCACTCTTGTTTAGCTTAATCAAGTAATATTAAATTATTATGGATGTCGTTGAGTAGTCTGCCTCAGTAACCCGCACCACGCACGATGCTAAAATTTCATGTTAATGCTGAACAAAGTAAGGGCTCCTGCACATTTTGGCGTATCTCCCACTCGACCAGAAATTCTGGACAGAACAGCGCATTTATGGCATCCTAACCTGATGCTTGCCGCACAATTTTACAGCCCGTCGACATCGTACCACCCAAGACGACACTCAGCTAAGAACCCATGGTACGCGAGTTCAGTTGTTACGTGATATCGCCACAAAGCGCATTCCCTCAAGCTGTAATTGAGTGTCACGAAGCGCTTTGTAATCGTAAACAAAAAAAACCTTTCGGCTGGAGTTTTTAGCGATATATGCGATCAGACGGCCTGTCGTTTGTTTTAGAAGTGTTTAAAAAATTAACTAGCTTCGCATCTCTATTTTTATAGCTTTCACTTCAGTAATGGTAATATTCCGCCGCTCGTTTTTATGGCATTCTCATAATGCCCACCGCTATTAATAAGCTGCGTTTGTTTAACGACAGCTTTAATACTAAGCTTAGACGACCTATTCCCTTTCACAAACGAAACAGCTATATTATTTTCCAGTGTTCCATATCTGCATGAGATTCTATGAGGAGCGGCCGCGCTGCTTAGTGCAGTTTGTTCCACGCTTTCTAGAAGCACAAACATAACTTAACGAAGTTTTGTGGTGCAGAGCGAAATCAAAAGGCAACAAAGCAAGAAGCAGGCAGGTTAGGGTGCCAATATCCTATGCTGCCCTCGCCTTCTTTCTTTTTTCCTTTATATTTCGCTTTGCCACAAATGTTTTAAGCCACTGTCCTTGGTTCAATTACGCAACGACTCGGTTAACGTAATACTCTATTAAAACAAAAAAACAGCATAGCGTTCAAGCGTGCCAATGCGGCCTTGATTGTTACTATCGAGACACATGCTAGACACGGACCGGGTGGCTTCTGCGAGCCAACAGGCTTGAGCCCGCAACCTGTTAAAACGTTGGAACGCTTTAACCGGTTGCCATACAACTGGCGAAATTAAGATGGCTTCGAAGCGAGCATTAATATGTACCTTATACGAGAGGGCTGCTGCGGGGGCAGTTCCTCGTATCCCATCAGAAATGTCGCGAAAGCTTCGACCAACCTGTAAACGTATGGCCAATTTAAGCATTCGTGTATAACCGTAGATTTGTAGCTACTGGTGGTGGTACGCCTTCCAAACATTTGTGGCTAATCAATGCTTCGCTTTCACTCTTTATATTCCTACATCTCCAATACCAGGCGCACCAGGTGCATCATTGCGATGGCCTTCTCTTTCCTCATCATTCTGCTGGCGCAGATTTGCTACCTCGTGTTCATTCTCATAACAAGTAAGGCTCCTAGGCGAACAATTAGTCAAAAGAAACTACGTCATATCAGGTGCTTTTCGGCGTGCTGTCTCACATTATGTGGTCCCGCCCACGCCGTTGTTGCAAGGAACATGCTGGCCTAACGAGAAGGATCACTGAACTCTTCATGTAATACTTGCGTAGTATTGTTTACAGCGAGGTGAAGTTGCGCAGTTCGCACGAAGAGATGCGAGTAAGAAATTCGTTGTTGCTGACAGGTTGACATAAAAGGAATACGCGCAATGTGGCGTATGCGTTCGAATCTGAACTGTCCACCAAGCTTCAGTGAGTTGGCCTGGCTTTATGTTATAACATAGATAGTGCTAAAGTAGATATCTAGGACACAAACCAACGTATCGGCCCTCACTGGTGGCTATTTTTATCTTTGCACGTGAGGTCAATAGTTCACTGTTTATCAAGATAGCGAATATCGGAAGCAGAAAAAGAATGCGTTTACATGTGAATCGTGTCTGTCTCCGGACGCCGTATACCAAGATACCTTACGGGCATACAAACCATATCATATTCCCAAAGATGTCTACAGGGAATGTTTTGTGAATAAATGCACAGACATAGGTTGTGGCTCGGATATAACATGACAAAACGGGGAGGGGGGCAGCGGGATAGGAACTAGTCTCTCACAGCCTGAGTTGCTTTGGGATGTTAAACTCCATGAGCCAAATGACCGTACCACTTCCCTTTTTTTGTTTGACCTTATGCCTTTGCAATAATTTACACTTTGTATGAAAATGCCAACGGTATACAAGCATAAACCAAATAAGTCTAAACCTATTGTCGGATAGTTGTGGTTCACTAATTTTAGTAGCCGTACTAACATGCTAAAGAATGTCATGGTAGCAAACTTACTAACTTCATATTGATACTTCCCTGTAGGTATGAAAGAAGGGGCATTATCCGAGGGGCTCATTTTCTGCGTTATACACCACTAATGAAGAGGCTCCAGGGTACTAATTGTAGGTAATTGGGATTGTAGTAGTAACTGTACTTTGTCCCGGTAGGCAGTAATTCTATGTAGTAAGTGTCATGGTAGCAAAGTTACTAACTTGGCAGCTACTACCCGCAGTCGTTACAGTAAATGTTGTGACAAGCATAAACTGCCTCAAAGTTCGCGAATACCACTAATTTTCTGATGTGATAGTTGTCTCAAATAACCGAATTGAACTTCGTGGGAACTGATACGACCGTGAACTGCCCTTCCTGTGTGCTTCTCGTTTCAGCGCCAAACCCAGCGACCACAACACCGACTACAAAGGCGCCAACCACAACAACCACCACAACTACAACTACTACCACAACAACCGCACCTACTACCACCACGACCACAACTGGTACCACCACAACTACTACCACTACAACCACAGCCCCCACCACTGCAACCTCAACTACCACCACTACAACCAAAACTACCACCACTACAACCAAAACTACCACCACTACAACCAAAACTACCACCACTAAAACCAAAACTACCACCACTAAAACCAAAACTACTACCACCACGACCACAACTACTACCACTACAACCACAACTACCACCACTACATCCACAACTACCACTACTACGACTACGAGCACCCCCACAATAAGTAAGTTGACTACTTCTTAATGAACTATACGATGCGCGCTATGTAATTTCTGGCATACGCAGAGTCGGGAAAATCTGTAGAAATTGGTACTTTGAATTTCACTAAGACATTTGCAGTAGAAGGTTCTATATAAATTATATAAAATTTGGTAAATCCGATTTGCTTGCCGGTGAGATAATTTGATAGCGTCACCGGTACACCGGCAGAAGCGAGGAGAGCTGCACCCTCATGTGATAAGAAGTTTGATATCGGGTGACGAAATAGGCCAGCAAAAATGCCACGCATCCGAAATACGGTTGTCTACTATACTGTGGCTATGATCTGCACATGTAGCACTCAGCAACTGCAGTTTTCATAAGAAATGTTTGGTTTGTTGCTTAATAAACTCGCAAAAAAATTAAAAGAGAACGACATATACATAACTTGGTTGAGGCAAACAATGTTCGGTAGCTCTGTGGTTCGACTGACATGACATTTACTAAAATGCCGCACTTTCTGGTGTAAAAAACGGCTCCTCGATTCTGAGACTTCGAAACATGGCGTGGACGCTAAACATGATGGGCACGCTAGGAAGGGTGGACAAAGTGGACTCATTGCTTATCGTCTTTGCGCAGATGCTCATACAACGATTTGCAATGATCACATTGCGTAAGGTGACAGTTCATAGCAAGGAGGCATCGTATCTGACGCATTACGCTTACTTCGAATCTGGGAATACGTAATGAAACCGTGAGACAACATGCAGCGTGTGTTCAAAGCAGTTGTACAGCTGTTTAAAAGAACAAAAAAGACTCCTGTTGGGAATAGTCTGATTGCATGTCCTGCTATGCTAACGAATAATTACCAAAACCACGTTGTTTCTCATTTGGTGTACAAGTACAAATATGGGCCGTTAAAGCTATTCGCTTCAAATACCTATATGCCAAAATTTTGCTGGCCTGATGGGCGGGAGAGAAACAAGGCAGTCTACAGATGCATTTAGAAGTAACAACTGTTTAGATAAACGATATTAGAGGAAGAAATTTAAAAAAGGTTATTACAATCTTCTTATCTATGCAGCGACACTCGGCCCTCGATTTATGGAACGCAATCTGGTATGGTGCACTTTCGGGACCTTCGCGACCAACTATTCCCACGATAAGATTAACCTGGACCCCTTCTGCGACTACGCTTTTATACCGCTTTACACTCGAGGACGGGACACCTTGCTGGACGACAGCAATCCGATCACCCAGCAGCTCCTCGGCAATGCTCAGAAGGCGACAAGGACGAAGTACGCCATCCAGCTGCCGCACCTGTGAGTTAGGCTACACATCACCCACCGACTAGTGATGATCGCACGATTAGTGATGATCGGTTAGTTGAGGCGCGATCACGTGGAACTGAATGGAAAGTGCAGTGAAAATTGAGCATAAATAGCAAGAGAACTGCGTTAATACAACGCTTAATTACACCTACCTAACTGCCTTGGATTTTGTTGTCAATACTTCAGCGAACATGAGCGAACAACAGCTCATCTCCGCAACAGTTTATGCTCCCTGAAGCAATTACCAACGATCAACCACTACGGCTAAAACTTACCAAGAGTTAAGAGGGAAAAGAAACTTGGGTGAGTAAGTGAAAATTTATCTCTGATTATTTACAAAAAGAATGATTTGGGCAGTATCTCAAGAAAGAGCGTTGTAGAAAATGACACGAACTACGAACGAGATGTATTGAGTACTCTGTCAGCATGCCGGAGCCCCCTTGATGCATCTACGCTTGCCGCCATTGATATCAGAAAGCTGGCTGCCCTGAGGCAAAAAAAAAGTCTCGTAATATGAAATGACTTACGACGCATGGAACAAAATTAGCCCTCCTTCTGACGCATCACTGGATTCACAGGAACATCTCCAAAGCGCAGCAAGACATGGATAACAACGCGGGACGAGCCAAAATGGTCGAATACTGGACAACGAAGAAGATCTACCACTACGCCATCCTCGACCTCGAGTGCAAGCCATGGCTGAGGATGAATATTAAGAAAGAAGTGAAGGCTGTGTTCGATATGCTCAAGGTAGGTTTTGCACAGTTAATGTAAAGCGGCAGTTCGACAAGCTACGTCCAAGCACTAGAGCTTCAGTGAAAGCTGAAGTAGCTCAAGGCAAACGACATTCAAATAAACGGGTAGGCGAGACATTTAGCTGGTTCATGATACATTTTTTAATGCGATAGCATTAGTTGGCTCATTGCAGACATAGTTGTACGTTGCTTTTTCATATTTTATTTCCTAAAGTTTCGCCTGGTAGAAACCGGCCTTTGTCAAAGAACAGTATATATATATATATATATATATATATATATATATATATATTATATATTATATATAATATATATATATATATATATATATATATATATATATATATATATATATATATATATATATACAGAAACCTAAAATTGGAAGTGTCTACAAGAATGTATTTTATTACACTCTGTAGACAAAAGAATGCTGCTTCTTTTTTGCATACGCACATGAGTAATCAAATCTTTCAAACTGAAGCACAACGGTGTCTATATGTATTTTCATTCTAAGAGTTTGTGCAATTACATTGGGCCCTATTAAGGATTGGGATCTTCAATCCAGAATTGGGGACCAAGCCACTGGAGCCCCAGTTCTAAAACTCACTATCAAGCGCAAGAGCCCAACAGCGGCTTGGGTTGTGCGCATGCGCCATGGCGGCTCCCAATCTCTTAGGGTGCCCAAGGTCTTTGGGACCCCATTTCTAAAACTATTTGATGCCCTCCTCTAGATTCCTTGCAAATTCTTATCTTTCACCCATCGTGGCCGGCTGATTCCTTTGGAAAAGTGTAGCGTGCGTCGCACTTATCATTTACGAAGCGCGAAAAGCAGCGTCGTTGGAAAAGACATGGTCTCAAAGTCCCTGCATTTAAGCCCACCGGCAAATCGCTGTAAACGCGCACTTACGCGTTACATTCATGGTAAGCACAGACATTAGCGTATGCGATCCTGAAAAACAGTGTAGGTGCGCCGATGATCAGTTAGAAAGGTGCACCCCAATGAACGCCTTTCAACATGTTTCAATTCCATCCCGGTTTTCACGTTCAATATTCTTTCCTTTCGATGGGTACGATGACATCTACCGGGTTCCATTTTACGCTTAATATTCTAACGTTATTTCGCAATAAAAGAGCCATAAACAATTATTTAAGTCCCACGTTGAACATTTATAACATTATATAGTGTATCAATTTCGCTAAAGAAAGGCTACTTGCGGCTTGCAGGCTAACAAAATCAAAAGAAATTCTGTAGTGGCGACCAATATATTGTGCTCACACGTGCAGAAGTTGCGAAAAAGGGGAGAACAGCTCAAGAAGGACCATCCGCAGCCACCCGCCCCCGAATTCGGCCTCGTCATTCTGGGCATTCGGATTTGGCCAGTGAACAGCATGGAGTTCCTCAAGGAAGTCAACAACAACCTACAGTAAGAACCGATGTGGGGAACAATTTACCTAGCTGTCTCCGTCTGTTTCATAACGACTGTTGTTAAGTATAATGGGTAGCTGGAGACGCTTGGTTACTGCACGATTACACGACCGGCTGTGTGACCTAGATCACGCGAATTTCTTAAGCTTATCGAGACGACTCCAGGTGGTATTTAAACTACCATGTAAATACATTGTGCATCAGCGTCTTTGTAGTTCATTTTCTTGCTTTCACTTTAGCTAACTTTAGTTTCGTTCCACTTTCCTGTTGGCTGACATGACAGGAATAAGAAAGCTTTGGTTTAATCACATTTGCTTCGAAGGAACATTCACATTTGGTCTGCCTCGTGACCGACATATTTGGTTTGGGAGTCTATGAAATCCTGAAAGCTGTACACCAGCCCCTAGCCATAAGAATCTAGTTTCATTGCTCATATTCGAACAAGGCCCACGACCTGCACCTACATATTACTACGTGAAGGACCAGATGCAAGTAGAATTTTGTTTCTTAGAATACACAGTGCGTGAATTTATATGATGATTCGAATAATAAGCGCCACCTTTTTGGACGGCTCTCTCGGGCGCGTTCATTTCCCAGGCGATTTCAAGTTGACGGTTTCGTGCCCTGGACGCACTTCACGGAGGACGAGTACAAGGCCAGCTACCCTTCGTGCTGGATCACAGGGGCGACCCCGTATAACAACAGTGGGGACAACAACACCAACATCTGGGGCGCGGTAAGTTTGCCTTCAGGAATCTCTTCATGACAAACCAAAAGCGCCCAAGACGAGGACGGAGAAGAGGCCTGAGACACACAAGCGCTCGTGTGTCTCATGTCTCTTCTCTGTCTTCTTCTTGTACGCTTTTAGTTTCGATCACGTCTTACCAACATGCCCAAACTGTCACCTTATAGTGAACTCTCGTATTTACACATCAATACAAGCCGTAATTATACTCGAACAAGCTTTCCTTATGGCCATTCGTCGGCAGGGACATGCATAAAAGACCTTTGTTGAGCTTTTAGAGCACGAAGAAGGCATGATGTTGTAAGTCATCGAAAAGGTGTCGCTATTGCCCACGTTTTCTCCGCAACGCAAAGGCCAGATCGTAACACATTCCATTTTATATAACGTTCATGTAAGGTTTCGCGGATTATTTTGTTGCATGATATTCGTTAGCGGTACTCGCTTTGAATTTCGGGCATGCCGATATGTCCGCATATCATCACCTATAAGCAGCAAGGTTGCATAGCTTATTAGTTTCCTCCTATGACTAAGAATGTAGAATGCTTACGTAAGTATAATTTCCCTTTCAGGTTCAAGTACTGGACTGGGTCAACAAGAGCACGAGGTGGAACAAGCAGCTTTCGATCTCAGTGTCATTCTCCCTGTGCACACGCGTATACGAGGCAGCGGCTGCGGAGGAACTCGACAACCCCTGCAAGAAGAGCAATTACACAATTCCGACCACGTCGAGTGATGTGAGGAGCTGCATCAACTTTTAAAAACATTGCGCGTGCACTGTTTGCGATACGATATCTCCACGCTGTGTAACAGGTCTAGATTAACCGACGAGGCAGTACAAATTACGCGTGTAGGCGTAGAATTCTGACGCTGTAAAGAATTCACTGAGGTAATGTACTTGTAAGCAGACAGGCACTAAAACACAATAGGTTAACGCGCGCGCTACACAAGCTATAGGCACTAAGACCACAAGGTTAGCCAACGGGCTACAAAATCATAGGAACTGAAACCACTTGGTTAACACACGAAATAGAACACCTATAGGCCCGCGCAAAAAAAAAGAAAAAAGAAAACTTGGCTAACACACGTACTACAATTGTAGTAGCTATAAACGCTATGGTAGCACACTGTCTACAACATACGTGGGCTCAAGAAACACAAGGTTAACACATGGACTACAACACCATAGGCACTGAAAACGCTACATTAACACAGTCTGCAACACCCACCTCTATATAACTTCATGCTAGTACAAACTCTGGGAAAATTTCAAAGGAAATAGTCATGGCCACTGGAGACGACGCGAACATCCACCCGCATAGCCGAGCAGTACTACGCAGCATAGGCGTCAGTAATACGATGTAGGCGTGTGCGAATATTCGAAAATTTCGACTAGCGAGTCGGATTCCTTCCTACCCGATTCCGTACTAGAAAAGAATAGTGAATATTCGAAATACCAAAATACCCAAATACTTCTCGAATAATCAGCAGCGACGGGAAAATCCCGAACGAACGTAACGTTAGAAACCTGAGGGGTCATTTTTGTCGCTGCAATCATTGCCTCATCAAAATGCATGCAAAATCATTGCCTTATCATGATTAATACGGCTGTATTTAGCTTCAAAAGTGCAATATTTTGTACACGTTCACGTGAATAACAGCAGACGCAAGTGCGATGTTGCGTCAATTGTTCTTGAAGATACAGTGTGAAACCCTGGTATTTACCTACGTGATGCTAACGCCAGTTTTGTGATAACTGGTTCATTTGTCTCACTACATATTTAGCCGTGTGTAAAAGACAACTGCGTTGGCAGGGATGCGCTGGCTGCACGTTCCAAGTTTTTCGCATCTCTCTTCGACAGGCGTGCTACTATGGCGTATATAAAAATATCGAGGGATTCGGAAACGACACGCAGTTGGACCAGAAACGCTATACACCGTTCACCGTGAACAGAGGAGACGTCGCCGTTTACGAGATTGCAAAGCATATTAAAAAGAAGGTACCCGTCTTTTTCTGAAATGTTACCGCTACATGTGTGCTAACGGAGTGCTCTGTCTTACTGTGCTATAGGAGTCCAAACAAGGGAGAAGTTCATGAGAATATTGAGGCTTGAATAAGGGATAAAAAAGGGAACCATGAGGCAATGCGAAGCAGCGTGTCGGCATGTCGAGCCCGCGTTTCAGAGGGGAAGTGGAGAGGTAGAGGAGAGAGGGAAATGGAGAGGGAGAAAGTGGGAGAGGGGAAGGGGAGAGAGGAGAGGGGAAGGGGAGGGGAAGTGAGATGGGGGAAAGTGGGAGAGGAGGTGTGTGGAGAGGGTTCGCGCATGCGCAGTAGGGATGGTCACACCGCACACCACCACCGGATTGAACTCCGCCATAAGATGCTTCGCATCTAAAAAAACGCGTTGAAAAAGAAAGCTAGCTGTAGTCAGTGTTTCGACAAGTGTACCTGTCCTCGTCAATTGTTGCCTTGACAAAGCCAAGTCGTCTTATCGAAACTTTGGCTCCAGCGGCATTGCGTGTTCAATGATCTCTTCATCACTTGATGCTATAGGAGTGTCTTGAATTATATAGCGTACCTGACATTTTGTATCATTAGAATGTCACCTAGAGCTACAATCAACTCCCCTAGTGAAATATTTGAAAGTAATAGTTTGCTGAGCTTGTCGTTGATTCATCTTCCTGCGGCTAACGGGGCCGCTTATTGTCATTCTCGTGTTCGGTCTACGTTTCTCCATTCTTCGTGTGTTGCCTTGTATGCCTCAAGAAAGTGAAATATTCGTCGAACTCATAAGAAATTCAGTAAAACCGCTCAACCAATCTGATCACAATTTGAGAAAACCACGCGATAAAAGTTGTAGCGTGAGTCAGATAGAAGGCTGCTCTTAAGATATTCCGAGCCATTATACACACACACACAAAAAAAATAAAGATTTGTGTGCACCAAAAAAAATATCGTTGTTTTACCCTAAGAGAAGAGTAACATGAAAGCAGTATTAATGCAAGTTAAGAAGTAATGCAAATACAAAGTATTAGCTCATATTTCCCATTTGCGCTTCTCAGTATCGTGGGGTATTCGCAGCTTTTCACTCACATTGAAAGTGGACACACTATTCGCGATGCTTGTTCCGTAAATAGAATAGAGATTCGTAAACAAGTCGTAAACAACGATATAGCTGATATGTGTGTCGTTATGTTAGCTTGTTGACGTTTTAGCAGAATTGCATGGACTTTAGAATATACAATTTGTACTTCGAATGCTCAAATACGTAACCGCAACGCCAAGTTTAATCTCCAGTAAACAATATGCTGAACTATCCTCACCGAGCACCAACGTGGGTGCACTGTCGACGCACCGAAATAAAATTCACGCCGTTCCCAGAGCATAGCTATCACACTTAGCAATAAAGTGATAGAGGGACACACCCCAAGAGCACAGCCTAAATGCTCCGTCCAGTGTATGTGAGCTTGCAGCGCACCATCCGGCATTGCACCGCCAATGCGGTCTCCAAGAATGCAGTCGGGGTCAGTCGGTCCGTGCTAATGCCGAGAACTAATCCTTCGCTCACTATGGGAGGAAACTCGGGGCGCAACACTAGTTGAGCGTATATATGGCGCTTGAAGGACGTGTGCGGCGAGGGTTCAAATGCACACAGCTATAGAGGAACTTCAAACTATATAGTATATATATTTTAAGCGTGGTGCTGGGAGGCTAGGTAGATTCATCATCATCATCATCATCATCATCAGCCTGTCTACGCCCACTGCAGGGCAAAGGCCTCTCCCATGTTCCGCCAATCAACCCGGTCCTGTGCTTTCTGTTGCCACGTTATACCTGCAAACTTCTTAATCTCATCTACCCACCTAATTTTCTGTCTTCCCCTCACGCGTTTGCCCTCTCTTGGAATCCAGTCAGTTACCCTTAATGACCACCGGTTATCCTGACCGACGTGCTACGTGGCCGGCCCATATCCATTTCTTCTTCTTAATTTCAACTATGATATCCTTAACCCCCGTTTGTTCCCTGACCCACTCTGCTCTCTTCCTGTCTCTTAAGGTTACACCTATCATTTTCCTTTCCATCGCTCGCTGCGTCGTCCTCAATTTTAGTGAACCCTCTTTGTAAGTCTCCAGGTTTCTGCTCCGTAGGTAAGTACCGGTAAGATGCAGCTGTTATATACCTTCCTCTTGAGAGATAGTGGTAGACTACCATTCATGATTTGATAATGCTTGCCGAATGAGCCCCATCCCATCCTTATTCTTCTAGTTATTTCACTCTCATGGTTCGGCTCCGCGGTTACTAGCTGTCCTAAGTAGACGTACTCCTTTACAACTTCCAGCGTCCTCGCCACCTATCGCGAAGCGCTGTTCTCTGCCAAGATTGTTCCACATTACTTTAGTTTTATGCATATTAATTTTCAGACCTACTCTTCTACTTTCTGTATCCAGTTCAGTAATCATGAGCTGTAATTCGTCTCCCGCGTTACTCATCAATGCAATGTCATCAGCGAAGCGCAGGTTACTGAGATACTCTCCATTAACTCTTATCCCTAGTTCTTCCCAATCTAGGGCCCTGAAAACCCTCCTGTAAACACGCGGTGAATAGCATTGGAGAGATCGTGTCTCCCTGTCGTACGCCCTTCTTTATTGGGATTCTGTCGCTTTCTTTATGAAGGACTATAGTGGTAGATTAATACACGATAAATACAAAGTGTGTGATGTGTATACATGCAGGCTTAAGAATAACAGTCACATTTCCAATTGATCACGTGGGACTGCCCACTGCCATCACTGCTGAATACACTTATTTGATCTTAAGTATACATATGTTGTACCGCACTGCCATTGTCATTTTACTGATTAACCACCCTCTTCTCGCTTTTAGGGCTGATGTATCGTCTTAAAGATTACAAGAATGCTAGAGTAGAACAAGCAATTATTTTAAAAAAAACATGTTCAAAGCCACATTTATCTTCTTTTTTTTAACACGAAAGTGTTTTATGCCGGGGTCCACCAAGTACATCCGTCACGGATATGACGTTGATAAAATGGACGCCAACGGGTGAGAAAGAAAAAAACCAAGAAAAAGATACCCCGCTGGGAATCGAACCCACGACGTTGCGGCCGCGACGGCAAGCGCCCGACGCTCTACCGACTAAGCCAACTCGGGAGATGCTAGGCACGGCGCGAACGCGCCTTATATCTTTCCCACCTTCTCTTTCGCGGCGGGCGGAGCGGGGCGGTGCCGCCGTCTGTGAGAGGTGAAAAGAAGTAATGCTTCACGATCGACACTTACTAGCGCTTACTCCGAGATTGCACGTGATATCGGAGGTCATGGTTAAGCGTCTCGATACCAGAGAGGTAGACTGGCCGCGCTGGCGTCGCCGAGGCACCCATGACGCAGTTACGTTCTTTGCCTTTGGATTCGTGTTAGCGTGCGTCGGCTCATCGGAGTAGTGCAGCTTCCACGTGCACGAACGGGATTTCTCTGCCGCCGACTGCTTCAATTGCGAGAGCACCGACTAACAAAACTGCTGCAATATGCGTTGCAGAAAGGACGCGATTTCGACGGGCGAATGTCGTGCCTTGTGGAGCGAGAGCAGCGCCTGCGAGACAGAGGCCAGAGGGACGCACGCGTTTGCGGCTCAGGCTACGAACCTCTACCTCCCGCGTTGAAGTGCAGTGTGTGTTATGTATGCATGAGCACAGGCGTCGGCTACCCATTACTAGAAAGCGCACACCGTGCCGTTTCTCTCCTTAATTGACGACGCTTTGAAGAAGTGCATACCGGGTACCAATGTTGATTATGAGCTTGTTGATATCATCCTTACGCGGGATTCACGATTCGCTATGTCCAAATATATGTTCGCACCGTCAGCTACCACAATGGTCTAATCATGATCATGGGCGTTAGTCGTCGCGATAGAGACATGCTGTCAACATGGGTGCATCCACGTCAAACGGTGCTATAGCTGCCAAACACGAATAGACATTGTACAAGCTCTCATATATCATAAGCACTACTTCTGTGAAGACACGTTTCACTTTCGTGTTATACCGATTCCTATGACGGAGGGATCAGCCATGTTTTTTAATTTCTCTTCCATCGTTTCTCGTGACCGATCTATGGAATAATTAAGCGCATTTTTCTCTCGGATAAATGCCCCCGCACGTGCGTATTTTCATATTGTCTAATTCTTGTCTCGTTTCCCTTGCAGTTGTGCTGGATGAAAGTTCGGTACACGGAGTTCGAGTTGAGCATCGCGCTTTTCGACTTGGAGTGCGAAGACTGGCCTGGCAAGTGCGACAACGACGGCACGCGTACGCTGAACGGAACTAAGAGGCTCCGAGAAGTGTCGACGTACGCTCACGGGTTGACGCACAAGGCGGCAAACATTTCAGCTTGCCTCTCATTATAAGAATTTCGCGTATATGTATACATATATATATTCAATTTATATGAACATTCTCGCAGCTTATGCGCCACGCCTTTTCAGTTTTGGTCGTTTAAACCGTCTAAATGGATGCGTTTTCTGAGAACGATTACCTAGAATCTACGGTCCGACGCTTAAACCTTCTGCGGTCGACAATTTGTTATCTGGAATATACCATCCTTATCTTCTGTACATTAAAGAGACTTCTACGGTTACTTATGATGCGGTGAATTTACTCACTGGTGCTGTACGTGTCCGCAATTTGAGCAACATGGAGGAATGTCGTTAGCAGATATAGACTTGTCTCAATAATACGGCAATATCCTCTCTAAATATTTTGTAACAGCGAAGCTGTTTGAGCTAGCCGTAATTTTGGCGGCTAATCAGATGAGATGATGAACGGGTATGGGCCACAGAAATTGGGCAAATCCCACTACCCACCAATGGTCCACTAAATATGAAGGCAACAATTAGACCAAGAAATGGCTATTCTCACGGGTATGTGCCACAGAAATTTGGCAAATCTCACTACTCACCACTGGTTCGCAAAGAGAGAGAAAGCTATAGAAAGAGAAAAATAGAGACAAATAATGGGAATAAAGACAAAAATATAGAAAGACAGATAAAGACACAGAAAGATAAAGAAAGAAACACAAAAACAGAAAAAGAAACAGAGAGAAAGAGAGAAAAAAAAGCAAAGACAAAGAAACGGAAGAAAAAATAAAGATAAAAAGAGCGAGCAAGAGAAAGAAATAGAAATCAAGAAGCATGTGCAAAATAGAGGTACAATAAACAAAGGCAAAAACGAAAGAAAGAGAAAAAAACATGGCTGATCCCTCCGTCATAGGAATCGGTATAACACGAAAGTGAAACGTGTCTTCACAGAAGTAGTGCTTATGATATATGAGAGCTTGTACAATGTCTATTCGTGTTTGGCAGCTATAGCACCGTTTGACGTGGATGCACCCATGTTGACAGCATGTCTCTATCGCGACGACTAACGCCCATGATCATGATTAGACCATTGTGGTAGCTGACGGTGCGAACATATATTTGGACACAGCGAATCGTGAATCCCGCGTAAGGATGATATCAACAAGCTCATAATCAACATTGGTACCCGGTATGCACTTCTTCAAAGCGTCGTCAATTAAGGAGAGAAACGGCACGGTGTGCGCTTTCTAGTAATGGGTAGCCGACGCCTGTGCTCATGCATACATAACACACACTGCACTTCAACGCGGGAGGTAGAGGTTCGTAGCCTGAGCCGCAAACGCGTGCGTCCCTCTGGCCTCTGTCTCGCAGGCGCTGCTCTCGCTCCACCAAGGCACGACATTCGCCCGTCGAAATCGCGTCCTTTCTGCAACGCATATTGCAGCAGTTTTGTTAGTCGGTGCTCTCGCAATTGAAGCAGTCGGCGGCAGAGAAATCCCGTTCGTGCACGTGGAAGCTGCACTACTCCGATGAGCCGACGCACGCTAACACGAATCCAAAGGCAAAGAACGTAACTGCGTCATGGGTGCCTCGGCGACGCCAGCGCGGCCAGTCTACCTCTCTGGTATCGAGACGCTTTAACCATGACCTCCGATATCACGTGCAATCTCGGAGTAAGCGCTAGTAAGTGTCGATCGTGAAGCATTACTTCTTTTCACCTCTCACAGACGGCGGCACCGCCCCGCTCCGCCCGCCGCGAAAGAGAAGGTGGGAAAGATATAAGGCGCGTTCGCGCCGTGCCTAGCATCTCCCGAGTTGGCTTAGTCGGTAGAGCGTCGGGCGCTTGCCGTCGCGGCCGCAACGTCGTGGGTTCGATTCCCAGCGGGGTATCTTTTTCTTGGTTTTTTTCTTTCTCACCCGTTGGCGTCCATTTTATCAACGTCATATCCGTGACGGATGTACTTGGTGGACCCCGGCATAAAACACTTTCGTGTTAAAATAATGAGAAACAAAGAGCGCCACCCAGCTGCGCTCTTCCTTCAGGCTTGGCACGACTTGTGCGAAGCTGCCATACTAGGGAACGGGAAAGGCAACGGCGGCTGCGAGAACAGCCGGAAGCGATGGAAGTCCTACGTCAACGACGACGTGCCCGTAGATCCATGAGAGGCGCGAACGCTCGGTTCTGAAGCTTGGACATCCGTGTCCTGATTGACCTAGTTAAAAGACTAGCAACAACCGAGAAGCAACCAGATTAAACCTCAGAATCGTCCAGTTTCGCTGCTTCATACACAAGAGAGACAAGAGGAAAAGAAAAGAATGGAAGACTTGTTAGTCAAGACGAGCTCATCGGAGATCCATTGCATCAAAACAATTGTAAGTCAAAATGAAGAGAAACCGTAGTATGTAATCTAGAGAATATTTCCCTTGGAAGTGGTTTCGCTAGGTGGTGGGATCAATTTTTTTTATTTTTTATTTTTCTATTTTCTCTTTTTCAATCGAAATTTTAGTACATTTTGTTCTTTCATCTAATTTACCGATTTTCGCCTGCGATACTTAGGTGGTGCAAGCAGGGCATAGATTTGTTTTTTATGTAAATTTCATCTATTTTTCGTCCAACTCCACTTTAATGTAATGTAATGTTTCAGGCCTTGCGCGATTTAGTGCGAGCTTCGTAAACATTTTTTTTTCTCTTTCAATGTTGTCGACAATCGCAGTGAAAAGGCGTCGCTAATAAAAGAACGCGCAAATTAGACGTAGAAATGTTACCACGTATCCCTGCCGGTGACGACTTTTGTAATGCCGCCAAAATGCACATTGCGCTATGTGCATTTTCATCAAGCAAGCTGTGTTACAAGTTTAACACTGAAAGATCAAATATGACTGTTTCCATGAAGGTATGTACAGCACGCATATCTCTGTCTTTAGATTAATGATTCCGCAGGGAGCTGGAGGTCATCTCAAGGCCACTCAAGCCCACCAGATGCACTTTCGGAGAACAACGAGTCTTTTATATGATGTCACGTTGTTGTGATGGTGAAAAACACTGCAACTGTGAATCTAACGCGCCAGCAATTTACAGGTGTATAAATAAGCCGGCGAACATTTCATCACAAATTGCAGTAAGGTAGAGAGGTAAGGGCTCGTGTACTTGCGGAAGCATTCTTCATCAAAATTATGTGTGATGATTGCATATCTGAACCTTATGCTTGTTTGCTAGATTGCGGCGTACGCACGCTTAGCAGTTTCTTTCACGTGACCTAAAATTCCTACGCACGCATGGTGTTGGTTTTTAGTTTTTCGCGCGTTCGTTTTTGTTTCAGTAAACTTCAGTTGTTAGACAGCACTCGTTCCGTGTCCTTCTCGTCTTGTGTCTCCGTCGTGTTCGCGCTGATTTTCCAAGTATTTCAGCACAACTACTGATGCTTGCATGAGGTCCAGAATGTGCTCCACATTTCGCATCGTGCGTACAATCTGAGTGGTACTATTGAAAACACTCGAGAAGGTACCGACACATTATGGCGCGTCTTGCACGTGTATGCAGTTTCAGCCGGTGGAACTCGATCACAGCGAAGCAGAGACAAATTTAGGGAGACATACCACTCATTTAGTGTGGATGACCAGCGAAGCTGTTTAGCACACGGCATAAAGGTGACACGGCGGAGGCCGCGTCGGTATCAAACGCCCGCGGTTGTGAACGCGCCCACTAACTTTAAACCACTGTGCAGAGTCTACAGCAGGGGTCTCAAACTCACCTCAGCCAGCGGGCCGCAGTGACTACATGGAGTCCCGCAAGGGCAGTGGCAGTGTCGAATATGCGACGTAACGTCAGCCCTCACGTTATAGTACATAGGCCAGTATTATTGAAACTAAGTGCACTTTGTGGTGCAATCATGTGAATATCATACGCAACTTTTGTTAATGTATTCCTCCGGGGTCGAACAATGCTTCAATATAGGTTCCTTCATCATAGTAATACAAATGAAATCTTTATTAGACTGCTATAAGAGCCGAGCCAACACTGAAACCACAGACGTTAATCTGATATGACGCCTCTACCATACGAGTACATATGTACTGTTCATTGCTTTCTTGTAAAATTAGATAGCCATTATCACAACCAGAATTGACGTTGCACCGCCATTACGCCTGCATGGGCTGTTTTTAAATGCGAAGCATTTCTTAGCGAACTTCTGCGACTTTGAGCGTATCTATCTATCTATCTATCTATCTATCTATCTATCTATCTATCTATCTATCTATCTATCTATCTATCTATCTATCTATCTATCTATCTATCTATCTATCTATCTATCTATCTATCCGCCTACGACTTTGTGCTCTCCTGGCCGTTTCGTTAATCGGATGTATACCAAAATTGGTGTGTCATAACATGGCCTTATTACGAACATAAATGACAGGCCATATCATGAAAATCATGACACGCATATCATGAACAGCATGATTTACATTACACGGCCTTTGGACTCCCTGGCCGTTCCGTTAATCGGATGTATACCAAAACTGGTGTGTCATAACATGGCCTTATCACCAAGATAAATGACAGGTCATATCATGAAAATCATGACACGCATGTCATGAACAGCATGATTTACATTCCACGGCCTTTGGGCTCTTGCGGCCGTTCCGTTAATTTCATATATACCAAAATTGGCCCGGCGTGGCAAGAGTTCGTGACGAACATAATGACAGGTCCTAACATGCAAATCATGACGCGCATGTCATGTGCAGCATGATATACATGACATGGTCTCGGGGCGCTCGCGGCCGTTTAAATGAAGGGATGCATACGAGAACTGGCATGACGAGACATTTCTGTATGACGAACATAACTGACACGTGGTAACATGAAAATCATGATATGCATGTCATGTATGACATGATTTACATGCCACGCTCATGGCGCACTCGCGGCTGTTTCGCTAGATTGATATACACCAAAATTGGTACTGTGCGATGTGACTTTATGAAGAACATGAATAACAGGTGGTAGCATGAAAACCATTACATCCATGACATGTATGCCATGATTTACATGCCACGCTCATGGTGCATTCGCGTCCGTTTCGCTTGCGGATTATACACCAAAATTGGTGTTACGCGACACGACTGCATGATGAACGTAAGTGAGACGTGGTAGCATGAAAATCATGACATGCAAGTCATGTACGACCTGATTTACATGCCACGCTCATGATGCGCTAGCGGCAGTTTCAGTAGATTGATATACACCAAAATTGGTATTGCGCGATGTGACTGTATGAAGAACATGAATGACAGTTGGTAAGATGAAAACCATGATATGCATGTCATGTATGTCATGAATAAATTGCCACGCTCATGATGCATTCGCGGCCGCTTCGCTTGCTTGACGTACACCAAAATTGGTATTGCGCGACGCGACTGCATGACGAACGTAAATGAGAGTTGGTAACATGTAAATCATGATATGCAGGTTTTGTGTCATGATTTACATGCCGCGCTCATTGTGCATTCCCGGCCGTTTTTCCAACGGCCCATGCAGTTGCCGTGTTTTTTCCTGGCGTAGCTCTGTGGCAGAATACCTGATTGCCACACAGAATGCTTGGGTTGGATTCCTGCTGGGATCCTAATTTTAATTCTTTCCATTCGTCGGGTCAACGCTGCCGATGTCGGCTTTTCTTAACGCTTTCGCATTTAAATTATCAATGTCTGTTCTCGCCGTTCCTGGGTAGATATAAACTGTCAATCACCTGTGGTGCATACCCGTACACCGATGCCCGTGGTAAGCGGGTATGTGCCACACGTGTCTGTAGGAAAGGGTTTGACGAGGTACGCGACAGGATTTTCACGTTATTCATGTCATGGCCCGACAGTCATATTCGTCAAAACCTCTTACCCTCCCATGCCAATTTTGCTCTACACCAAGTTAAGGAGGTGATCATGAGAGCACCCAGACGTAGGCGGCTAGATAGATAGATAGATAGATAGATAGATAGATAGATAGATAGATAGATAGATAGATAGATAGATAGATAGATAGATAGATAGATAGATAGATAGATAGATAGATAGATAGATAGATAGATAGATAGATAGATAGATAGATAGATAGATAGATAGATAGATAGATACGCTCAAAGTACCAAAGGTTCGCTAAGAACTGCTTCGAATTTAAAAATTAGGATCCCAGCAGGAATCGAACACAAGCATTCTGCGCACGCGCAGGGGCGTAGGCAGAAATTTTTTTCGTGGGGGGGGGGGGGCACTTCCTTGATCTGGAGTGGGAGCCGGGCAGGCCGATGTGGTCGAGTGTCATTTTGGGCTCTGTATGCCATGGCAAAAAACTTCGGCGGGGGGGGGGGGGTGCGGGGGGCACGGGCCCGGTGTGCCACCCCCTGGCTACGCCACTGCGCAGGCGTAATGTCGATGCAACGTGAATTGGGGTTCCGGTACTGGCTATCTAATTCTATGACAAAGCAATAAACACTACATATGTATGTACTCTTACGATACAGGCGTCATGCCAGGTTAACGTCTGTGGTTCCAGTGTTAGCTCAGCTTTTATAGCAGTCTAATAAATATTACATTTGTATTCCTATGATTCAGCAAGGTATATTCAAGCGTTGCTCGACCTCGGAGGAATATATGCGCCAACGAAATTTACGCATGATATTCACATCATCACACCGTATAGTGCACTTCATTTCGATAATACTCATGTATGTGCTCCAACGTGAGTGCTGACGTTACGTCAGACCATAAGTTACCCTTAAACGCCAGTGTTGTCGACGTGCCTGGTGAACTCACGATGTGCACACAACTATTACACTTACAAAAACACGTCGATCCACTTCGTAACGCTTGGCTCAAAGCCAAGAAAATGCAGCATGGAACTACTCGCTGACAGTGTTGCGGAATTGCCACTCCGGAATTGGAATGACTCCGGAATCATTCCACATTTTCGCGACCCCGGAATGGAATGGGAATGGAATGGGGACAACGCTTGGAGGAATGGATTGGGAATGGAATTAAGCGCCTTTGGGACGGAGTGGAATGGGAATGGAATTACGCCTTTTTCCGAAAATAAAGCCCGTTTTCGTCTACGCGCTGTTTTTCAAACTTCAAACATTAGAAAGTCAGAGCCTCGAATTTAACAATACAGCAGTATTTATAAAATGGCATGGCTGTATAAAAGCGCGGTACAATTATAAACAACGCGCCTGCTACAAACCGAGGCATAAGTTAGTGTACAAACAAATGCATTATCCCAGTAGATACTGAAGGGAGAAACAAATTATCCCTACGCGTTGGTTCCCATTGATACCCCCACATGAAAGTGGCGAATACTCTATGCACAACCTGATTTTTATCTCACGAGCAGTTTAGTACCTGGCACACGTAAATAACATTTGCGACAAGGAAGACATTGCATACCTGCGCACAGGCGAACACAGAAAGTTCTCCTCACCCCATCCATGCTTGCGAGGCTCGCTTGACAAGCGTGAGTGCTGACGAGCAGTGCGGCCCAGTGTTCCGTATTCGATGCAAAGGCACAAGGTGCCTGAGCGGTGCACTGTTTTAACTAATACCAGCAGATTTAGAGGGTTTCGTTCCCCGTTAACCAAATCTTAATTTTCTCTATAGTCACGACCGCTCCAGACACGTGGCAAAACTGCTTGGTCTTCCTGAACACTACTTTTGTCAGCACAAAAATACGCTATGCAATCATTCTAGCATTAACATATTTAAGCCTAAACCATATTAAAACATCACCCTTCGTTCAAACATGCAGACCATGCAAATACTATAGGTAGCAGGAGAACTGCCCGTGGGAATTAGTAGGGTGGTTGTACTGCACGAGATATGTCACCAAGCTACTATCCCTCGACCTTGGTAACGCGTTTTACGTAGTTTTGCAGTTCTTAATGCATCTGATGAAATCAGCTTTACGAGGCATTCTTTCTTAACTCCATAAAACTATCAAGGTGCCTTTCCTACGTTGAGGAATTACAGGAATGGAATTGAACTGCCCGGCAATTCCCGGAGTGGGAATGGGCTAAGTTTTTTTTCATTCCGAGGAATTGAAAGGAATGGAATTGCGGCAAGTTCTTATTCCCCGGAATGGAATTGGAATGGAATGGAGGCGCCCATTCCGCAACACTGCTCGCTGACTGCTTCGCATGACATCGATTCCCACAAGGCGTGCGATGTGCCGAATTTTTTTTATTGTTCCGGTCGTTATTTTTTATTGCGATAGCAATTATGTGGACAGTCTCGGCTGGATTTTGCCGTCGCCGTCGCCGTCATGCACCGTATATGTATAAGTATGTATATATATGTAAAAGCCCCAAAGAAAAATAATTCAGAATAATGCTTCCGAAGCGCGGAATCGAACCAGGGACCTCTTGCTCCGCAGCGAGGGGCGCTAGCCACTACACCACGAAACGCAGATCCTCCACGTCGCTAACGGCGAGCGTTATATACACACCCTTTACGACTGGACGGACTCAGAGACGGCCGGCGCTTATAAGCGTTTCTTCATTACCAGCGAGATGGCGCTAGGAGCGCGACGGGCGCATTTAAGAGCTCGCTCGCTTCTTCGTATATTTGCGCAGGGAGAACCTTGCCCTTCCGCTGTCTGCTCGCGCGGTTTTCTCGTGGTGAGGGGAAGAGGGATGTTTCGAGCTTTCACCGTGATGTCCGCGCCCATGTTATGTGTACGCTCATGTCAGCGCTCATGAGCGTACGAATGTCACTCGAGCTCAGGGACGCCGCTAAACGAACAAACAGAAGATGAGCGCGAACTATCAAGTGTCACAGCTCGACACTTGAAGCACGCTAGTTTCCTTCGCTGCTTCGTCCGCCTTTGCAATAGGAGCGCTGTTCAAAACTGAGAGTATCCATTGGCGAGCCTCACTTCGTATAGCATTAGTTTCTTGCTATCGCATTCATTGCTTCGCCGTTGCGGCGAAACTGTGTCTTTTTTCGTTTTTTTTAATAGTTTCTTGTGCCGCTCCCTAGAGCGCAGAAGGGGTTCCACTTTATTGCTTCAAAATACACCAGTGCTCCGCAAAAGACGCTAGACTTTTGTTGTTTTGTTTTGCACGCGGACGGAGGCAAAATCAAGGAGATGTAACATATACTGCTCTGCTGTAAACGGAAAAAAAAAGAAAAGGGATCGATATTCAGTGCGTGTTCCGACGTGACAGCTGCTTTGCTTCCTTCTATTTAGTAATTTATGAATATTGCTGTCATTTTAATTTTTACTAAGCACGTAACCGAAGTTGCGGTTACGTGCTTTTGTATGGGGTATAAAAATAAAAATAATACTACTACTACTACTACTACTACTACTACTAATAATAATAATAATAATAATAATAATCAAGCTTTGATGTCTTCAACACGAACGTTATCTCCACGAAACCTCTCGTGCCATACTGCTCGAGGCGAAACAGGAGAAGCAGAAGAAGAAGAAGAAGAGGAATCCTCGGACGACGCCTCGCACTGTCTTCCTGGCCGCTCTGAATTCCAGCGCAGGGACCGAGGATCATCACGGCTTTTCACCCGTTTCAAAAGCAGCCCTCCACTGATACTAGGCCTGCCTCCTAGCCCCCGTCATGCGTAAGTAGCGTTACGTCGTAATGCGTCAGAAGTTCCTTAGCAGAGATCTTCTCCGTACGTGAACTCATGCGCATTGTTCAGCTAAGAAATAGTCAGCACGACATGAAGGCATGTATGACCTAACCTGCCATGCTGTCAAACTAAGATTCCCCGTGACGTGCAGCCGCGCATATGCTAAATTCAAGTTGCAGCATGAATTGCTTAGTCTGACGACAGGCGAGTGTGACGTGGCTGAGCTGAAGCGGCTTCTTCCGCAAGCGGCTTTTTTATATGAGTCATGAGAAATTTTCGGTAAGGAAATGCCGCTAGAGCCAGTCTCACTACCTGACCTGTGTTCGTCGGTGCCTTGACGAAGACAAGTGGTCTTGTCGAAACGTTGCCTCCAGCGACATACCCTGTTTAATGATTGCTCATCTTGACGCTTCCATCTTAGACTAAACTTGTGTCTCGTTTAGATTTCTTCCGTGGAGGTTTCACTCCTCGGCACTAGGCCATTTCACGCTAATCCGCAATATCCAGCGGCGATACCGTATACCGTTCCGTTGCGTGAATCCTGCCTTAGCTTGCCTCATCAGTCACGGATGGAAGAGCCTTGTCCATACGGCTCCGTGGGCGGACGCTACATATAAATATAAGCTTAAATTGGCATTGCAAGTAAAATGCGACTACTGCAGCATAACTATCTGCCACTCTTATAGCACGAAAGAAGTTTTAGCAAAAAAAAATATGACAAAGACGAAAAATGCGTTACGTTACACTGATAGTCCCCTCCCCCTTCTCGTGTGGCTTCCAGCGCACTAGGGGCGAAAAAGTCAAAGCGCGCGGCTAGTGCGACAACTCTGAGTAACTCCACTTATACTTGACGGAATCACGGAAGCCTCGGGGCCAGTAATTCGTGGAGTAACGGGACCAAGAGGGAGGTAATTTTGTGATAACGTAAAGAGGCGTCATAAGAGTAGACGAGAAAACTGTAACACGGAGTATTCACACAGAGAAATAGTGACGACACATGAAACATAGGGACGAAAACATTGAGGAACAAATGCACAGCGTGCCCAACAAAGGGAACTATAAGCAAGTCAGCTAGAACCGACTTAATTATACCTGAGAGGTACAAGAACAAGGACAGCGGATGCAGAAGACTTGGCGCACGCCTTCTTAAGTTGTCATCGGTTACGATCGAAATACAGACTAAGAAACGGTCTTTTGGTGCACGAAGAAAGCGTTATGCAAACAGCAGCGATACGTCTCAGCCGGCTGCTTTGTAGTGACACCTGCATTTTGCCGTGGTCTCGTTTCAGCAGCGGAGTCGACGTCGGCGGCGTCCTCCACAACTACGACGGGCGAGCCGCCTTCGACGGCAACAAGCTCACACAGCAGCAGAGATGGCGATTCTTCGAAACGATCGCGTGAGTGCATGATCATTATCATCATCATCATCAGCCTGACTGAGCGCACTGCAGGGCAAAGGCCTCTCCCATATTCCGCCAATCAAACCGCTCCTGTGCTTGCTGCGACCACGTTATGCCCTCAAACTTCTTAATCTCATCTACCACCTAATTTTACTATATGTTAGCGAGACGATGGCAACTGTCGTAATTAAACTTAATGAGAGGTACAAGATGAAGATGGTACAGACATATGCGCCTACATCCAGCCATGATGACCATTTTGTTGAAAGCTTCTATGAGCACGTGGAATCAGCAATGAGTAAGGTAAAAACGCTATACTGTACATTTATGCGACATATTAATGCCAAGGCAGGCAAGGAGCATGACTGGAAACTAGGCAGTGGGGCAATATGGCATTCTGAATGATACCACAACATCACTTTTTGTTTTCGAGCCATACGTATTCTGGCTATTTCTAGGCGTATAATTTCATAGATTACCTAACCGTTTTCCGATGTGTCCAGCCAGACCGTGCGTTCCGGAGACCGCCTGTACACAATATCGAATTCAGATCCTTACAATCAACTAAGAAGTTATTAACGTGTTCACTGACAATAAGACGTCGTGTACAAGTGGTATTGCATGAGAGTAAGCTCATCGTTAGGCTACCCCAGAAAAATGACTGATCAGCATGAGGTTTTCGAATGCCTCGAGTCCGCAGATTTTTTGTCATGGCAAAATCATTTCGATTGCTGGTGCGAAAAGTTACATTTTGCAGGTGCTGAAATATTTATTAATACTTTAAACAGCAATAACAATATTTAAGCAAGGTTGTTAGCATGTTTGTGTCTACCAGTTTATATGCCGGTATAGAGCATTGTACATCAATTCACGCCGTACTTGTGCCAGTTTTGTTTCGTTGCAGCCATTTAATATATCAATAGTTACGAGACGACCAAAGTGACTTTCGCATCATTAGTAACGAAACAAATTGCGAAGAATTTACTGATTGTACAACTGAATATTCAGTCACCGTTATACCAGCTTCTTTCAGAGAAATTGGCGCTTATTTACACAAGAGAAACGCTGTGTCAGCAAAGACGACGAGAAG
This sequence comes from Rhipicephalus sanguineus, assembly GCF_013339695.2. Classification (NCBI taxonomy): domain Eukaryota; kingdom Metazoa; phylum Arthropoda; class Arachnida; order Ixodida; family Ixodidae; genus Rhipicephalus; species Rhipicephalus sanguineus. The sequence continues at coordinate 64,257,660 of NC_051179.1, forward strand.
GATTCATAAGGTGCGTTCTGGATAACGCGAAGGGACTTGAAACCGTGGCTTCAGCATGATTGATGGTTTCAACAGTGACTTGTGGCTTCAATATGACAATCTTTTAATCTTTGTACTCATGCAAGGAAAACTATATTTTAAAACATAAAACGTTCAAAATGCGGCTACTTCACCTGCATTTGTCGTCTTACGTCTGGTACCTGACGACGACAACTGAACAATGAATATACTTTTTTTCGTGTTCAGAGCGTGCCTGCGACGCCCATAGTCAGTATTCACTGAGCTGTCTTCTGGCCTCTAGATTCTGTGCCCATGCCGAGAACAGTTTCAAATAAACACTACAGAACGTATATTAGGGTAGTGTGAAGCACAGCATTGCCAGTGTCAACTTTGCGCCTGAAAACTGCGTCCAGCTCTCTTCTGTAGCCCACAGCGGACGCTGAAAATTCTTACTTTCGAGGCATGAACAGCGGTTTCACCTGCACGATGTGTGTCATATAGAACAACCACGTGAATTCTGTAAGAAAAGATGTTGGGAACAAGTTGGAGTCAAGTTACGTAGTGCTCTTGTTTCAATATGTTTGTTTGTTTGATTCTACCTCCGTGCAATCCTGGAATCAAGCTTGCGTAAGGTTCTGCAAACAGCGAATGCGCAAGCAATACCGCACGGTATTCCTGGCAGTTTTAAGTGAATGCCAGGTAACTTTCATGCGCGTTCGTATTTGACGCGACGAAGTTTCATAAAGGCTATGAAGCCCCACGGAGCATTGGAGGGATCTCCTTTTATTTCCACCTTGTAGGACTTTTCAAAGCGAATCTAGACGAAAAATAAGCGAGCGCTGTCGCATCCCGTCCCAGCGGAATGCGGGTGATAAGAACAGGATTCGAACCAGCTACCATGCATAGCGCCGTGGCACTTACCCCGCTTCCTTTGAGCTATAGGACGACGGGCATGTTTGTGACAAAACGAAGTATGACGCGCTTGCATTTTTTTCGACGCTGGTTCACGTTTTGATCCATCTCGCTAGCATAAAATTAAGAGAGCTTACGGGGCAGAGTATTGTGCTTAGCGTTACACTTGAGTTTGCGAGTATGAAACCTAACGTAACGCTCACTTCTATCTATGCAGGTAGCAGCTCGCCGATGCACAGGAAGGAACACTACGAGGAACCAGAAGGTGAGAGGCACACGCTGCGGCGCCATCGACATCTCCTGTGAAAGACGAAGCAGTTAAATGCGCAAATTTGTACCCTCGAAAGCCTACACGAAACAAAAGAACTGAATCAAACTGACTTTCAACATTAACAAGAAGGAAAAGCAAACATGTACTGGCGTTCAAGTGTCGACTTGGCGTATGTGCTTCTTGTATATTGCATGCTGCAGGTAACGCGAAACGGAGAAATAGCGTAGTCTCAGTTGGCCGAAATATCGGACTTCCCGGACCTCGTCCGGCACCATAATGATAAGCAGGAGTAGAGCGCGACGGAGAAATAGATGTTGGCTCGGAGACATAGCTAATAATTGCCAATGTCGTAAGCACTATTAGGGTGTGTTGTGTTACCTGTACTCGAACGGCCCTCTGGGGCTTCCAGCATATTCCGGTACATTCTTTGTATATGTCTAAAGTACAAAAAGTCGTCGTCGTGAGAAGCAGTTTGCGGTGTTAACGACGCTTGGTTAAAGCGATGTATTGTGAGCAGCGTTTCCGTGCACGGACCAGCGCGTGAAAATTAACTCCGAGGGTGAGAAGAATTGAAAGACTGTAGAATTTATAGCGAGGGGTTTCAGTTTGAATGGGACTGCTGTAACCTTGGTGCATACAACAGGGGGATTCAGACGCTTAGAAATATGGGGAGCGATGCATAGTACCGAAGAGTGGGGCAGAGTTATCTAATAGGCAAACATATTGATGCGCACTAAATAGTACTTTGTTAATTACGTGTTCCTAGAAGCAGCGATAACGTGCTTCGTCATGAAACTGTCAGACGACCGGCCTCAAGTGCGTACAAAGTCTCAAATGCGAGTGTTTCTTGCTTTTCGATTGCGCGATGCGTACTTACAGAATGGAGCTATCGTTTACTACGTGAAACGATTAACTGCATATGCTTTATTTTTCGGCTATTGCTCGCTTTGCTGTAGATGAAATGTAAGTATTGCACATCGTCTACGTTTTAAATAATAAATGTTACGAAAGGCGAAGTACATTAATGATAATAGTGCTAGCGTTGATAACGGTGGCACGGGTTGTCGAAGCTGAATAAATAATGAAGAGATAGAATAATGAGAAATTAAGATGCACTTTCAGACGTTTATTAGAAAACTAGACACGATCCGCTTCTTTTGTCTTTCATTGATTTCCGACGTTAGGTGTCGCCCTCTCATGTAATGTGCTCTTTGCTAAAGATTTCTCACTTTGAGCTTGTTTTGTGCTCTTTTGAGCCATCCAAAGGATCTGTATATCACATACCGAAGCGCCTTGTCGATCACGATTAATTGTTCGTTTGTTAGTCCGCGATCTTTTTGGTGAAATCGTTACCCATGTCGGCTAGAAATAATTTATCGCGAAACAATAAAAAGGAAAAGAGTGAAAGCTAGCAACTAGATAAATTTATGGTTTAAAAAAAATAAAGTGCTTCTTCGTACTTCTATTTCCGGTACTTTCTCAGGATTTCTACCATAATGTTTGATTTGTTGTTCTTGTCCGCCAAGGATCGATTTAATGTTTATTCACGTGCATGGGATGTCATAGTGTACATGCTTTTGCACCGTGTCCAGAGAAGCTGTAGGCTTTCTTACTTGTTCATAAGTATACGCATTACGCATTACTATCGCTGTATGAATGGACTCAGGTAGTCTTCATTTTTCAGACCAGAATTAGGATACCAAGCCGCCGCTGCCTGGTAAGCACCGACAATCGTTAGCTGTTTCGAAGCTCACACTGTAACAAAAAATAATAGAGTATTTGAGGAGTATTTCTGCCCCGTTACAATAATCCTCATCTGGCCTGCTCACGTTTCCTTTCTTGAAAACTCGATTGTCACCAGTTTCCTATGAGGAATGCTATGTCTCGCTGATACCGCGCTCTCTGTTCGTGACCGTGAAGTGCCCGGACCGCGGTGATGATGCAAACAAAGCACGCGATGTAAGTGACTATTGTAGTTGCACGGCAGAAATACTCCCCAAATACTCGATATTTACTTAGGGTGCGCTCCAGCACTTTTCGCATACTAAAACAAACACATGTGTGGCACGGTCGATTGATTATATGTACTTGGTTGATCTCAAACTTCTGGTGGGCTATGAAAAACCGAGAAGATTAAAGCAGAATGGCCTACATGATAACAATGGAAGTACTATCAAAGCGCAAAAGTATGGAAGTCAACTAATAAACGTCTTGGGAAAAATTTCGTTGTCGGACGGTGCGAGATGATCAGTTAAGGGATTAGTCAATATAGTTATTGACTATAGTTATAGAATGTCATCATCATTATCATCATCAGCCTGTATACGCCCACTGCAGGGCAAAGGCCTCTCCCATGTTCCGCCAATCAACCCGGTCTTGTGCTTTCTGCTGCCACGTAATACCTGCAAACTTCTTAATCTCATCTACCTACCTAATCTTACCGGTACTTTCCTACGGAGCAGAAACCTGGAGACTTACAAAGAGGGTTCAACTTAAATTGAGGACGACGCAGCGAGCCATGGAAAGGAAAATGATAGGTGTAACCTTAAGAGACAGGAAGAGAGCAGAGTGGGTCAGGGAACAAACGGGGGTTAAGGACATCATAGTTGAAATCAAGAAGAAGAAATGGATATGGGCCGGGCACGTAGCACGTCGGCAGGATAACCGGTGGCCATTAAGGGTAACTGACTGGATTCCAAGAGATGGCAAACGCGTGAGGGGAAGACAGAAAATTAGGTGGGTAGATGAGATTAAGGAGTTATAGAATATAGTTACTGGCAAAGTGTTAGGAAGCGATAGAACAATCTAAGATATCCTGAAAACTTTATGTATTTATAGTAAGGAAACAAGTTGTCCAGTTACGGTGAAGAGAGCGCGAGAGAAGCTGAAATGCGAGTGACGCAGTACGGAGACGACACTGATTAGATGTGCACGTAGCCCAGCATTCTAGGTGCCTTTCCTGTTACGAATTCGATATGGTGTATTTTCATCAGACACGTTATAACAATCTGAAGGCATTGATACCGAAACACCTTCGCTAGAGCTGTAAAATGGACACAGGTGTTTCGAACAATATTGGCTTCTCACGAATGACACTGCAATCGTTCTCTCAAAGTTATTCCGCAACAACGAAGTATTACTTCCCATGAGAACTGCGGCACACAGTAGCGTTAGTGGGGCGCAGTAGGGCAAGTGAAAGTTAACAACAAATGTTCAAGGACGGAGTCTCATTGGACAGAGAGAGAACTAATGGCTCCAAGAGAGCTTCCCCTGACATACCATCCCCCGCAATCTTCACAATGGGACAGCATCAACAGAAATTATGACCAGCCCACAAGCTGTTGGAGGCAAGCCTAAAGAGACGTATGGTGCATGAAACCATCCTTGGTGTCGTTGTAAAACTAAACTACGCGGCAAACTCAACATAAACGATGCTTACTTATCACCACTTCACACTAATTGTCTACGTAACATTATAAGAGGTACGTGAGTCATTGGTTTGACGCTTTTTACAGTGTTTTCGAACAAGGTTTACACGTGTGGAGCATACAAAGCGAAGATTCCGTGAAGGTTCCTGAAGCTTACGTGGTCCATGTCTCCCTTGATTTTCTTCTCCTCGTCGACAGTAAAGGAGATATTCAAACTTTTACGATCATGTTTACACCGACAGGAGAGAAAATCACGAAGCGTTTCAATGTATCGCCCAGAGCACGCTACAAAACGTGCCCAATCCACAGAAAACTATGATGTGCAGAGCTGGCAGAGCGAAGAGAACGCAATTTTTTCATGTGCGCAAGATGTGCACGTGCTCTTCCGAATCGTATTTTGAACAGTACACTGTTCTAAAGTCGGCTAATTTCACACACGCAGGCAAGTCCAAGCCGTGATGGTGCTTCTCTTTCGGCTTCCTGATCGTTTTGCTCGGTACTTTCTGCTACTTTCTTTTCAGTTTTCCTCACAGGTGAGTGAAGCGTGCACCTTTGGAATAAACAATACTAAACACAGTACGAAATGCGTTCCTTCGGCATTCAGTTACGATCCTTGATCATTATTCTCGCTGCAGTGACTTCTGAAGAAACGCCGTGGCCGAATTCGTGATATCTAATGAAGTCTGCGTGAGGTGCCAAGTTTTGCGAGAATTACTCGCCTGTTTTGTTCCCCACCTGTGCTTGTCGTCGGTTCTAGCACCACTTAGAGGGTACCATTTTGGTGCGAAGGGGTCGGTGGTACCACTTTTTGTCGCGATGCTGAAAGGTCCACTTACCAGTCACAGGAAAAGCTTTTTGCCTTCGTATAATAAAGATCTTGCTTTAACTAGGCAGTTGAAACGCGAATTCTGCAGTGAATTTGCTCATGTGTAATCCCGCATTGATAATTTGCCATAAGTTTCCGTTCATGCTTCGCAACGAAAATAAACGCATGCGCAGTAATGGAAGGTGGGTGCGTGTGTGTTACGCTTCCACTGCTAGAACTTTCTACAAGGCGCACTATTTTCATATAAGGCACACAAGCTGGACGAAACAGGACATGGAATCGCTCATTAGTACGACAGGAGACGATGCGTGTGCTCAGGTATTGGATGGAGCGCATACTAAGTCCTGATGTGGTCTCATATGGAGAGCGCTAGACCTGTCCAGAATCTTATACTGCGACTAGGAGCAGCGCGTCCGCGCGTATATTTAAAGGACGCATATTATGATTCATGATAATTCCCTTTCCATACCCAACATGCTTCGCTTCATAATGAGTAAGCTTCGCCACGCTAGATGGTTTGTTTCCTGGTTTCCTATGCTTCTGAAACGGCGAAGCTAACTTTGGAGGATCGGCCACGGTGGAACCCGTTTAAAGACATTTGCTGAAATCATAGTTGTCATGACACGGAGTAATTTAGATTAGTAATACGCTGCACGCCAAGGCCTGACGTTCTGACGCTCTCATTGAACATTTTGCGTTCTCTCTCATATAAGGCAATGTCGGCGCACTTACAATACAAAATGTGCAAATGGTTTTGCCACCGTGCAAAGCGAGTAATGCGCTGAAGTTTATTAAAGCGCATCCGTTGTTAAGAGATGCCATTTTCGAAATGTCTAAGGGTTCGGTGTACATCCAGATTCAATGTGCAAGACCATGAAACATCTTGCCAAAGCTGTCATATCAACTAGCTTAGCTCGGAATCACTCCTGTACCTAGTGAGCATGGATAGCAACTGCTTGGAAATCGTGCTTAATCTGATAAGCAGCATAAGTGTCGCCGCTTGCAAATATCCTGTGTGGTGTTAGTGGCTGCTTCTACAAAGACGGCTACCTTTAACAGCTCGCTTCCTTTCTGTGTCATCGCTGTCACGGGAACCAAAAAAATCTGCCATCCCTTGTTTCTTGTATTTCCAACACAGCGGCACCAGAACCGACATCGCAGCGATCACCGATGACCACAGAGGAGATAACTACCGGCGATATTAGCGAAAGTACCACAGGTGGAGGGCAATCGACGTTTCCACCACCTCCTCCGACGCCCCCCCGCACACCGCCTCCTGCAACTGTGCCACCACCTGTTCCTCCTTCGCATCCTCCACCTCTACCGCCTCCTCGGACTCCCCGGCCCACACTGCCTCCTGCGACCACGCCACCACCTGTCCCAACTCCGCCTCCTCGAACTCCCCGACCCACACTGCCTCCTGCGACCACGCCACCACCGCTTCCACCTCCGCCTACTCGGACTCCCCGGCCCACACTGCCTCCTGCGACCACGCCACCACCGCTTCCACCTCCGCCTACTCGGACTCCCCGGCCCACACTGCCTCCTGCGACCACGCCACCACCGGTTCCACCTCCGCCACCTCCGCCTACTCGGACTCCCCGGCCCACACTGCCCCCTGCACCCACGCCAACGCCTGTTCCACCTCCGCCTCCACCTCCGCCTCCACCTCCGCCTCCGCCTCCGCCTCCTCCCTCGCCTACTCGGACTCCCCGACCCACACTGCCTCCTTCGACCACGCCACCACCTGTACGTCCGACGCCTCCTCCTACTCCTCCGCCCTCACCACCCCCTACGCCTATACCACCTCCACCTCCTACGCCCCCTGCGACTACACCGCCTCCTCTCACTGTGCCACCACCTGTTCCTCCTCCGCCTCCTCCGCCACCTGCGCCTACATCGCCTCCTGTGACTACGCCACCTACTGCGACTACGCCGCCTTCTACTGTGTCAACTACTAAGGCTACAACACCTACCCCTCGTCCTTCTAATATTCCCGGTGAGTGAATTCATGTGACTTAGTCTGTTCTGAGGAATGAGTTAAAATGAAAGTTTCAGAAATGAATACAGCTATGACTTTAACGCCTAGAGCACTCGCAAAATGGTTGATAAGCGCCATAAAAATGTTTCCTTACTGATATTTTATGCGAGCTTTAATAGCTTTCCTTATTTTCTGCACTGCATGTGATTGCGAAGTACATATCGTAGTATTAACTGGTGTTGGCTCGCAGATCATCATCATCATCATCATAAGCCTGTCTGATGATGATGATGATGATGATGATCTGCGAGCCAACACCTGTTAATACTACAATATGTACTTCGCAATCACATGCAGTGCAGAAAATAAGGAAAGCTGTTAAAGCTCGCATAAAATCAGGCAATATGAATTAAAGGGAGAGAAACACTGCACATTGAACACAGTACACAGGTGACGCCACGTCCCGCAAGTATCAGGCGTAGTAATAATTTGCGTTGTACGAACTAAATCACCCTTTTACACTGTACACCATACACGATGCGCGAGAATCAAACCCGATGCGGGAGACACAGCGTCAGAGTGTCATAGTTTCCAAGCCCCTCCAATTGTTAAATCTCTTAAACGGTTTCTGTGCTAGCACCACAAGAATCTGTTGCACGACTGTTCCTGCAGAAAAAAATTCACACACGCTATCAGCGAGCAGGAGACCGGCGAATAAGTACTGAAGCTCATTACGCGAAGCGAATCGCAGTGCCGAGTGGTACAGATGACTATCGGCCTCTGCGCTACTAAGATTCATGCGTTTCATCTTCAGTAGCCCTAGCTTTAACGGACAAGTGAATACGCAGGACAAACGGGGCGTTAAACAACTATAATTCATGAAAGAGCAAGGACAGCGCATGATTTCCATTGCAAGTAAAATATTAAAGTGATATTGAAGACTGGTCAGAGGGATAACGTATCGCTTCGTCCACAACAGTGCATATATAGCACGTTCTCTGCTTTTTCCGTCAGATTCTCATTGAATCAAGCCTGTAAGTCGAGGAATCATGTCGATTAGGTCTTTTCTTTTGTTAGCTTCCGTTAGATGGCATCCTGTTCCTTCGTAATTTGCTTTTACAATGACTTCATTAACGACGCCCGGCTCAACAGAGTATTCAGCCAGTTAGTTAGCTTGAACACCGCACCTGACGGTAACAGATCAGCTGCTCGTATGAAAGCGGATAATAGGACTTGCCGTAAAAGTTGTAAAAGTTTAATGAAATTTATTCATCATCGCTCCTACTCGCCATCATAACACTGTACGAATGAGTACAGGTTCATCATGAGTTTAAACAGCGCACAAAAAAGCGGGGTTAAAGGAGGAACGACAGACACACAGGTGCTAAATTATTCGATTCTTAATTACAGATATTAATAAGAATGTTCAATACTTTAGTCGGCCCTTTTTCTTTCTCACGTTGTTTGGCAAAAGTTGGTGTCTTTGTAGATAGTAACGGAGGTGAATGTGTCAGTGATTATCGGAACCACCTTCACCCCGTCCTGATACTTGTCTCCAGGAAGCCGACCTTCAATAATGTACAGCATTTGTCGCAGACATCAGTGGACGATTGCGCATTTTACACGTGAAAATTGCACTGTTAATATTTAGCATATTTTTCGTACCTCTAAATTAAAGTTCTCTTTCCCATGTGTCCCCCAGCTTACGTCATGGGCAAGACTCCGCTATTTTGCACGTTTGGCGTCCACAAGCAGGACTACAAGAGATCACTTTCGACGCCTGCGACTACGCCTTCATCTCATTCTATGTGCGCGGCGGCGACACGTTCACTGACGACAGCAACGCAATCACCAAGGATTTGATCAACGCGGCGAGCACGTCGACGAGGACGTCTTTCGCTATCAGCGTTCCCAACGCGTAAGTCATTTGTCTCTTTTCAGTTCAATAGACAGTACTGTACTTTACTATAGGATACGTTGTGTTCAGCTGTAAAGATAGTAAATACCACTACTTGCACGATCAGGAACCGCTTAAAGCAGCCCAACATTAACTTTCCTTAACAGATTAGCTGTCTAGTGCTACGATCAAGTAGAACTCATGTAAACAGAATTTAGTGTGGCAACACGTCCGACAGGACCCTCACATTGTGTCGCAGCACATAGATGCGCTCTGTAGCACTTGAATACAATGTCAGAGTTCACTGTTTCCATTAAAGCTTATTATTTCTTCAGTTTGACGCGCGTGTCTATCACCATGTTTGCACGTCACCTTAAGGAGAGACGGCGTCCGCGTGAACGACTTCGACCCAATATGACACTCACCTGGACAAAGGGTATCGCCAACCCGTCGTATGAAACGCCGGGTTGGCGGCATTTTCAAACTCAGGATTGTAGAAAGCGCGCATTGCACCGCGCTTTTCAAGGGACCTTAGGGTTTGCGTCTTCATTACATGACCTAGCTCACACTGGAAATCACGTGATCGTTTCCACGCTTGCACGCGCACTGCGATTGCCGTAGCCGTCTCAAGACGTCATAGTCCTCCTCCAATACGTCTCGTCAACCAATCGCGTTTGTCCGTTGTCGTGACGTATAGAGATCGCGCTAGGGACGTGTTCAGCTGCTGTTTAGACTCGCCATGGGTCGGACGCCTGTCGTACGTTCCAAAGAGGAGCATTGGCAGTACAAAGAACGTCGGCGTGCCCCGAAGCGCAAGAGTGCGCGTCGCCATCGAGCCAATGTCACCGACGACGACCGGGCAAGTGAAGCCAGACGCACGCGCGACGCCTGGCCGTCAGAATGCTTCCCCAGCTTCGCTGGACTTCCTTCTTCACAAACATTTGGAAGGGCTCTAAATTTTTCTTGAAGCAAGTATTATTGAATTATTAACAGTTTTGTTCTTTATCTAGATGGTCAGGATGTCATTACTTGCAGTGCAAATGGCACTTGCAGACATTGCTCTCATATGTTTCAGGTGCACTGCGTTTGGTGCTTCTTGCGTGAAGATAATATAATCTGCTGTAGCAGGAAAGCCGCTGTCTTTTCTTCAAGGGAGCCCTAATTCACTTGTTTTCTTTCCCTTTTTCTTTTTGAAGTCTCGAAAGCGTTTTGGCAATGTAACCTCCCATAAATGTATACTGAAATAACTTTTCAAACAACCTTAAGGAGGGGATATATTTCGAGCGTTCATGTTTACCTCATCCATCCCCGCTCAACCTTCTCAGTACTGGACGAGCGAAGCGACGCGTTTCATTTCTGTCGGTGGGCGTGGCTGAGTGGGGGAAGACAACAGCCGGCTTCTCTTGAAAGTGATAATGTATGGAAAACGTCGAAGCAGATTTTCAAATACTATAGACTGTTTAATTAACTGCATCGGCTAGCGTACATCCGTCAGCAAAAGTTTACGGGACGCAGGTACCAATAAGAATGCAGTCTCCGCTCTGTTTTTGCGCAACGCTTCTACTCGAGCTGGTGACCGTATTGGTTACAATACAAGCTACATGCTGAAGTATGTATTAGGATTTCATGTTCCCAGATAAAGCGAAAATATAGCTTTTTCGAAAATTTCGCATCCCGTAAACTTGTGCGGACGGGTGTACATGCACAGTGACGGTTTGAAGAAGCGCACTGGTGCAATCGGGCTGCGTATTTTATGTCAATAATAGGCCAGTGGTAGTGCTCTGTGGTAATAAACCTGTCATCGCCAGGCGTTAGCCGCCGGCGGGGAGTTGGGAGGCGTTTAAAGAGAAGCAAAGATTGCTTTTCACTTGTGGCGTCGCCGCACAGCACACTAAAATTTGGCTGACAAGTTCATAGCTCCCGGTTCTAATCACAGATTACCTTGTCTGATCAAGCCCGACTTGCATCTCAGGGCGTTCAGGACCTCAGCTCAGGGCGTTCACTCCGCTTGACCCACGGCAGGGGCCAGTACGGTATCAAGGGGCAACTGATGACGTTGCTAGGGAAATAGCTATGTCAAGAGAGAAAATTTTATAGATATTGAAACAAAACGAACAGCCTCGCTGGCTTCCCATGTTCACATAGTGGAAGGCCTCTGGACTTTGAGAGGTAGAGACAAAAACATAGTCTATAAATTTACGCGTGACAAATAACTAGCTTGTGCTGTCATTTGTGTCTTATATCAGTGCTTACAAACCTCGGGAATATTCTCACATTTAGAAAAAAATCAAGGATACGGTAGAAACAATAATGTAATATCCAATGTGAGTTACATGACACTTTTTAAATTAAGAAAAAAGAATTAGTGACGTGTACATTTAAATTTGATCTGTTTTGATTGGTTCATTTGTAGTACAGGGTACTATTGAATAGCATAAGTGTTGTTAGTGTTGCCATTTGAACTGAAGTCGGTAGAACATGCCTGGAGCGCATTCCAAACTTCATTTATTTGGTTTCGCTCTTGGCAACTGACGTGATCAGTTATCTGATGAACTGCAACCGAGGTAAAAAAATAAACAGTAAGAGAAGTTTCAGGGAGGCTGGCATACGGTCGTTAATTAAAGAGTTGAACTACTGTTATCAAACGTGGCATACACTGAAGCTTCGCACCTCTTAGTTCCGTAAGCACGCGTTCGGTAAACGAGAAGATTGTGCAATAATAATATGGGGGGGTTTATGTCCCAAAACCACGATATGGTTATGAGGGACGCCATAGGGAGGGTTCCGGAAATTTCGACTACCTGGGGTTCTTTAACGTGCACCCGAATCTAAGTACACGGGCCTCAAATGCTTTCAGCCTCCGTCGAAAATGCAGCCGCCGCGGGCGGGATTCGATCCCGCGACCTTCGTGTCAGCAGTCGAGTGTCATAACCACTTGACTACCATGTCGCGCCACGATTGCGCATTAAAACATATTTATCGTGAGTTTTCACAATACAGTGCCAAGAATGTGTTTATGTGGAGGAGGACATAAGACGGCTCATTTGCGAAACCGCTTGTTGCCCTAAGGTAATAAAATCGTCAAAATACTGCGAGGCTCACGGCAATATTTGATTTCTGAGCTTCATAAGATAAACATGCATCAAGGTGGCCGGTTTCTATGCTTTTCTTCGGAACCTTACGGAAGAAAAATATGGGAGGTTAAATGTCCATGCAGTTGCTACCGCAGTGAAACACGATGAAAATAACCACAGGAAAAAAAACTACAGACCTAATTTTCTTCGCTGTGTGTCCATACGTGAGATAGGCAGCTCGTGCTACGTAGATATAACGTGGCATTCCTTGCGTTTAGTGCTTACAGTGCGATAACACTGATAACAGGGAATATCAATTCTCGAATCACTGCTACGCTGCAGGAATCGCTCTACTGTCATGACTGATATCACCAGCAGTGCTGGCAAAGCCAAGATCAAGGACTACTGGACGTCAAAGAAAATCTATCACTACGCCGTCTTCGACATCGGCGTCAAGGAAGGCGAGAAGAGCGAGGAAAGAACGATCATCGGAGAAGCGTTCAACCTACTGAAGGTAAGCGTGCTCGAGCGACATGTTTGGACCGAAAGAAAACTGGCCGATTCGATAATAATCCACAAAAGAAAAAAATTCCCAGAAATGACCTATAATAACTACTAGGGTCATACCTCCCCAATACCCAACAATCATTGCGTCCCAAATCACGAGGGATGCCGTACGTAGTGGAGGGATCCGGAAATTTCGACCACCTGGGGTTCTTTAATCCTTCATATTCAAACTTTTTTAGCGCGCACAAAAGATAAGGACAAGAAAGAGACACACGAGCGCTAATTCTCAACTGTTCATTTTTGAAAGGAACGATACATACAAAAATGGATACATAAATATGGATACGTTAAATATGGATACATACCAACAACATAAATATGGATGCATAAATATGGATAGATTAAATATGGATACATACCAACTTGCCCAGTCATCTGTCTTACTTTAATCCTTTGTTTCCTTTTTGGACGTATACTCGTCATGAGATTTTGTACCAAAATGACCGATGACGCCTATACTTGACATAAACAAAAATTGGCCCCACGTAGAACCAATGGCAACTATACACTTGTCATAGCTGTATTACTTGACGCTAAATGCCCACAGTTGTTCATGCTGCGCCATTTGTGTCTCGGCTTTCATGTTATTGCCATCTTTCATTGCATTGCCATGCGGTGAAGCCATCTTCGAGCTATCGTTTTAGGCGATTAGTTAAATAAAGGCACGACATTGAATTGAAATAATAGTATCTCTTTATTCCGAAAAAAGAAAAAAACTACAAATTGAGCGATAAAAAAATTTCCGGTAAATTTGGTACAATTTTCTTTTTCACGGTAAGGAAAGGGTTAACGTGCACCTAAATGTAAGTACTGTACATGGGCCTCTAGCATTTCACCTCCACCGAAATGCGGCATCCACGGCCGGGATTCGATCCCGCGACCTTCGAGTCAGCAGTCGAGCACCGTAACCATGCAAAAAAAAATAAAAAATACGCGTAGAATAACGCATGAACTAATGCAATCGACTAAGAACGTCACGGTAATTTAATGCGCGTTTCTAATTCTATTTCTTGATATGTCTTGCAAAACTCTGATCCCTGATTGTATGACCGTGGCCTCCGAGATTGGCTCCTGCAGCCAATTTCGGAGGCCACAGTATAACCTAATGCATTACTAAGTGCGGAGCAGGCTTTCACCTTCTAGTTTTATAGACGAGTGTAAAATGGCGTAGAAGTTTCTTTTTTTTTTTTCGTTGTGTGCGTAGGGTACACAAATCCTCGCAAACTATTTGTGCACATTTTTTCTTCGCAGTCCACAACACTGCTGCAAATAAAATTGAAGTGAATGTAATTGAACCTTTACGACTGCGTTAAACACCATTTCCAATTTTTTTTAATGGAACAAAAGCGCACTTCGAAAGGGGCCCGCCGCGTAAGCTTCGCGGCTACGGCGTCACGCCGCTATAGACAGAAGGTCGCGGGTTCGATGCCGGCCACGGCAACTGCATTTCCATCGAGGCGCTAGACACAAATGTCCGTATACTCGCGTTTAGGTGCACGTCAGAAAACCCTATGTAGTCAAAACTAAACCAACGTCCTCCACTACGGCGTGCGTCGTATTGATGTCGTGGTTTTGGCAGGTGCAATATTAAATCAGAAAACAAATTAGTGGTGGTCGCGTGATAGACTGCGCCTGTGAATATTACTTCGGGCTTTCCGTGTACCGAAAACTTACTTTAGGAATGCTATCAAACGCAACCGGTTATACCCTGTCCTTTAATCGATTGATTTCACAAGGGAGGTATGCCAAGTGATCACGTACGAGTGCCTTTTTTCGGTATAGGACCCTGGGCAACTTAGGTAAACGTTCTGCTGCAATAAGCCGGCGAGACTGAAGCTGACGAGCTTACACTAGGTCCTAATCTTTGAACTGAAACAACGGCTGCCATAAAGAACATGCCACGTAGCGTTTACACGAAGAGTAAACGTTACGTGGCAGGTTCTTTCGTAGACTGTTTTCACAGACTACGAAAAGGAAGCTTTCATAAACTACGAAAAGGCATACGACTCAGCAGTATCGGAAGCAGCACCGGAAGCATTACATCACCAAGGAGTACTGGCAACATATTAAATACTTTAGCCAACGTCTACAATGGCTTCACGGTTACTTTGCTTCTCCACAAGAAAAGCCGTAAGGTTGCGATCAAGAAAGGGGTCAGCCAAGGAGGTCTTTCCAATGATCTTCACTGCATGATCAGAAGATATATTCGAAACGACTGGATTGGGAAGAAACAGGAATAAAGAATAACGGAGAGTATCTCAGCAACCTGCGCGTTGCAGATGACTTAGGTGTTCTTCAGAAGTGATCGCGACGAAATGCAAAAAAAACAAAATCATTTAGCCGAGGAACTATTAGTAATAGGGCTAAATGTGAGTTTGCGAAAGACAAGAAAATTTTTAAAGGGGCCCTGCAACACTTTTCGAAGTACTCATCGAATGGCTTCATTAAAAGACCTTATTGCCACACGAGTCCACTGTCGCAAAAATTTTTACAATCCGCCAAGTACGAGCGGAGTTGCAGGGATTTGTCGCACGCTTCAAGAGCTTTCTCCTTCCTTTCGTACCAGTTAGCGCAGCTTTCTCTTTCCTTTCGTACCAGTTAAGCGCAGCTTTCTCTTTCCTTTCGTACCAGTTAGCGCGATGAAGGCTACGCATGGAGGGGTATGACAATGGGGCAAGAAGATACGTCCGTTCGTCAGCGCGCGTCGCGGCCTTGAGCACTTCTTTTTCTATTTTGTTTACAAACGCGCAGCATAGTTCCACTGTGATCGCGAGTACGCGCAAGGGCACGGGGCGGCATGCCGCGGCCACCGTAACTATGCAGGGGAGCTATTCTCGATGTGACCTTGTGGACATTCGTATTCAGTTACACGGCCTTGTGGACAACGCATTCAGTTACACGAAAAAGCAGCGAGCCGTCGACGCACCGAAGCCGCCAACACATTTCCAGCGTAAAATGAAAATGGACGAAATGTGCAGTAACAGGACACTTAAACAAACTTGACAAGTCTGAACTTGCTATACGAACGTGTTCTGACGTTTGAGAACGATGTAGCGAATGCGTACCGACCTTCAAGGTGCGTCAGGCGGGCGGACGCATTAGACTTAATTCGAGGGCTAACGTAATCAAAGTTCATGCACGGCCTCCGAGATGTGAGTCTCGGAGGCTTACACCCTGCTTACACCCTGCTGCAATTAGCTTCTGTGGTACGGCCACGGCCGCTTCGCTGGTCCAATAGCCGCACCTGCGCGCCGCTGCGGAAAATCGTCTATAAGAACAAGCATCCAGCGAAGGCTGCAACCTGCGCAGGGACTACAGCGCGCGATGCTGTACGTCATCGCTAAGAGCGCTCTACCCGCCACAACAGAGCGTCACACGATGACGGAACAGCAGGTGATACGTGGCAGACGCTCACACATCACCAACTTAGACAACTTCCAGCGAAGACTCCGCATGGAGTTTTAAGACACTGAGGCTCGCGTCCGTCTGTCCGTCCGTCCGTGCCCTGCAACGGTGCCAGCAGTGGCCTCTCCCCCTCACACCCTATCAGCAATCACGTGGTGGCACAGCGGCGCATAGCAACAGTTTCGCCGCCGCAGCTGTGGCCTCTTTCCTCACGCTCTCAGCATTCACGTGATGGCACAGCTGCGCGCGAGGCAACGTTCCTTCGTCCGACGTGTCGTAGCAGCAGTCGAGTTAGTCAGATGGCTTCCAAGAGCTCGACGATGCTCCGAAGCGGCCCGGTGGCATAGTCAGTCGAATGACCACAGGCTTTCGCCGAACACACTTTGGAACTTACAAAGGTGTCCTTTTCTTAGGTATGAGATAGTGGTGAAAAAGCCTTGCGTATTTTCGAACAGTAATCGTGCCCGAACAACGGTTTGCTGACCTATCACGACTTTCTAGAAAAACTTACTTGATGGTTCAGAAAAGTAGTCTTGCGCTTCAACTAAATATAAAAATATTCGCAGCCTAGACTGCTTAATTTAAGATGAAGTCATAGAGAAACTTGATCCGCTAGTGCCTGTCAAACGAAAGAACCCTACTAAAGATTATGGATGTAATTCGCTCAAACAGCAGTCAGAGCGGTATTTGATCTGTTCTCGAGTTTTAGGGGGACCTGCATACAACCGTCATAGAGAAAGGAAAAAGTTAAGAGAGGACACTCCGCGAAATCTGGCCTCAGGAAGTACGTCACGACTACGTAACGAACTAGTGCTCTCACCAAACGCCAGAGGACGCAAGCGCGAAAAAAGAATAAGTTGTCATCAATCCAACAGAATTGTTTTTACAAAATAATAATTATACGCCCAAAGTTGGCAGGTTCTTTATACATAAAAACAATTTACTCAAACACACCTTACTTGGTTATTTTCATTCTGCCGTACTGTCATAAACACCATCTCAAAGCGACAAACCCATGCATGACAGCGGGAAGGTTTCGTCCACGTCGGCTGCGTCGGTGTTTTCGTGTGTGAGGCAACAGGTGAGGCACGTTTGCAAGCAAAGCTTGTAGAATGAGATGTTGTTGGGCTAGTTGGGTCATTGATTCAGAAAGAGGTTACAACTGCGCGAATAAGACACCATGTAAGTAACATAGAAGCCCGCACACACACACACGTTGCTCTTCGTGTGTGTGCGTGTTTCTGACCTGGTGTCTTATTCGCGCAGTTATAACCTTTTTCTGAAGGTTGTAAGGACGGCGAGGTTCGCTAAAAAAAACAGTTTAAACATTGTGCAACGTGTGCGTCAAGCCAAGGCGACGCGTGCTGCGTCTGCCACCGATGCGAGCGTCTCTGCGCTCAGCTCGGTGCGAAACATTGAGGAGCGTTCGCTGGTCCTCGCATGCTTCACGGCGCGTTTCCCGAAGCCTCGGACCATGAATAAATCCTGGATTTTCTGGCATATTGTGTCCTGTGGTTTCTGTACGCTCTTTTATTTTCAGTGCTATATTTCGGTTAAACGCAGTCGTGACTCGCGACTTGATTGTTATGTGTATTTCACTTCTTCCTTCTTCAACTTTGTGCGCTGGGTTTTTGCCAGAGATCCTTACGGCCTAGTGTGTCATACTTCACCAGCTTCTGCCAACTCTAGCGATGTGTGAGTTGTCTGTGTTCTCTCTGTATTTGTTACAATTTATTTGTAAGCCGAGATGCATTTGTTGTCTACCTTGCATTTCTGTGCGGTGTTGTTCTCATTTTGTGCTTTTTATATGATCAGCCTCTACCGTGCCTTGTAATAAAGACATTGCGGATACGCTGTGTCTTTGATTGATATATAGATTGACCGCTTGTTTAAAAAGAAAAACACAAGCGCGATAAATGAAGCCGTAGTGAATTATTATTTCCTGCGTCTCTTTCTATTATAACTTAAATGAAATAAAAATTATGTCACGACATCAATTCGCACGAACCATTGAACTATACAAAATAGGGAATCGCTAATTGAAAACGACAAACAATAGCTTTGCCATTTGGGCGAAGAAATAAGTAATTTTCGCTATAGCCAAACGTCGGTTACGCACAGTAATTCAAAATTCGCGCCAGTGAAACCGAAACAGGAAGCGCAGGCCACTTGCTCTCACCAACCACCAGGTGCGCTAGGGTCGATTGGGCCGCTGGGGTCTATGGGAGTGTCCACTCTTAACTTTTTTTTCTTTCTCTATGCAACCGTCCTTTAATAATGAGAACTGTAAATGTTTTACGTTTTAAGCCTTAGATGCCTTATAAAACGCGAAAAGCGACCGTCGATTCCGGCGACGTTGACACGAGTGATGCGAAAAAGTCACGATGTGATGACTTCGCCATGACCTGATCACGACTTAACAGGTCGCCAAAATTTCTAATGTCATCGAATGACACCGTCGCTTGGTCAAAGGTGGGCTGATCCCGGAGGCACTGCAAAACCACGTGAGGCACAGAAAGCTTCCAATAGGGACTTAGGCCACCGGCTCGCGTGCTTCGGTCATCTGTGCGGGGCCTCTCCTGCCTTTTTAGGTTGTATTCTATGACAATTACGTACTTATAGGGGATCCTACACATGAAAAGGAAATTCCTTGAAGAATATAAGGATGGGCTGGATCGCATAAGGCAGCCATTCCAAAATCAAGCGCCTGTCCCTAGGGGGAAAGGCGTAAAAGAATTACATACCCTCTGTTCTAAAATACGGGGCTGAAAATGGGAGGATAACAAGAAAACTCGAGAAAAGGTTAAGGAACACGCAGCCCTGAATGGACCGGAAAATGATAGGCGTGAGCTTGAAGATCAGAAGGCAGCCAAATGGGTCGGAGAAGAAACAGGGGTTGCTTATGTTCACATTAAGTTCACATTAAGCGAACGAAATGTAGCCGGGCAGGCCCCTTAACACGTAGGACAGACAATCGCTGATCACTCAGCTCGCAAATAAGATTCTAAATTGCAGATCACTGGGAGAAGCCTTCGTCCTGAGGTGGATATAATGGAGGCTGAGAATGATGAATGCCTACACGTCAAGCACCCGATGAGTTGCGCTGGTCTCGAGATGCGACTTACGCTGTGCTGTTTCATACGCTGACGAACGCTAGAAGGAAGACGGAGAAGGAAGACGAGTGACGGAATGAAGAACATCTCATAAAGCTCAAACAGAAAATTCCAATTTTAACAGCGCAGCTCTTTTACGCTTGGAGTAAGTCCGCGTAGTAGTGTACGCAAGAACTCGGGCCTGCATGCGCCACAGGTATCGACCAAGCCCCACTACAGAGTACAGCAGTTGCGAATTAAAGCGAATACATAAAAACGAGAGAGCGGAGCGAAGAAGAGTGATGAAGAGCGGTGGGGAAGGAGGTTGAAGCCTGGGGTGGGAGAGAGTAAAGCCTAGTAAAATGAGTGCTGAGGCAAGGACTCTGGAAGGAGGAGGGAGGCAAGCGTTAAGCAAAAACTCTGCTCGGCGAAGTGGAGAGGAGGAGAGAAGATGGGAAGTGATGAGGCGGATAATTAAATAAAACACAATAAATATTGCAGACGGGATTCGAACCCGAAAAGCCACGGTCCAAAGGCGAGCGTCGTAACCACTTGGCTATCCAGGCACGTTAGCTAAACAATTCGTTTATGGAACCATATGATTGCGTTGCTATGGGCGAGAGAACACGAAAAGGATAGAGAGAAAGAGAAGGAAAGAGAGAAGAAGAGAAATAAAGATAGTGCGAAAAAGAAAGAAAGCAGATCATAGCCATGTATAGTGTAATATAGAAAAGGGGTGTGGTGGCCGGGCTAGCTGACCGTGACTGCGAGCAGGCTTTCGGCCGAAAGCGGGACGAAACACCGTCCCACAAGCAGGTTGGCGGGACAGCGGGACCCTAGCCGCAAAACCGGGACATTTCCCGCCTAAATTGGGACGTCTGGTCACTTTATGTTAACCCCTCCTTGGGCAAACGCATCAGTTCTGGTGTTCTCGAAAACTCCGAAAACGTTTCTGTCCTGAAGAAAAGCAATTGAAAACCACGAATTCCCACGAGACAAATTACGCAGTCGCATCACGCAAAGGCAGTTTCGTTGTCTCGGCACGGTGCAAGCTGTGATACATGGAGTCAGAAACGCGTACTTAAACGATGGCGAGCGGTAAACAGGCAAAAAATGCAAAACGCACTTCCAAGCACGCGGAAGCAGAGAAGCAGAAGTTGTTTTGAATCGAAAGTGCTTCATTTTCGCTGCTTCTTGGAACAGCAACATGACTGCAACATCGTGCTCTTCACGATTCAGCCATATTTAAAAACAATAACTATTGCGCAACTGCAATGAAGCTATATATATGGCCTGCGAACGCAAACCGCAAGCTCACCTTTAGATTTGCGGAACATGGGAGAATTTCGCGGAACTCGGTCCTGAAGTATCCGTGCACCATTGCATGATGTACGGATGGTGCGCGCCGTTAACCATCGCGGGGGCAGGAGCGCACAACGCGCAAGCACCGAGAAAAAAAACTGCACACGCCGGCCAACGCTCGCTTCATGTGACGGAAAATCCCTAAACTGTACTAAGGCCGGCGGCTTAGACGGGCTCCGATATGGCGGCCGCGGAGCACGGCGGCGCGGATGCTGGCGCAAAAAAAAAGAAGTGGGGGAGGGGAGGGGGGTTCTCGGCATGGCTGCCCTTGGCTGCTTTCATTATGACTCGCCACCGACCCTGGCGCCAAGACTGCCTTCAGTTACTGCACTTCTGGCCGGCGGCCGAACTAGACAAGATGGTGGCGATTACGTCATTACGTGGGACGCCGGAGCGGCAACCTTTCCGACTACTGACGTCATCGCATGACATCGTCGCTCGGTCCCGGGGGCGCAGCAAAACCACGTGAGGTACAGAAAGCTTCCAGTAACTCCGATCACGGAGGCACTGCAAAACCACGTTGGGTGAAGAAAGCTTTGGTGAGGTGGGGATCAATGCGACCGACTAAGAAGATGGCTTTAACCTTTGAGTCGTCTTAGGCAAATGCATAAGGAGCCGTGTGACTTTAATGTTCTGTGTCTATCGTACGTGTCGAGCATAGAGTTTCCTACAATACTTACTAGAGGGAATTCTGGAGCTAGTGTCTATGGCAGCTGCAACGCATGGCGCTTCAGCCAGCATGGGAATGATGGGTAGTACACGGATTTGTCTAAACTTCGTTCTTTCGGCTCCGTTTGGCTCCGCGTCGCCTGTATCCACATTGTCGCAAAACGAAGTTCAGCAAAAGTCAGCAGTTCCACTTCACCACTCTAACTTTTTTAGGCTCACCGATTCAAATCTGGTCACGAAGTTCACAAAGATCCATTCTTTTATTCGAAAGAAAACCAAAACACAGTAATAAACAAAGCCACAAGTGCGTTCGAAGACTAGGCAAATCCGTGTACTACCCATCATTCCCATGGTGCCTGAACGATCGCAGCCGCCAGAGTCCCCTCTAGTTAATTTTAGGAAGCTCTATGGTGCCGAGGACTCGTCGTCTTTTCAATCGTGAACATTCCTACGCCTACCAACTGGAAAAACCTTTGTCTCCCTCTGTATCCCCCGATGTCTCTTAAGACGAATCGCCAAAAGGAAATTTATCCATAAAATGAAATGAACCCAAAAACAAAAGCATTTGGCAGTGATTTTCGAAACTATGATTCCACGCTGAGAAGATGAGCATCTTAACTACAAGCCACACTGAACCTCATGATTATGTCATACCGGCTGAGCTATACGGGAAGGCGCTGATGAAAGCAAGGGAAAGGAGGAAAGACGCCACGACGACGTCACCCGTGAACGACGTTCCAATGCGGCGGTGTATCCAGAAATTTCTTTCGGGGGGGAGGGGTCTTAAAAGATCCCAACCCTCCCTCCTCCTGACTATGCCATTGTTCCAAGGAAGGCGAGTGCGTGATCCGGGAGGTCATCGCGAACAAAGAGCGCGCTGCTCGCCTTTTCTTCATGTCATGCTGGTCTCAACATTTCGGTGTTTCAGCCGTGCTTCTGTATTGTGCAATTCTTCCGCGCTGTTTACGCAATTACAAAAAAAAAAAATCACGGGGTCCATTATGCATTCACCTAAGGCGGCACCAAGGCGAAAGCCATTCCATATTTCTTCTCAGTTGATGTGTTGATCCTACCCCGCCACCCACCAAAAGGTTTCCGCACCTAACGTGGTTCTGCACTGCCTCCAGGATCAGAGGCGTTGCAAGCTTTCTGCATCTCACATGGCTTTGCACTGCCTCCGTGATCTGCCCACCTTTGACAAAGCCATAGAGTTTCATACAATACCCTAGAGAGGAAACTGGCGCTGCGATCGTTCAACCACCATGGGAATGATGGGAAGTACAGGCTTCGGATTGGATAGCGTTAGCTAGCGAACTATCTACGGATCTTTTTCTACAGTTTCAGTTTCGTTCTTCGCGAGGTGTGGGTAGTGGGGTGCGTTTCAAAGCATTCAAGCAGCGCCTTTGTTGTTCAAAGAGGCTGAAGACCGCTAGACCTCTTGGTTTGCTGCGACGCTGCAGCTTTACAGGTTGTATTTGACAGTTTTAGCAAAGCGTCATGCACTCACCGCTGCGCACAGATGTAGCGTCCCATGTCAGTGCAGCAAACTGCATCGAGTTCACGTTTGTTTGATAAGCGCGTCTTACCAAAACTCGTCCAAATCAGCTGCAAAACGACGGCGAAGCTAAGTAGACGCACCGTCGCGCTCCTCTGACTCGACTTCACAACAAAACGAAAGATGCGTTGGAGGCAGACCGCTTGAACAGACGCACCTGGCCTCGCAGCAGACGATACGTTAAGTGTTTCTCACTCAATACAGTACTGTTATTTCCATAAATAGATAATGCGTACTTTCGTGGGAAAAACAAGCGTGTTTCTTTTCAAGTGTTGTACAAAAATAATTCATTATTTGGTGATGCCAAATCTGGAACACAGTTGCAGAGTAATGCATACCCTGGTGGTTGAATTTGTTCAGGTTTCAGTTCCATCTCACGGTCAAGCAAACTTTTTGCAATAAGTTTTACATACAAAAGGATTAAGCAAGTTTTAATTGGAATTAACTTCATATCACTTTGTTTTACACTCGGCAAACAACCGTCGCGAATCTCAAGAACCTAATCCATCCGAAGCAAATCCGAAGCCTGTACTTCCCATCATTCCCATGGTGGTTAAAGCGCGTCTCAAGGAGTCCGCGTAGACACTAGCGCCAGATTCCCCTCTAGGTATTATTGTAAGAAACTCTATGGACAAAGCCACGATGTCATGGCAGGACGTCATCGCATGACGTCGCGTGATGTGACGTCATGATTGCGTCACAAATTTTGTCGATCTTTCACATCATAACGTCATATGTTGACGTCATCACGTATGATTTTTCTTTCATCACTTGTGTTGGAGCGGACGCCGCCAACGCGGGACGCCGGTCATTTTCCGCGTTTGATGAGGCATCTGAGGCTTTCGCCTAAAAAAGCAAAGCTGAACTCCCGGAGGAGATTATGCGTAAATTTTTAAAGGAGAACATTGACTTGTTCTATTCTGGAGGCGAAATCAGTTGCGTAATCCTTGTTCGCAGGAATTCAGGAAGCAGCAGGAGGATCTCAAAAAAAGCAATCCGACGCAACCCAAGCCCGATCGTGGTTTTCTCGTGGCGAGCTACTATCTCTGGCCGCGGGCCGAAGATACCCCACCTATGGTATTCACAGAAAACGTTCAGTGAGTATTCAAAGGCAAGCGCTTCAGCATTCGTTCGCCAACAAACGAATGGATCAACGTCGATACGCGTATGGAGGTAGCGAACGCCACATCTGAAACGCAATTATAGATGGAGCCACCGTAATCCGGTTGAACTTACCTCTTCTGCCTGCGTCGCTTAATGTAGAGAGCTTTAGAACAATGTACCCAAAGCTTTGTCTACGCATTTGCCTTTGTTTTTGGCCACTGCGCATGCGCCATACACTAACCACTCTTCGGTGTAGCTTTCCGGTCTCTATTTTTCCAAAACAGCGTGCGTACTCATGCTGACACCCTAAGCTCCTAAGACTGCATCGATCTCACCAACATCCGATTGCGATTCACGTGCGTTCAGGTTTACGGGAGAAAGAGTCAAGATAAGTGACCAACAAACAGAGCACCGATGGTGAGGGACAACACAAAATAAGTACATCATTGTAGAGACCACCATCTGGAAGTTTGATTGTGCAAGCATCATTCCAGCATTATACTAAACGTGTAGCACAAAATGCCGCCGCTTTGTGGAGCTCCTAAGGTATGCGAGAGTGGGGGGGAGGAGGGGAGAGGGGTGTTGAGAGCGCTCCTCTCTCTCCCCCCGAGTAACTGATGCCTCTGCTACCTGCAATCGTCATTCATGTGTCTGTTGCTGGAGGTACTCGAGGTGATGCTGGAGTTGTCGACTGATTGCAGGAACTTCCCTCTGGACGCCATCATCATATTGACGCACTTGACGTTTGACGAATTCGAGGCGAAACTACCGTGCACGATCACAGGAGGCGCACCTCACGCAGTCAATAGACCTGGAAACATATTGGGCATGGTGAGACACTGCGGCGCCTTCGTTTTGCCGTTAAACCTAACTATACAGGCATAGTTGAATTTTCTAGTCTCTCAACCCTGTAGGCGCGTTAAAAGTTTCATTGCTATATCCTCCCGAGTCCCGGCTATGGAGAATTGCGCAATATATTGGACAACTCCTTGTCGTCTGCTCCAACCCCAGCACCCACTATTTGCCGTTGAAAACTTTTTTTTTAGTTTTCTTCAACGTCTATTAGCGCCCTCTGTCAAGTGTGGGCAAAATCAATGAAGCGGCGCGCCTGGAATACTAGTCCAAAATGGCAGCGGTCAGCAGTGACGTGGTCTACGGCCGCATTCGTCAAATTACGTTTATTTCAAATATCTTTGGCTTGCATTTCTGAAGTTTTTTTGCTTGCTTATCATTTTTAGGTACCTGAGGCTCGTTCCGACGTTATTTTCGCCGTGTTATTTGGTCCTGACGTCTAATATATTGGACATGAGGACCAAGTTAAGTCTTGATGTCAAATATATTCGACATTACACCACATACAAACCCCAACTTTTACTAAGCTAAGCTTTAACACGTTTTGCCTACGTGGTCTATTCGAGCTATACTGAACTGTCTGAAAAAATTCATGCACCTAAATTCAACCCGGGACTTAGGAGGGTATATCAAGATCTCTTGAATTATGTTTCTTCCATATGTCGCTTATGTGAAGCGACACTTTACAGACGGCATTGAACGAACCAGCATGCCTCCACAGTCAGCGGAGCGAATATGGTACTTTTACGAGATTCACGAATTCTTTAAAATATGGCTCTGCCGTTTCACTTCATGCAATTCTCAGGAGTATTTTTAGGTTGTTAATTCTTTCTCTGCGACTGCGTTCATTAAAATAAAGAAACGAGAAACAATGGTGCTTAGTGTCGCTGTAAACAGCGAGCAGCCGATGTATTCAAGTGCTAATAACCATTGCTTTTCCGTTTTCGCTTTATTAAATCGTATAAAAAATTTACAGTGTACTTAAGAGTTACTTAGCACTTAAAACAGCGGCCATACTTGTAAAGGAAAGTCAGAATCTTAACTGCGAAACAACCGATAGAACGCAAAGTCAGCGCTAGAGACGTTTGAAGCATTACTCCTATTCGAAAATTTACGCAAAAAATCCAGGCGCTTTATCAAAGTTCCGTAACCTATAGAGTTTATAGACTTGAATTTTTGTCATTTCGAAAACTGCATGCTTTATCGAAATGATTCCGCTGATGTTCGAAAAAGAATTTTAGCGTTGTTGTCGGAAAAAGGACTTTAGTATATTTTAAGGGCACTGGAATGCAGTAGTCTCCCCAGCCACAGCTTTGTCTAAATTCAATAAAGCCTCGTAAAAATGCTCCGATTCAAAATAGAGATAGTAGCCATGTTGCTTCGCTGAGATTGCTTCAATAACATAGTTACGTGGAATAGCATTGCTGCGTAACAATACGGCTAGCTAATTACAACCAATATAGCGAGAGTAAAATTTCACTGTTGCGGCGTGAACGTGGCCGAAATTAGGCACTTTTAGCTGGGCAATGACGATCCGCTCCGGTCAGACCGGTGAATGCACGCGAACGAGTACAAGGAACTGTAGTGCCACGGCCGCTACATAAAAAAAAAATCACAGCATATCCACGGGGTGAATGATGATGAGTGGGGCGAAGCTACGGAGGGAATCATCTGTAAACCGTGAAACTCTTCCGTGAAATGTGCCCAGTACATAATATAGAGAGTGTGAAACATCGTGTATATATTAAACATCAAACTTTTATTGTACTGTTGGTTTACGTGGTCCCTTCATTATCACTTGTGATCGGTGAAATGCAAGGAAGAAGTCCGCTCCCGAGCGAAAGAGCGCCAAGAGCGACCGCATTCCCCGCTCGCCCTGTGCGAATTAAAGGCAAAGCTAGAGGGAAGACAGGACGCGCGTTCCACGACGCGAGGTCGGTAGCATGCCCAACGAAAGCCAACGGAACGCGATCGTGCAAGTGCTCCGGCTTCGCATCGCCTCATGGATCCATTTAGCGTCCTAAAACCAAATATATTGCTCAAGGTGTGCCTAGCGTTTTTCGTAGAAATAATTTCTTTATCATGTACATTAAGACGAAAAGTTGAAAGCTCACTAGAGTGTATCGCCCGCAAAGTATGTCTCTTAGTGTGATTTAACTCTCGTACGGCAGGGTCCTCGCGCCGTTGCCGGTCCACCTCGCCCGTTGACGATCGGGCGAGGTGGCTACATACAACTACTACTACTACACTTTAAGAAAAACATCTGGCGTTCTTTCGTTCTGCTTTTACAAAACATCTGGCGTCTTTCGTTGGTTTATTTCATCAATCAACGGCGTTTTGAACAAAATTTTTATTGTTTAATCACGCACAGGAGAAATCTCACCAGGCACTACCTTGGAGGTAAACAATGGCTGCTAATGGGAATGAGAGACGGAAGAAGTCGGCTTTTAGCTAACACTTACACTTCAACTTCTACTAACGTTTCCTACTGGAACATGCCAATGGCTGCTAATGGGGAATGAGAGACAGAAGAATTCGGCTTTTAGTTAACGCGCACGCTGCGAATTTTTTATTGTTCAACAACGCACAGGAGAAATCTCCCACCGGCACCACCTTCGAGGTCAAAGCGTAAGACTTGTTACGGACTACTACGACGACTACGAGGGACGAACGGGTGCCGCCTTAAGGAGCTTCGCCCCTAAAACAGGTGCGGCGTGCTGCGTCGCGTGGCCGTCAATGGGCAAGCGCGTCCCGGTCGAGTTCGCAGTTGCGGCCGCAGTTTTTGGTGAGGACGCCACTAGCGCGGTCCGCAAAGCAGAGGCCAGTTCGTGCTACCATTATGCAGCGGCCGTGGTGCTACAATGTGGTCGGCTCGGAATTTATGCGTCGTTCGTGTGCTTTTTTGTGTGATCGTGTGTGTGAGTAGCTTTCCTCGTGTTTCTTGCGCCTGAGTGCGTTTATTTGGTGTGCGCGTCTGTGGCGGACGGTTTTTTCCAGCGGTGAGATGCCGCGAAGCTGTTGTGTGCCGCTGTGCAATTCAAACGCGAGAAGAGACGCTACTATGAAGTACCACAAATTCCCTAGCGCTCTGCAGCGTCGCGAAGCGTGGCTGAAGAATATTTCTCGGCAAGGGCCATCAGGGAAAGCAAGTAAGTGGGAGCCAAGCGACAGGTCGCTGGTATGTGCATTACATTTCACTGAGGATGACTATAAAAAGAACACGAAGATTAGCATTTTGCTTCCGACTGCGGTCCCAACTGTGTTTCCCGGTTATCCGCACTACATGCAAAAAAAAAAAAAAAAAAAGAACGCGCAGCCCAGGAAACGCCGGCGAATGAATGCAGTGATGACGCACTAGTTGGGGCAGGTGATTGTGAAAGCTCAGGAGAAAGCCCTCAGATCAAAAGTTCCTCGCACCCTGTGAAAAGACGAGATCGAAGCGTTCGTTCCAGTCGGCCTCAGAACCAAGCACAGAACGTAGCTTTCCTGTAGATAAGGCCTGCCAAACCACATTAGATCTTGCGCATCTCTTGGCATTTCTAATAACGACTTCAATATTCAACCTGTAATGTGAAGCTATAAAACGCGTAATCTACGGCCTGATTGGAGTAAGTGTCGCCCGTACAAACGCGGCTGTCGAAGCGCTTCTCCGTGAACAGCTGGACCGGTGTGGTGGCGCCAGAGCGGGCGCAAGGAGAACTAGGCCCCGGACGCCGTTTCGGCGCCACGCAGCAGGCCGCACCTGTTTTTTTCTATGTAGCGGCCGTGGTAGTGCGCGTGACTCAACACACAAACACGTTGAAAGAACTGCAGTGCGCGTGCCCAGAACGATCGTGTAACCGGCGGAACGTAGAACGCATCTCTCGCTCCGCTCGTGAAGCCAATTGACCGGAGCGTGAAGGTGCGTCCACTTGGTTTCGCCATTGTTTTGCAGCCAGGCTGACCGCGTCTCGGCAAGACGCGCTCGTAAAAAACACGAAATCAATGCAGTTCCCTGCAGTCTCTCGGGACGCTACATCTGCGAGCGGCTGAGCGTAAGCGACGCTCAGCTAAAGGAGCCTAAATTGTCAGTCGTGTTGAACGGTGGTTGTTGCAGAGTGTCTAGGGTGCTATACTCCGTTTCATACATCAGGCCCAACGCTGCGGAAGCTATGCAAGAAGTTAGGCCCGCAAGATGTGTGAGTACGCTCGTCTCGCCCGCGACTTTCGTCGTTGTAAACGCTCGTGCGAGCCGAGCACGAGCCCTGCGTCGCGACGGGCTGCAAGAGAAACATCAAAAAGAGAAAACAAAGAAACGCTAAGCGGTCCAAAACAACTTGTTGACAACCGTATAATGCGGTTTGTTTATATCTGAGACACACAAAGCGTCTTCATTTATTACTCGGCATAAAAACGAAGAGAAATCATATTACGGGTGGTAAAAATCTTAGGACTGTTTACTGGTGCGAACGCGTCTACTGAAACAAGTCTGGCTAGCCTCCACCGTGTTGCACCTGATGTATCAAACGAAGTATCCTTATTGATATATACTTTTCCTGCCTACTCGCAATGTTTTTCTGTACTACCTTATCTATCTATCTATATATATATATATATATATATATATATATACACACACAGAGAGAGTGCGACCCACGTTGATTTTTTCGGTTATATTTGCTGACGTTTCGGCTGGTGGACCAGCCTTTGCAAACTTTGACAAAGTCTGGTCCACCAGCCGAAACGTCAGTAAAGATACCGCAAAAAATCAACGTGCGTCGTACCCTCTCTTGTTCCTTGTTCTACCGGGGCCAACGTGACTTCCTTGCTGCAACTATATATATATATATATATATATATATATATATATATATATATATATATATATATGTGTGTGTGTGTGTGTGTGTGTGTGTGTGTGTGTGTGTGTGTGTGTGTGTGTGTGTGTGTGTGTGTGTGTGTGTGTGTGTGTGTGTGTGTAAAGTTAATTTGTTCTCACACACAGGAAAAAATTATGAACAAGATGTCTCAGCAGGGCGCTTGGGTGACGAGTACTACGCTAACCATCTCTGCGTCGCTGTGCACACGTGTCTACATGCCGGAGAGGAAGTTTGACCTAGATCAGATGTGCGTTGACCACCTGTACCACCCAAACAGCACGGCCGCCGTGAGTGTCGACTGGTCATTTCAGAACCTACGAATTAACCTCACTGCGTGCGCCAGGAACCTTTAATTTTTACTTGAGAGGGAGGCGAGGGATGGAGTGCGCACCGTCGACTGCTCAGGGGGGCTGTACAGGGGCTTCGATAAGGCGGGAAGGGGGGGGGGGGATGCATGTGTCTAGTGCGCCACGTTCTAGCTGCGCCCTTGATTATTACTTCTAAAACATCTGCATCTGCGGCTACTCCTGCTCTTACTGCTACTATTACTACTACTACTATTCCTATACTACTACTACTGCTATTACTACTACTATTACTACACTGCAAACGCAAACTAGCCGAATTGGGCGTTTTAAGGGCTACAATCCTCCTTAATACTACCTTCATCTGGACAGTACTACCTTAGGGTGTAATGAGGTGGGTGTAATAAAGTACTGCGTCCTCAGTTTTACTTCGTTAAGAAATTATGTGGAAGAAAGGAGGTAAATTTACTATCTGACTCCATTCGTCGAATGGAGTTAGAGGAACAAAAAACTCCCATCACATTTCCTCTGGCATGTTTT
The DNA here is from genome assembly GCF_013339695.2 of Rhipicephalus sanguineus. Classification (NCBI taxonomy): domain Eukaryota; kingdom Metazoa; phylum Arthropoda; class Arachnida; order Ixodida; family Ixodidae; genus Rhipicephalus; species Rhipicephalus sanguineus. Next base: position 64,288,359 of record NC_051179.1, read on the forward strand.
CTCTTATTTTTTCCGAAGCTTTCCGTAATGCCTTCAGTGCTGGCCGGCATGCATGCAGCTGTGCGGGGGAAAGAAGTAAAAGAAAGAGGCGGCATGCTTCAGCGCACTAAATATCCCTTGCACAGATAGCCCAGAGAAAGAGATATAGAGACCCTCCGAACGGCTGGAGAGGAAGCGATGGTATGGTGGCTAGCCACCATAGCGAAGGAGCCCTTTGGCCTCTGCAGCCTACTGCGGCCCGCCCCCGCCAGGTCAAAAGCAAGCCAGACGAGGCGCTACCGAAGTGAAATGGGACAAAGCTTCGCGCCGCATGCGCGCGCGAAGAAAAAAAAAACAGAAAAAAAAGAAAGAAACGTGAGGAGGGAGTCGTTCCCGCGGCGGCGCGATCGTCGTAGCTACGCCGGCTACGCCGGCTAGGCCTTGTGAACGCCACTTCTCAAGTGATCAGCTGTGTCGGTCGTGTGCGCGCGTTTTGTGCCTGCAGCCTCACTGTGTTCTCGCCGCTGGATGTGATATGCGTGGTTTGACGACAGTGCGACATGCTGCGCTGCGAGTGCGATAATCGCGACGGCCCGACGACTCAAGCGAGCGTGCCGCTGTGCATTACCAAGCAGATGATGGGCGCCCTGCGTGCTCGGCACAGTCAGGAACAAAAATGGTAAGTAATACTGATGTTCTCTCTCTTTGCGAGCCCTTATCGTCGCTTACGCACCTGTAGATGACCCTCTGCACATTGCGTCGCTTGAAAAGTGCTATGAAAAGCAAGAAAAAAAAAGAAAGAAAAGAAAATCGGCATGTCAAGCTTGCGAAATGCCCGCCAGCGCACCATGAGCGTGGCATGTAACCCATGCTGTACATTACACGCATGTCATTCATTGTTTCCATGTTACCAGCTGTCATTTATGTACGTCATACAGTCACGTCACGCTATACCAGTCTTGGTATGATATCAAGTTAGAGAACCGGACGCGAGTGCACCAGTCTCCATGCCGTAAATGACATACATGTTGTTATTTTCATGTTACTATTGTCATTTATGTTCGTCGCACAATCACGTCACGCTATATCAATTTAGGTGAATGTCAAGCTATCGAACCGGCCGCGAGCGCACCATGAGCGTGGCGTGTGTCCAAGACATGCATTTCATTATTTTCATGTTGCCAGCTGTCATTTATGTTGGACGTACAGTCACACTGCACAATACCAATTTTGGTGTATATGAAGCAGGCGAAACGGCCACTAGCGCCCCCGAGACCATGTTGTCAAAATAACGCCATACATGACAAGCGTGTCATGATTTGCACGTTAGAAACTGTCGTTTATGTGCGTCATACACTCTTGTGACGCCATACCTATTTTGGTAAATATCAAGTTAACGAAACAGTCGCAAGAGAACCAAGAGAGTGACGTGTAAATCATGTCTTTAATGAAATGCATATCATGATTTTCAAGTTAAGACCCATGATTCATGTTCTTCATGCAGTCGTGTCATGCCACACGAATTTTGGCATACATCCCATTAACGAAACACTCACACGAGCTATGAGTCGTAGGCGGCTAGATAGATAGGTAGATAGATCCGTTCAAAGTCGTAGAAGTGTTTAACAAATGCTTCGCATTTAAGTTGTTAAACTCAGATAGCAATGATGTGTGATGCATGTTTTGGAACTTCTGTGAATATCACTCATGCTTCATACGACCAGTCAATCGACCCAGGAGTGCGCCCTGATAAAGTTGTTTGCACGATATAATTTTCTTGCCTGCGATAAAGCGTGAATGAGGCATGATGCTTTCAGGGAATATACATTATAGAGCAAAAGGCCACGGTTATCACATTGTCACATGATGGAATGTGCATAAAGGACAACTTCCTTTTCGATTTATTCTTTTCTCCAACTTCATTTGTTTGTTTTAATCCTTCGTCATCGTGTGAATTTGCGTACATTGACATGTGACAAGACCGTGCGCTCTTATTTTGCAGCATCTACCTTGGATGCAGTCAACTGCCCTGGACATCTTTCTCCCGCCATGCAACTGTGAGAACCCACCGAAGCACAGATTGTCAGGAAGTGAAAAGGCTTTTCGGCAACAATTTTGCATTGCGCACTCTGCCTGTCGCCTGAAATAGCATATTAAGGTACATAAGCACTGTACCTTCATACATATGCATCAAGGAACAGTGAAATAGCATATCAAGGTACATTAACATCATTAGCTTGGATTCATTTAGCTAGAACGAATAAATCATGTTAAAGCTATACAATGACGGCCATATCATGTGACAGACATCTGCTAAGTGCAGTGTGTATTGTGAAGCAGATGCGTTTTATGGTATTGAATGAATGGATGAATGTTTATTCCAGCAAAATACAGGAAATGGGCCTCAAGTGAAAAGCGACAATGGTAGCTTGAGAAGTGCACAAGGCCCAGTAGAGCAAAAATAGAGACAGAGCAGCAGAAACGTGTGCACGTTCAAAGGCAAAACATATACGCATACAAAAAGAAACAGGAAAGACAAAGCAGAAGAAACGGGCACATTCAAAGGCAAAACACCTATGCCATCTGCAAAGTGACAAAATCAAAAAGGTTGAACATTTACGCTAGTGAAAACAATGAAAATCAGAAAACAGTGAAAACAGAAAAGAAGGAACGGCCATTCAACGGCATGGAAGGAATGCAACTTCATTGGTCACGTATCAACAGTGGAATTTGCCAAGGTTACATGTGTATATTCTTAGCCATTAGGAGATGTGCAAGGCTAATTTAATCGCATTGATATAAGTCAGCTGTTGAGTCTGTTGAACCAGATTGTTGAATCATCTTGTTTATTCCCTCTCATTAATTTGCTGTTTTGCATTATGTTGCCATAGTTTTCAAGGTCAATACATAGTATCATGACTGTTGACACAATTTGACAAGGTGAAAGCGCTGTTATTGTGCCCAGGCCTTAGTTTATCCTCACTAGAAGTGCGCTGTTTATTTTTGCCATGGTTCAGTGCCAAGTTGCCCAATCTTCGCTCCTAAACACAGTAGGTGCGGTTAATCAAGACCTTGCTAACATTCACAACCCTTTTAAGGTGTACTTATAATGATAACTTTACTGACATCAAAAACTACCCACATAATGGTAAACATGGCAAGAGTACACTTCTGGTGGTGTTTCGCATTTTTTTTTTTACATCCGTTTGTTTTTCGCCCTGTGCACACAAAGTGAAACGCTTACAAGGAAATACTTAGCAGCATCTCAATTTTGTATGTATTTCATGTTTTGACAAAATGTCTGCAATAAGGATAGTCAAGTGCGAATCTTCGGTAAGACATTCATTTTTATGTATACAGAAATCTTAGTGGACATCTTTTTTGTGTAATTTTCAGGAATACACTTCTGGCAAAGCAGTCTGTGTTCAAGTCAAGTGTATTGTGGGCATGAGTGTCGGCAGGATTTTGTCTTGGGGGTGCAAGGCGGCGTAACGTGTCGGCCTGGTGAGCAGGAGAGCATTGGTGTAGCTTTGGTGGGGTCAAGTGCTGGTGTGTCTTGATGGCGGCAGGTACCCTTTGTGCGCAAACCCCTGCCGACACCCATAATTGTGGGAACACCCTGATGTGCCTCACTTTACACTATGTCGAACAGCTCGTACATCTTACCACATTTAGGCCAACACTGGTATTGGTGCAGAGTGTTATGCGCAATACTGCGTGCAACCTTTTTGATATCGTGTGCATTTGAAAATTTCGCATTGTTTAAAAAGACGCTGAGTGGGCCCAGTGTTATTCAGCAAACATAAGTCTTAACAGGGGCAGTTGGGCGAGTTGGTGTATATTCATAGTTAAAGAGGGTGCAAAAAAATCACAGCACAGAGAAATGAAGGGGACAGGATGACGCGCTACTAGCAACTGAAGTTTAATCGAAACCACAGAAAGATGTAAACACACAGTACGAAAAAATTACAAGACTAAACAATCACACATCCACAGAGGAATGAAGGGGGCAGACAGGACAGTGCGCTACTAGTAACTGAAGTGTAATCAAAACCACAGAAAGATATAAACACACATGACTAAAAAAGCCGCACATGTTCAGTTTCAGTTGTTAGTAGTGTGTCGTTCTGTCCCCTTTGTTGCTATGTGTTCTGATTTTGTTTTCACGTTTTCCTTACCTATGAAATGAACTCCTGACTGTTTCACAGTCTCTATATATGTGTGGTCAATTTTTATTCATCCTCATGGCATATCAAGTCCTAGGATCTAATGTGCAAAGCGACCTATTCACTATTTACAGTCACTATTTACAGGATTTTTTTTATTTAGTGCCCGTGATTGCCTAATTGCAAGTTGACGTTGCAGCCATGGTGCTTGGATTATTTTCAATGTGGTAATTATGCGTAAGCCATCAAGTGAGGAATTAAGGATGAACTTTTGAGTTACAGATGGCACTAGCTGGCATAAAAACATTGAAGCATGGCTGTACTTGTTATGCATATTAGAAGTATTGGTACACTGCAGTCATGTGATTATGCCGACAAGTTCCCAAGCACACTTCCAGAAATTTACGATGGCTTCCAGGTATCTGAGTAAATATGTGCAGCAACATATGAAGGCAACCTTGTCATTTTGTGGGCATTGCTGAATGCTTTTATGCACCTTGGTAAGTGGACCTACAGTCAACACCACAGGTCTATTTTGGGCTTTTTTGTAGGAAACTCGACTCCAAAATCATGTGCGACATGTTTTGATGCCATAGGGCAAACTAATGCAATAAAAAACTGTACAACTGCCTGTCTACACGGTTTCATATTTCCCAAAAGTGATGCTAGCCTTATTGTACTAATTAGTTGCCTTCATGTGTAGGCTGACACCAAGTTCCTTGGGTAGCTTATTTTTTTGAATTATACTTACATACTGGTACAGTGAAGTGCACACGTTAGTGCGCATCATGATGAGATTTTACACCCTACTTTCGTATTGCTTTACTGCTGTGAATTATGTATAGTGCTTAGGCTGTACTGTATATGTTGTTCCATGTGTTCAGTTTTGGGAGTAGGTTCTGTGCACGACGATGGAAATATATACCTATATCCTTACATTGACACGAGAACTGCTGCTGTTTTGATTCCAATAAAATGTTGCAACCACTGGTTCTTGTATCAATTGAAGTATCACTACTTGTCGTGCATGCAAATTGAAGAAATGAATTTGTGCTTGCAAAACAAATTGCCGAAACACTGCCTGCTCAATGTAACTGCTTGTGTTTTATTACCAAACACATTGAACAGATGATTCACAGATTATGACACATTGTAGAAGATAGGCAACAGAAAGACAGAAAGTCATCACTGTGTTCTAACGTAGATTGGGTGATCTTTTATCAATAGTAGCATAATTGAAGGTTGCTGTTGTATAAATAAAGTTTAACGTAGTGTGCAGGTGGACGAGGGAGTGCACATATGATAGTCTTTCCAGTTTTCTGCATATTTGCTACAGTCCTCGTGTTTCTGTGTTACAATTGTGAAATACTGAATTGCAAACAAGCCAACCTCTCTGCTGCTGTGGTGAAGTAATTCAACAGAACCATATTTTCTCAAGAACAGCTGTTCCATTGAGGAGGAGGGTAATGCTTTTTTTTAATGGGTACTGCATCATCTGTCTGAGGGGAGGGCCAAGTACACATGGACGTTCACAAGAGAGAAGTGCAAGTACATTACCTTTTTTGTTTTGTGGGAGACCTGTCACTGGTAAACTGGGGAGGTTGTCCTTGACCTTGGGGCACGCGTTAGGCATTCGCTTTAACGCGGTGGCGTGATGCTTACCAGTAAAAGCTAATTAGTAAGAAATGTAGGTAGTATCCGAGTATGAAAGCAAATAAATACTGAATATGCGTTATAGAGAATCAATGAATGCCGTGCTAAAGCGTGCATTGCGAATAAGCACTAATTGCGGAAATAGATAAGCGTTCAGCTGCTCAGAAGGCGCTTCTCGCGGCTGTACGCGCGCATTCAACGCACTTTATGTAGGCGCGTTACAATGTCCTTGTAACTCTGGAATTTTCTGCGTGTGTAATTTTCATATGCGAACGCAGGCGGTCCGCGCTGAAGGGTGCATTGCGAATAAGCGCTAATTGCGGAAATAGATTTTTGTTCAGCTGCTCAGAGCGCGCTGCTGCCCTGCGTGCAGCTCGCGGCAGTACGCGCGCATTAAATGCGCTTAATGTAGGCGCGTTACAATGTTCTTTTAAGTCGGGCCTCTGCGTGTGTAACTTTCATATGAGAATGCAGGCGGTCTTCGAACCGCTCATAACACGCTGCCGCATCTGGACGCGCGCAGTTCGCGGCTGCAGAAATAACGAAAATTGCTCCACAGCATACGCTCATGGAATGCACATACGTTCGCTCATCTGAAGATACCTTTGTCACGCTGGTATTCACGAATTTAGCGCGAGCGAAGAGGGCACACGTTTATAATTTTTCTAGCGGCACGGCACGGTGAACCGGAGAATTCGGAGGCGAGGGTGTTTACGTCGATCGGCTCGGCCTGCATGACGCCCCACAAATTATGTAGTGACCTTCCGCAAGAGCAAACACACGCCGATGGTACAAGAACAGAAGTTCGAAGTTGTGCCGACGGGTTACCAGCCGCTTTGTACATACATTGGTACATATATAAGCCCACGAAAAAAGCATGCTTGCAAGTGGTGGCGCTGTGGTGTAATGGTTATAGTGCTTGCTTTGAGTGCGTGTGGTCGCGAGTTCGATTCCTGTGCCGTGCGTACTTGTATGCAAATGTCATGATTGTGCATAAGTACTTTGGTGTCCGTTTTCTATTATGTCCTAGTGATGAATAGTAGCTGAAATTGGCCGGTGAACGTAATATACTGCCTAAAATATACTTTTTTTTTTCATTTCGCGAGCGCTCTAGGGCCTCGTATAAAAGGAGGCTTTAACAGCTCTCAAAAGAAGCAGAAAAACTCTCAATGCGCTCTGTTCAAGCCCCCAAGATGGCTTACATCAAAACAACAACTTTACCTCCAAAAGGAGGCTTTACAAGCTCTCAAAAGAACCAGAAAAACTTCAAATGCGCTCCGTTCAAGCCCTCAAAATGAGTTCAATAAAAACACAAATTTACCTCCTTAGTTCCGTCTAATCATTCCCTTAAAGGATGTAAATAAAACCTCCTTTTGAACCTCGTTTTGAAGGGGGTTTTGCGTAGTACCTTTTGGATGCACGTTATGCGTCGAGCCCGAAACTCCCTAAAAGGCTCAAACCCGTTTGCAGTGTACTACTACTACTACTACTACTACTACTACTAATAATAATAATAATAATAATAATAATACTGCTGCTGCTACTGCTATTACTATAACGACGACAACAGCAATAACAAGGTGGTACTGGAGGTACACCGGCGTAGTCTCTGCGGGAGTTCCTCCAACGCAGCGTTGGTGAATCGGTACAGCGTCCACATCCATGCGGTAAGTATCATGGGCTCAATTCCCAGTGCCGCCGGGCATCCATCCGTTTTCATAGAACGAGAGAGAGGTATAGTTCGACCTGTCGCTATGTGGTGTGGTTAGCGTCCACGTAAGGTGAACCGTGTCCGCCGCGGTGGTATAGCGGTTACGGTGCTCGGCTGCTGACCCGAAGGTCGCGGGTTCGATCCCGGCCGCGGCGGTCGCATTTCGATGGAGGCGAAATGGTTGAGGCCCGTGTACTCAGATTTAGGTGCACGTTAAAGAACACCAGATGGTCGAAATTTCCGGAGCCCTCCACTACGGCGTCTCTCATAATCATAGCGTGGTTTTGGGACGTTAAACCCCAGATATTATTATGTAAGGTGAACCGTAAGGTTCACTCTCGCGCCCTTTCCCTTACCTATTGTAGCTAAATATCTGCGGAACAATGTTTGGGATAACCGGTATAGGTATCATAGGACACTGCGTTTCGTAGCAGTCGTGAGGTCACGAATCAGCTCCTCATGATCATCGTTATAAAAATTAAAACATCAAAAAGTGTGTAAAAGAAACGTAAACTGTACAATAGCATCAGGTGCAGCAACTAGCAATAGCAACAGCACGTAGGTGAAGTGTCATTTTCAACGCTCACGTGTTTCCTTTTGTTAATAGCTTTTGTTAATAGCTGCCCAAACTGAGAAGAGAAGACGCCGTGGTCTCATCAACCTTGAAATGGAATGCAATGCGCGGCAGACACAGAATGCATGTCATTTTGCCCAAGTGTACTCTCTCTCTCTCTCGTATATACGTATACACTATAGTAACGAAGCAAAAGTCATTGCAGAATGCCTGCACTCGGGCAACCGTAATCGCTAGTCCTGTTTTTCACGTGAAAATTAAGCCTAAATATGGTGGGTCTCTACGTAACACGTACAGCATGAACACACTTCCGCTTTTATTTTTTCTTGTTCTTTTTTTTTCGTCGCAGTTCTGCAACGAACCAATGTCGATCTATGCCCAGCCGGTGACTCTCAGGTTCGGGCAAATCATTGTGAGAACCAAGAGCCGCCACAGACCGTCTCTACTCGCGACACTTGATACGAACGAAACCATCGGTAACAAGGTGATAACAGCTTTAAAATGTTACATCCATTTGGAACAACATTTATTTATCGAATTCATGCGACAAATGTTATTGCACAGGTTCTGTTTTAACAGGTTTTTTTTTTTCTTGCGATAGCATGATGCCGTCAGTGCGCTCTCAACAAAAAAGCAGGCATGCCTGGCGTTGAGGAGAATGCGCAACAATCAAACGAACAATTATTCATTTAGCAGAATGACGGAATGTCACAAATTTCATCCAAAACATGGGATAGTGCTACTGCCATATTGTTTCGAGACGTCCAGAATGAGTGGGGGTCGTCACATCAACGATCGATCGACTTAGCTTCGTATGTGTGCGGGCTGAGCTTGCGATTTTGGCAAGCATAGCGCACACACGTTAACAAATACGACAGAAGAAATCGCAATCGCGTCGCAATGCAATCGTTTTTGTGAAAAGTGTGCTTATTCTGGTCGTCTCCTAGTTGTGCTCATGTACGGTTCGATTTTAGTTTCGCCGGTGAACTTGGTCGAATTTCATTGCGCCTCAATGATTACCAGAGGTCCCTTTTTCGAAACCTCGAAGTGCCAAGGGGCTCTTCGGAGGGAGGTCTTCAAGTCACCATATTCCAACCGCCTGTATCCACTAAATAAATTTTAAATTTAATTTCTATATACGATGCAATAATCGATAACTCTAGCCATCTTAAGATGTCTGCCGCTACAGAAAAAAAAAAAGCAATTACGAAGGCAGCGAGCAAATACTCGATCTCCATTATTTTTTAGGATATTCGGACACGTTTCTTCAAACAAACGAAGTCTGCCTTGTATGCATGCGAACACATGAGTTCCCCTGCGAATGTAAATGACGGCCGCTTTATGGAAACACGCTTTTCCATCAAGCGGCCGTGTGCAAATGCGTAGCGCTCTCCGGCCACTGCAAGGAGTATTTCAGCACCTTCAACCGCTCATTGCTCATCATTCTGTTTAGAATTACAGTACATTAGAAGGCGTGCTGCTTTGAGCGGCAATGTCGTGCTGGTCGCAGTACACACCTCACACGTGTTGCAGCACACGCGGCACTCGCTATGCGTGGCGAGTGGCTATATACACATACGCGCGTAAGAAATGCTGTGTCGCGTACCGAAATCGTAACGTAACGAAATAATTTCGCAGGTCATCGCTTATAACATAACGCTTACATTTGCCGAGTTCGCTGTCGCGGCTCTCTTTGCAAAATTTTGGCATAACCATTCTAAAAAGACAGGGCGTGCAAACACGGACACAAGAAATTAGTCAGGACACCACAAACGCCGACTAACAGCTGAATAGATGCACAACGGCGGAAAAGAAAGAAGGCACGAAAACTTATCTGCGCACGCCCATGCCTTAACAGTTATCTTTCGCGTAGGACGCCACGCGTGCCGGTTGATAGGTTCGCCTATTGCATGGGCACGAGCAGATAAGTTTTCGTGCCTTCTTTCTTTTACGCCGTTGTGCATCTATCAGTTGTTAGTCGGCGTCTGTGGTGTCCTGACTTCTTTCTTGTGTCCGTGTTTGCACGCCCTGTCTTTTTAGAATGAATACTTAGCAACTAGCTCAGCTCTCTGTTATTATTTGGCATAACCGTTGCAAATTTTGCAACGGTTATGCAAAATTGCATATATCATATAAATCACTAGTTTTATCGAATCACATAACCACGTATATCTATCTATGTCGCGCATTGCAGTACTGCAAGCTCAGGAAAGCATTCGGCGACATCCCTTTCGGCCTGTCCCTATTCGACCTGGAATGCGAGGACTGGGAGGGCGTCTGCAACGCTATGAGCACGCCCATACCTGGCACGCAGAGGTACCAGGACATCACCGCTTACTTCGCCACTGTCAGCAATTGGACCAAGGGCAATTTCCCGTGCTAGTGGCGAAGAGGACCTGTCTCAGAGCGTGCCTCGCTCGCATACGAACGTTTTTGAGGTTAACGACTATAATACAACAATAGCAAAGACTATAATGCGCTCGATGTACTTCGACGTATTCCTTGTGCGGTCAATGACCCACTGCTCGCCACGGACGGAGAAGCCCGCAAACTGTGTCACATGTGTATTTAATTATTTTATGTACTATAAGTGTTCCTAACGTATGCGCACGCCATACATTGTATCGTTTATTGTTAATGCGTTGAACCTTTTTTCTTTCTTATTTTACTATTTGTGCCGGACAATTTCTGAAGTGGCACTATCGTAGAAAACTGACTTGCTTTACTTCAGCTGTGTATCTACGCGTGCTACGATATCCGTCACGGTGTTTCGTATACCTGCACGACGTCGAATAGTTCCACTCAAGTCTGTGCCTTCACAGCTTTACGATCGTTTTTTGTGCGTGTGTTTACTCTTGAGAGGCATCGATGTACTTCGCTCGCCTAGTGTCTGTAGCGCTTCGTAATCGATGTCTGTGCGTTTTAATGCACTGATACTGGCACGGGAATTGCATTAATTGTTGCTGTCGAGACACATATCTCTGTGCTGACATCATAATAGGCATCGCATGACTCATTATCGATCAAGGTTTGCCAAAAGTATGTTCTATTTGGTGCTTGCTCTATTATATACTTTATTGATCTTTTATTGGTCACTTCAGTGTGCGATTTGGCATAATGTGAAAAGAAACCACGCCGGCCGTGCGAACTGTGGGAATTTCAAGTTAATGTAATGCTTCTTGTGCCCAACGTGAATGGCGACGTGTTCTAATGCTTCGCTTTTTTGTGGAAATTTAGTTCACCAGGTAGTGCTGGATAAAAAGTTATTGTAAACAGATGTTGGGATCGACAGCGCCTCCCCTTGGCGTCTGATCCCCCAGGTGGCGCGTCGTGCTGACTCCAGGCAGCTTCATAGCCGGGAACCGCCGCGAAGCGGCAGCATGACAGCCATGGCCACGGCGTCAGGCATTTTTTCCAGGGTTGCAAGGCGAAAAAAAACTGAATGTGGCCAAACATTTGGTAAAACTAGACATAAAGTGCTACCTTGATGCAAGGGCAAGCCAAAAGTAACTACTATATACTTCGACGTTTTCATTGAAAACAGCTCAATATAACAGGCTTCTGGTGATACCGTGCGAAGTGACGAAGTTTTTTGCGCAGCTGAAAAAAAATCATCGGCCCTTTTATTCAATGAGGATGGTCGATCAGTGAAGTCGTGTAAAGCTTCCATTGAACGCTTACTTTCCTGTGACATTTAGCGCCCTTTTTACGTTGAGCTTGGAGTATTTCTGCTCGCGGGCTTCGCACAGTAGCCATCAACGAGGAGTAGTACATTGGTGCCGATGTTTTATTAACGAACAGAAGCAGCACTCTGGTAGTAAAAAACACGTACGTTCATTAACCCCTTTCCCACTTCAGAGGACCAGTGGTGAGTAGTGGGATACCCCCGATTTCTGAGGCACATAGCCGCTAGGAGTTTTCTGTGAACACCGCGGACGTTCAGGCTATCACACATACATACATACGAAGAACTTTATTAAAAGACCAGAGGGACTAGTGTAAGGAAGTCCTAAGACCCCCTCAACCAGTCGGCGGCTCCACTCAGGTCGTCACCGGAAGGTGACGACCCTCCGCGATGGCCCGGGTCCTCCGGACAGTGAGTAGTTGAAGACCCAGGTCCGGGCTGTGTAAACTCCGCCGCCACGAGTCTTCGTCACGTAAATCCGCCCCCACATTCGCGGGGCACTGCCAAAGCATGTGAGTTAACGAGCAACTCTCGAGGCCACAACGAAGACACTCTTCTTGGAAGTCTGGCTCTATCCTACGACACATTCGCGAGCAGAGATATGTACCCATTTGTAGGAGTCTAAAAGTGATACCTTGGGCTCTGTTGAGCCTAGCATTAGGAAGCGGAAAACGCCTCCTACCCAGCTTGTAGCTAGACGTGATCTCACGGAACGTTGTCAAAGTATCCTTTCTGAGGTCAATGTCAGACGCCTCACCATCCCCCACACGGTTCGTGCATTCACGTGCAAGGGTGTGAGCGTTGGCATAAGGATTAACCCTATAAATGCCCTCAACGTGCGCTGGAAACCAAGAAGCTTCCTTTGCAGACCTTGTGCCAGTGCCGTCGTCGTTCGCTAAAACAGGTCGCGTGGCCAGGATGTAAGTAGGAGCCCCCACCGTTAAACGAAAAAGCTTACAACCGTTTAGGAGACATGTCCATGCAGAAGGTTTAACAGTTTCATTAGATTATTTTGTTCTTTTTCCTTTTTTTATCGACTCGCAATACTGCCCATTCGTAGTCCAACATTAAACTGCAATATCTTAGCAATGACTTCGTCCTTGTATGCGAGGCAAGGAATTGACATCCAGCTTGTTGTTATCTATATAGTCGGATACAACTTTAGAAGTCCATGACATTTCCTCCTCAGAGGCGGATGCACACAAGCCTGCACCAATGGGCGCGCACTCCTGACTGACGTCATGAACCGGACGACCGGTGACACCGCCTTCGGATAACATTGCCGAATGCATGAGCGGGACTCTTTCGTTGGAGGCAGAGGCGATTGGCTGCCGTGCTTCAGTCATCTGGGCGGGGCTTCTCCAGACTTCTTAAGTTGTATCCGACTATAATACATTACTAATCGTCATGTCATAGGCATTCCTTCGCTTAAATTTCCTCCGATACTTCGACGCTGTTGCGCGAAGTAGGACAAATATTCAAGTGGGACAAGTTCATAAGGAACCAAAAGTGCCACATGTGCGAACTTCGCCTTGCGAGTTTCGTTTCTTAGTCTTTGAAGCCCGAGCCAGCCCAGGTCGACGGCAAGACCTTACGAGAGTTCGTTCATCCCCCAACTAACATATAGTACTAACTGGTCCTTTCCTCGTGATTTCATTCAGTTTGGTCTTAGCCGGTCGGTTGTGAGGTGTAGTTGTTTTCACCGGTCATACTCCGATAGGCCTGAGATCTGTTTTGCGCGTTCTGAACTGCTGTTGGTCCGTTTTCCATGCTATCTATTGTTTGCCGTAGTTTTTCCAGCTGCACCTGCAATATCGTGAATTGCTGTTGCATTGTCTTTGTCCACTATCCTAACTTATTCTCTACTTTCTCTTCTAATGGTTTGGATGTGTCATCATATTCGACGTGTGACATTTTCTCTGCCTGACGCTCGTACTGGCACAGGTGTTGGACATCGACTAGGCGTTTGTATTGTGCTATAGTCAGTAAAAACCTAATAAAAAATGCAAGCTCCGCCTTCAGAACCGCGGCTCGCCTGCCCTTCACCTGTGCAAGACAGTCGTGCTAGCTGGTTCCCGCTCGAACTGTAAGTACCTTTTTTCTCGGCTATTGTAAATACTATACGCGTATTAAGACAAAAAGGTTCTTCGTTACAACCTAAACCTTACGCTTGGCTGAGCAGCGATCTCACAATCTCTGACAACTTATGAGGACGGTCAAGTTTCCGACCTACAAACCAGCGACCCAAACGTGTGCCTGTGTGGGAAAGTAAACTATCTGAAACAATCGAGCAATTCATGACGTCACAAAAATGAGTAAGCGCTACTGGGTGGAGCATTTGTACAAACTATGTGCGAGGGACAGCGATGGCTGTGGGCGGGGCTAACATTTTTTTTTATGTTGAAACCTACTATAGTTGACTAGCGTTCCAGATTTTGCCTGAGCTTAGCGTGCTCCTGATTGACTGTTTGATTTCGTCCCTCTGTTCTGCATTCTCTCGGGTGAGTTGTTACAACATTTTCTCAATTTGAATCAGTTCTCATCCTATAGGGTGGACTCTCCTGCCGCTGCCTCAAATGATCTCCCGGAAGGGAGCGAAGCACTGGATAGCGCGCTCGCCGAGCTCAGCTGTGTCAGGACCTTAAAGCAGTTTGCTGGACTAGTTGAAATACTGAACTTTGATGCAGTTCAAGCGCTTAAGCCAAAATAAAAAAACGCCAGGCCTGCGCTGAAACCGCAGCACAGTCACAGTGAAAGCTGAAAGAGCGGCGTTTCTAGAGCCCGTTGTAAGCTCTTGTTGGGGACGTAGGAGACTGCGGACTCAGAGATGGTTATTGAAGGGTCTTTAATAAACTACGCGACCAGAAAACAAAGGGCCCCAGGCCCGATTGAGTAGACAAGCGGTTTTCCGAGCAGCTTCTCTCGTTGGCTGCCGGAGGTGGACTCCCCGTCGCCTCGTCGACGCTCTCTCCCTTCCACGACGATCACGTGACCGTGACCCGGCCGCGGCTTCCAGGCGCCAGCTCCTGGGGTCGAAGGTCGAACACATCGACGCTTGGTTCCAAAGCAAGGGGCGCGATGACAGGCAAACACCTCTCGCCCCCCCCCCCCGTAACCGTTCCAGGGAAGAGCCGTGGTCTGTTCACTGTCAGTTTAACGACCGACGCGGCGGTCTCAGGCTCGCGGGGTGCGCGGAAACGGCGTAAAGGCATCTCGGGCTGCAACACCGATATATCCTGAACGGAGAGTCCGCGAAGCTGCTGTCACGCAACAAACTCCTCCCCCCGATGAAGTCCTTCGTCGAGGCTGCTTCCGCCGATGCAGGGTCGAAAGAAGGAAACACGAGTGTATGTTGCAGAAACACTGCTCTTCACACACACGCACGAGCACCAACACACACATTCGCAAACGCTCGGGACTGGCAGCGCACAAACGACCTGGCTGCCAGACAGTTTACTGAGACCTCTTGGTCGTTCTTTTTTTTCTTATTTTTCTTTGGTGTATTCGGCTCTCGACTAAGAAGACATACCATAGTGCAAGGTTACACAAAAACAGGTGGCCGTTCCACAGAATTGCCCTCAAGCCACTTAGAACCCTCGACTCAAACCATCTGCGTTTTTGTTCGCACTTCCCTTTCTGTATTTAACTTCGAAGTTGAACTCTTGCAGAATAAGGCTCCATCTCAGTAGCCGGCCGCTTTTTCCCGACATTTCTTTAAGCCATGACAGGGGGCAATGATCAGTCTCTACCACAAATTTGGTCCCCTCGAGATAACAGCGCAGTTTTTGAATCGCCCAAACAATACACAGGCACTCTTTTTCCGACGTGCTGTAAGCCTCTTCCCGCGGGGTCAATTTCCGACTGAGGTACAGCACGGGGTGTTCCTCACCCTGCTCGTTTATCTGAGAAAGAACGACACCAAGACCACGATTACTAGCGTCGCACTGGAGAATGAATTGGCGACTGAAATCAGGTGAAGCCAAGACTGGTCCTAGAGACAGAGCGTTCTTCAATTTCAAGAATGCTTCCTCTTTTGCATTAGTCCAAGTGACCTTTTCCGGTTCCATCTTCCTCAAACTATCCGTTAGAGGACTCGCGAGTTGGGAGTAGCTCGGTATATAATGTTGATAATATCCGGCCATTCCCAGAAATGATCGAACATCTTTCTTCGTCACGGGCTTCGGAAAGTTTAGTATTGCTGCTACCTTCGCTTTCATCGGCTCGCGCTTTCCGCGTCCTATCTCGTGACCCAGGTAAGTGACACTGGTTCGCCCCAACTGGCACTTCTCTGCCTTTACTGTCAAGCCTGCTGCTCTGAATCTATCAAGTACTTCCCTCACGTGTTCCAAGTGGGAACTCCAGTCATTCGAAAACACAGCTACATCGTCCAGGTAGGGCAATGCGAATTCACTAAGTCCCTCCAGTACCCGGTCCATCAATCTTGAGAAACAAAATGGTGCGTTCTTGAGGCCAAAACTCATTGTCACAGGTTGAAAAGTACCGAAAGGCGTTATAAAAGCTGCATAGCGACTGGCTCTTTCGGTTAAAGGTACTTGCCAGTAGCCTCTCACTAAATCAAAAGTAGATATAAACCTTGCCTTGCTAACCAGCTCCACTCTTTCTTCAATGTTCGGCAAAGGGTAAACCTCGTCCTTAGTGATCGCATTTAACTTTCTGTAATCCACACAAGGTCGTGGATCCTTTCCCGGTACTTCTACCAACATCAACGGAGAGCAGTAATCGCTGCTTCCTGGCTTGGTCACTCCTAGTTTAAGCATGCGGCTGATCTCACTTTTCATAATCTCTTGATTCCTTGGTGACATGCGATAGGCTTTAGATGTAAATGGAACTTCTGATGTTAGTTCAATGTCGTGTGTCACCAAGTGTGTCCGTCCCAGCTTCTCCGTGAAGCATTCGAGGGAGTCCTCTATGACTCTCCTTAAATCCTCAATTTGTTCATTGTTCAGCTCACTCTTATCCACAGAGTGCGCGATGATTTGTTCTACAGTCGGAGCCATTTCGCAGAGTAAGGAAGGCACCTCCGTAGTAACGTCCTGAGAGTGATTCAAGGCAATGCTCACCATCTCCCTCCTTTCAAAGTATGGCTTTAACAAGTTCACATGATAAACTCGCTCTTCCTGTCTCCGTCCGGGTAACCTTACCAAGTAATTTACCTCAGACACGCATTCTATTATCTCAGCCGGTCCGTCCCAGAGGACCTCGAGCTTGTTCTGCCTACTCGGGCGCAATATCATCACCTTGTCGCCAACTTTGAATGTCCTCTTTCTCGCATTCTTATCGTAGTAGCGCTTCGCGGCTTTCTGGGCTTCCTCCAAGTTGGCCTTTACAATTTTTCGAGTCTCATTTAATCTTCCCATTAGTTCAACTACATATTCTACCACACTCTTATCAACCCGTTTGTCTTCCCAAAGTTCCCGAACTAGCTGCAATGGGCCCCTAAGGTTTCTTCCATACACGAGTTCTGCAGGAGCAAACCCAGTCCCTTCGTGCGGCACAGTGCGCAAAGCGAAAAGCGCGCCTGGAAGACAACAGTCCCAGTCTACTTTTCGCTCATGGCACAACGCTCTCAGCACTTTCTTAAGCACAGCGTGCCATCTTTCAACACTGTTGCTTTGTGGGTGATACACGGAGCTGTGTAAAATTTTGATTCCGCATTTCTCAAGAAATGTGGTCGTAAGTGCACTCGTGAAAGTCGTCCCTTGGTCTGATTGTATCTCCGCTGGGAAACCAAGGCGAGAAAACACTGTCAATAGGGCATCTACTACCTGTACTGAAGTAGCCTCTCTTAGCGGTATGGCTTCAGGGAATTTTGTTGCTGGACACAACATAGTCAATATGTACTTGTAACCAGCCTTGGTCTTAGGTAGGGGTCCAACAATATCAATAACAACCCTTGAGAACGGTTCTGAAATTATAGGCACCTTCACCATTGAGGCCTTCCTTTTGTCGTTGGATTTACCCACCTTCTGACACGTCTGACATGTTCGGACGAACTCCTGTGCATCTCTAAAACAACCTGGCCAGTAGAATTCCTGGAGTAGCCTCTTTTTAGTTTTGTTCACTCCGAGGTGCCCTGCCCACGGGTGATCGTGGCAAAGACTCAGCAGATCCTTCCGATAATCAGCTGGAATTACTATCTGATCAAAGCTTCTGCCTCGTTTGTCTTTGTAATGTCGATAAAGGATACCATCCCTTTCCCTGAACTTAATGTTACTCGATGAGACGCCTTCGCCTAGGCTACTGCACACGACCTTAAGCGTAGGGTCGTTTTTCTGCGCGGCCCTTAGTGTATCCCGACCAACATTCAGTAGTTTATGTAGAGAAGGCGCAGTTGGTCTTACCAAGGAGCCTTCGTCCTCGGTTTCGGTGAGCCTTTCACGCCCAGCGCCTTTCTGCGGGCGCTCCGCTTCAGCATCAATTTGATCTTTTCCGGCACTCACAGGTACCTTGACCTCCGTCTGCTCCGCTACGTTTCCCCCAATTACTGGTTCTTCCAGTTCAGGTTCCTCTTTCCCGTCTGAATAACGCAACTGCACTGAAAGCTGTCTGGCTTTCGATCGCGTCAGCGCAAGCACCTGTGCATCCACGTCAGCAAACTTTTTTCCCTGCTCATTCAAAAGCGACTCGGATTTATTTGAAAAAAGGTATGGATACCCCTCGGGCAACGCTTTTGATACCGCTGCCACAGTTTCTAAAGTACCGAATGGCCCCTCAATGTGAACTTTTGCCATTGGCAGGCACACGGAGTCCTCACTGACTGCTTGACGTATCCAAGCGCATTCAGAAACATAGTCCTTACTTGATACGTACTTTGGGTGGACCACATCCATGGTGGCCGCTGAGTCCCTAAGTACTCTACACTTCTGGCCATTTACAACTAGATCTTTGGTGTACGGTTTTAGTAGCTCGTTGTTAGTGGGATCACTGCTTATTATGGTCGCGAATACACGCTTTTCCTTTCGGCAATTTCTGGCAAAGTGACCCGCTTCTTTGCAAATGTAACAAATGGTTGGCCGTCTCTTTTCCAATTCCTCTGACTGACGCTCTGGCCCCTTTCCTCGGACTTCCTGTTCTTTGTTCACGCTAGCAGTCGGTTGCGATGAATTTAGCTGCCCTTTGCCCTCTCTTTCCCGCATATCTCGCGGTCCTTTATAATAAGGCTGCTGCCCAGAATGAGCCTTTCGATAGCCCTGACTGCTTAGGCTAGTCTCTTTGATGCCACGACTCACCACATACTCATCCGCAAGTTGCCCTGCCTTCTTCACACAGACGCCAACTTGTCTGTCTCTCACCCAAAGGCGTATGTGGTCCGGCAAGCACTCATAGAACTGCTCGAGACAGATTAAATTCTGAAGCTTGCCGAAGTCGCCCTCTGCACCAGAGCCCTTTATCCATTCGACCAAGTTATCAGTAAGGCTGCAAGCAAATTCAACAAAGCTTTCATTCGCTTTTTTCCTCCCTGTTCTAAACCTTCTCCTAAACTCTTCGGTGGAGAGCTTATACTTGGAGAGCAGGCTTGACTTCACCAAATCATAGTCGCCTGCTTCACCAGCGCTAAGACGAGCAACAACTTGTGACGCCTCCCCCGGAAGCAACGCAAGCAACCTTTGTGGCCAAGTGTCGCGGGTGAATGAATGTCTCTCGCACATGCGTTCGAAATTCACAAGGTAAAGACCGATGTCATTCCCCACACTGAACGGCTGAAGCAAACTAGTCATCTTTACATGGTCGGACGAAGCGGCTGCCACACTCGCTCCCGACGCCAATCTCGCTTGCTCGAGCCTTATCCTTTCGAGTTCAAGCTCAATTTTCCTCTGTTCTCTCTCAAGCTCTAACTCAGCTTGCCTTTGTTCCCTCTGTTCTTTCCTTTCTCTAGCTTCTGCCCGTTCTTTCTCAATGCGGCATATCTTTTCCCATGCCTCTGCGATTTCGTCCTCTTCGAAATCAACTTCCTGAATTGCGCAGCGGATCTCGGGTTTCCTCATTTTCTGACTCACTTCCACCCCGAGATCTTCCGCCAAAAGCAGCAATTCGTCTTTTGTTAGCTTCCTTATATCCATGGTAAGCAAGAGCCGACTACACCAACTTTCGAAATAACCACACACCCTGTGGTGGCAAACGAAAATTAATGTGCCCGATTGAACCCGGTTCTAATCGTCTGGCAAACAGTGGTCGCTCAAGCACTCATCGATACCACGAGCGTGCGATGGCCTTGTCTCCCGGAGACGTTGCCTCATCTGCCGATCCCAGATCGACGACTTGCTCGTTGTGGAGCCTTCGCCGCTTGCCTCGTCTGCGTAGTGGAACCCGATGATCCCGGATCGTCGAAGTTCCTTCCCTTCAGCAGGTGTCCGCCAGCCTTCTTCTCATCCCGCCGCTGCCAACCAGTTTGTTGGGGATGTAGGAGACTGCGGACTCAGAGATGGTTATTGAAGGGTCTTTAATAAACTACGCGACCAGAAAACAAAGGGCCCCAGGCCCGATTGAGTAGACAAGCGGTTTTCCGAGCAGCTTCTCTCGTTGGCTGCCGGAGGTGGACTCCCCGTCGCCTCGTCGACGCTCTCTCCCTTCCACGACGATCACGTGACCGTGACCCGGCCGCGGCTTCCAGGCGCCAGCTCCTGGGGTCGAAGGTCGAACACATCGACGCTTGGTTCCAAAGCAAGGGGCGCGATGACAGGCAAACACCTCTCCCCCCCCCCCCCCGTAACCGTTCCAGGGAAGAGCCGTGGTCTGTTCACTGTCAGTTTAACGACCGACGCGGCGGTCTCAGGCTCGCGGGGTGCGCGGAAACGGCGTAAAGGCATCTCGGGCTGCAACACCGATATATCCTGAACGGAGAGTCCGCGAAGCTGCTGTCACGCAACACTCTCCTGGGCTACAATATAAGTACACTAGAAAGGTACCCACTACGCCATAAATCACAACTTTTGTGAAGTTGGGAAGCACCTTCTAAGCCGCTATTTGTCATTCTGCGGAGAAGCGAGGCACCAGCTACAGGTCTGTAAGGCATTATGTGAACTTTGTTGACGCGACGACTAATGACGATGAAGAATTATGGCTCAGCTCTTTGTAATGGGTTGGAAGCTTTAAACGGCCCACCAGTTATGTAATTTGCATTGTGTGACGCCCAGTCGCTATTTCCCTCTCCCGTCATGCTGTATAACATACGCTGACGTGGGAGAGAGACGGAGGGGGTGAAGAACTTTACTGAGCCCCGAGGAAATGGATCATGCGCTTATAGGCTTCATTGGCAACCAATACAAGTGCAGTTGCGAGGAACCCACTACGCTATAAATCATCGTAATTTTTGAGAAGTAGGGCAGCAGGCACTGTGCCATTTTTCGTCATTCTGCGGAGAGCGTTGGTACCTGCTAAACGCATGTAAGACATTATGCGCACTTCATTGATGCTGTGCCTGATGACGATGAAGAATTATGGCAGAGCCCTTTGTAATGGGTTGGAAGCATTCAACAACCTACTCGTTGCGCAATTCGCATTGTGTGACGCCTGGTTACAGAATTCGCGTTGTGCGACGCTTGGTGCTTATTTTACTCTTCTACCACGCTATATTGCATATGCTAATGTGGTTCCTTCCCGACATGAAGCCTGTATAGTACCTTTTTGCAAAGCAGTTTCAAGCACCGGCATGGCTCCGAGGTTGAATACTGGGCTCCCACGCAGAGGGCCCAGGTTCGAGCCTCGTTCCATCCTGGAATTTTTTTCTTATTTGGTTTTTTTTCTTATTTCAAGCGATACTGATTACGGACACCGGCGGCGGCGGCGGCGGCGGACAGCTACGGCGCCAAAAACGGCCGGTGAAATGATCTCGTAACAGCTTTCGCTGTAAAAGAATGCAAACAAGGGAAGGAAAAGGGACAGGAAGGACGCTTGGCGCTCTTATTGTCCCTTGTCATTTCCGTGACTGCATGTTTTCTTTTTGTCTTGTTTTTTTTTTTTGCTTAAGCGCTTGAAATGCATCAAAGTTCAGTATTCACTTCATTTTTACCGATCAGGAAATACGTAGACCCTAGAAAACGTCATCAAAATCTATGACGCCACGACGAATGGTGCAGGAACTTCAAGGTGGCGTCGCCACTCGCATTTTCTTTTTACGCGTTTTCTCACCAAGAGTGTTCTCGCAGTAAGCGTGGCGTGTTTGGTAGTGAAAGAGTATCGTTGTCATGTGCTCATTGTATGCGGTATAAAGGGTGTTTCTTTAAGACAGTACAGACGTTTTTGTAAAAAAAACATGGCTGATCCCTCCGGCATAGGAATCGGTATAACACGAAAGTGAAACGTGTCTTCACAGAAGTAGTGCTTATCATATATAAGAGCTTGTGCAATGTATATTCGTGTTTGGCAGCTATAGCACCGTTTGACGTGGATGCACCCATGTTGACAGCATGTCTCTATCGCGACGACTAACGGCCATGATCATGATTAAACCGTTGAGGTAGCTGACGGTGTGAACATATATATGGACACAGCGAATCGTGAATCGCGCGTAAGGATGATATCAACAAGCTCATAATCAACACTGGTACCCGGTATGCACTTCTTCAAAGCGTCGTCAATTAAGGAGAGAAACGGCACGGTGTGCACTTTCTAGTAATGGGTAGCCGACGCCTGTGCTCATGCATACATAACACACACTGCACTTCAGCAACGCGGGAGGTAGAGGTTCGTAGCCTGAGCCGCAAACGCGTGCGTCCCGCTGGCCTCTGTCTCGCAGGCGCTGCTCTCGCTCTACCAAGGCACGGCATTCGCCCGTCGAAATCGCGTCCTTTCTGCAACGCATATTGCAGCAGTTTTGTTAGTCGGTGCTCTCGCAATTGAAGCAGTCGGCGGCAGAGAAATCCCATTCGTGCACGTAGAAGCTGCACTACTCCGATGAGCCGACGCACGCTAACACGAATCGAAAGGCAAAGAACGTAACTGCGTCAAGGGTGCCTCGGCGACGCCAGCGCGGCCAGTCTACCTCTCTGGTATCGAGACGCTTTAACCATGACCTCCGATATCACGTGCAATCTCGGAGTAAGCGCTAGTAAGTGTCGATCGTGGAGCATTACTTCTTTTCACCTCTCACAGACGGCGGCACCGCCCCGCTCCGCCCGCCGCGAAAGAGAATGTGTGAAAGATATAAAGCGCGTCCGCGCCGTGCCTAGCATCTCTCGAGTTGGCTTAGTCGGTAGAGCGTCGGGCGCTTGTCGTCGCGGCCGCAACGTCGTGGGTTCGATTCCCAGCGGGGTATCTTTTTCTTGGTTTTTTCTTTCTCACCCGTTGGCGTCCATTTTATCAACGTCATATCCGTGACGGATGTACTTGGTGGACCCCGGCATAAAACACTTTCGTGTTAAATTATAGGACAGTCAGGTTTTCGCACATGAACTCTTTGTCGAGGCGGAAACACTTTCCCGCAGCTGAAACGACGTTGACGCAACTAATTAAGAAAAACTCGTTAAATAACTTTCAATAATTGACTTGAATGCCGTTGTCTATACTATGAAGTTTATATTGGAAGTTTACGTTGGAAGTTTATATTGGAAGTTTATATTGAAGTTTATATTAGTTGCTTATATTAGGAAGTGACACGGAAAGGAAAAGAGACAGGAATGACGCTGGCGTTCTTATTGTCTATTTTCCTTTTTGTGTCTCCATGTTGTTGTTTTTTTATTCCTATTTCGCTTAGGCGCTGGAACTGCATCAAAGTCCGTCTGGACTCTCTCGGGACTCTTCGAGAATTGATGTCCTTGTTCGCGACCTAGATCTCGCCCGTGACCGGGACCTGTGTTGGGGCCGGTACCTTGATCTTGGTCTGGATCATGGTCTGTGTTGAGCATTTTCTCTTTCCGCTCCATGGAGCTGGAGCGATCCCCGAGTCGTCCACTTTTCTCGTGATTAATTTTCCTCCATGGGATTTTCCGCAGTTTGTCGCTGCTTTGTTGTTGTTATTGCCGTTGTTACACATACATACACATACAACGCCAAAACACAAGCACAACACCGAAAATAGCAGCAAAACAGAAGAAAAACCAAAGGCAGCTCCACTGTTGTGGATTGAGTTTTTTTTTTTTCTCTTTCTTTTTTGTTTTACTCGTGAGACGTGTAAGAAATTCGCTTTATTAGCGCTAGAAATGTCTACGAATAGTTATGAGGTTCAGAACGGCCATAGAAATATTGACGAATGTATAGTTTCCTTCAGCCACGAAAGTGAACGTAATTTCCTTGCAATTGTGTCCATCGTAATCATATCGTGGTTTTGGGACGTAAAACCCCACCAAACACGATTATTTTTTTTTGTTTGGAATTTACTTCTATGTCACCTCTCACACGATTCACTGACTCTTTGCAGAACTTTCTCCTGCACGACGAATCTGCAGGTGAAAAAAAAATGGCGTATGAAAGACACGTACAGTGCTTTAAATTGATTGCACTGGCGCAACTTTTCTTCGATCACATGACGCAAGCAGCGCTCCCTGAGGGTCTGAAGTGCCCCACTTTAAAAGCTTCGATGCATGCTGACTGGAACTTGGTAAGCACACACAAATACTTATGGCAGCTTAGCTCTTCTACAATTTCTCTTTAAAAACTAGCGTGACATTAAAGACCACACTTCACAACATTCGGTTCGTATGGCCCGTGACTGATCGTCATGGTGTAACTTGGTGCAAGCTAGCTAATTTAGACGTAGGGCGTTTGAAGAATCTGACATGCTAGCCGGACGTGTTCTTCATGTTTCTAAGCGAAATGCGATTCTGATATGAGTATCTACCTTATATATTTGGGTAAACTTTACGGGATGTAAGAATAGTCTTGCGCTAATCCGAGTTAACGCAAGTAACTGACGAAGGTCGTTTGCTGTGCTTCTTCATTTTGCATATATTTGAGCACGGCCTAAATATTTTTACCAAAATTCAGATTGGTGTCGGTGAGATGAAGAACGGCAAATATACAGGGTGTCCCAGCTATCACGCAGCACGATTTAAAAAAAAGAGGAACGGCGTTACGCGAATCAAACCTACAGCATATTGTTCCTAGTACACTAGAGTAGCCACTGCTATTTTTTTCGTTATTGAGGTTTAATTAATTAGTCATAATTATATTTCTAACTCGACAAGTACTCGCCTAATTGTCAAAATGTCAATGAGGCGTATGTAGGCATGTTCAAATGGCATCTAACTGTGCTACTTTCAACAACGTGCTAATTGCGCGCTCATTTTTTCCGCCTGATCAAGAAAGCCCGCGAAATATGAAAAGTGACACGTGACTAGAGTGTTGCGCGCGTCGGGAACCAGCGCCCTCAAACAGGCTCCCTATGAGGCAAACAGTATCAAGGAAAAAATGCAGAAAGAAAAAAAAACAGTTTATCTCCATCTGCCACTCCCCGACCTAGAAACGCACCGCTTGGATTTACAGAGTCAGGTCGTAATCGGAACACCTGCCGCGTTATCTATGAGTACAGTCGGCCGTGAGATATGGATGATTGCGGCGTACTATCGAACGGATTGAATTCCAGCGAAATTGCACGCATATCGCTGGCGCCCGACCTGTACCCTTGCAAAAATGCGGAACGCTGTCTTTCGCAACAGGCAAAGCGGTAGTTTGCAGTAAGCTTATTTGAGGGCGCTGGTTTCCTTTGCGCATGGGAGCATAGTCACGTGTTATTTTTCATATTTAGCGGGCTTTCTTTATCAGCCGGAAAAAATGAGCGCGCAATTAGCACGTTGTTGAAAGTAGCGCAGTTAGATGCCATTTGAACATGCCTACATACGCCTCATTGACATTTTGACAATAAGGCGAGTACTTGTCGAGTTAGAAATATAATTATGACTAATTACATAAACCTCATTAACGAAAAAAATAGCAGTGGCTACTCTAGTGTACTAGGAACAATACGCTGTATGTTTGATTCTCGTAACGCCGTTCCTCTTTTTTTAAATCGTGCTGCGTGATAGCTGGGACACCCTGTATACACACTAAGCGTTTATTCTATCCCCATCTGTCGCTGCTGTGTACAAGCTTACCTCAATTTACGTAACTATGCTGTTATTATCGGTTAACAGTGATAGAGTTCTTCGCCTGGGAATGTTTGTCGACATTTCTTTCAAATAAAATCATATACAATTTTAAGGCTGTCTTGAAAACACTTGTCCTAAATAAAAAAAAGATATTCGAATACTATGCGACGCGGTTCTTAAATTCACTATTTGCACAGCTCTAGTCCCTTTCATGGTAGCATTAAAAATATGCTGGGTTGGAGTCGTAAATATTCGTAAATATGTCATAGCGGAGAATCCGCACAAAAAATGACATGCGCTCGAAACCTACTATTGTGTATTGGTGCCATTCACAGCTACATATATATATATATATATATATATATATATATATATATATATATATATATATATATATATATATATATATATATATATCACTATGAGAGGTGGCACTTCAAGAAAACTTCATTTATTACGTCGACGTTTCGGTCAGAGCCTGACCTTTCTCTTGAGAAAGGTCAGGCTCTGACCGAAACGTCGACGTAATAAACGAAGTTTTCTTGAAGTGCCACCTCTCATACTTATACTTATACGGCAACCAAAGGCAACCACTCCTTCATTTTAAAGCTTCTTATAGTGGTATCGTGAACTTATTAAATATGTACAGTACAGCAAATAAACCATGTTGCCTAGTCATGCAAGACGATTTCTGTTGATTTTGTTTTCTTTTCAGCTTGGGGGACAGGAGTGGCTGGAAGGTTTGCACTACCCTAACGAGGTGCATGTATGCGACGTTTTGCGGTATTTCCCAGCTAACAACACTTTTGCGATCCAGACGAGACCGGGGTAAGATTCGCTGTTAAATTCCGTTAAACGCCTTAGTAGTGTTGTCCTGAAGCTTAATTTTTTAATGCATTTGTCGCAGTTTCTTGCATGTATTGTAGACAAAATTAAACTATGAGATTCAGCTACCCTATTCACTGTATACATGAACGCGAAGGAAATGTAGCTGACACCCGGAAAATGAAATAGGGAGGCTGGTATTAACCATGGTAATTTCTTGCACTCTACATTATTGGTGATAAGTGCTACATAGAAAGTTTAGGACTGAAGGTTATTTGCTTCTATTACAGAAACGGGAGCACGAACAAGAGCCCTGACAAAGGGCTCGCGCTCTTGTTAGGATGCAGCGCTACGGTGCAGGTGTACATACAGTAGGAAATGTATTAGCCTCATGGTATCAATTATACGTGTGCAGCATGGAGGTGAGCACGTTATAACGTAAAAAAAGAAAACGCTTAATATCAAAAAAAGTGTAACAAGCAAGTAGAGTGAAATACAAAAGAATACGTGCATTAAACAATAGTGATACTAAGCATCGATGCTCAAATCGTACAATGGGTAGCGCCCACGTGCTCATGGCGCAGTTGATTTTGGGTATGCGGCAACACGTGTCAAGAGAAGAACCAGTGATTTGCAGCTGGCTTTGAAATTTAATGGTAAATATAAATGCCGCGTGCTACAGGAGCCTCGACTACCGATCTGCAACACATTCTGACCATGTTCAAAAAGTGTTGCAGGGCCCCTTTAACGTCGCTAGGTGCTAGCGCCATAACACGACTCACTTGTTGTCACTGTTGCCGAAAACATTGGTACACTATGTATGGAGCGATAATTACGCTAATGTTCACGCGAACCGCGATGTACAAATTACGAATTAAGAATATTGTGTCAATTGTGAGTACATTTTCGTGAACAAGAGGAAATGACATATTGCAATTCCATGCCCCCCCTCCCTCGGAGACTGCAGAGGGGAGGTGGGGTTGTCGGCTAGGAATACTTAGCATCGAGAGACGACACTTTAATATGAAAAAAAGATTGCCGGGTTCCTTAGTCCTTCCTAAAAGACAATAAGGTGAAAGCCTTTTCACTTTTCTTGCTCTTTCTCTCTCTCTCTCATTTACCCTCTTATCCCCATCCTGATGTGTAGGGTAGCAAACAGGACATAGTCTTGTTAGCTTCCTTACCTTACCTACAATCCCTCTCATTCTTTCTCTTGCCCTTCTGTTGAACCCTTCTTCGAATGTTTTCCTTGCCCTTCGTTGAACCATTCCTTGAATGTTCCTCGCCGCTTTTTTTTTTCTTTTTTCTTTTCTTTTTTTGACGAGGCACGCGCGTGGTGGAGGGACGTGCAATAAGCGAAGGTGACGCGATATGTGAAGTGACGTAGTGTAATAAGTAATATTGATAATGCCCAACGTGGTGGCTTAGCAGCTGTAGCATCGCACTCGTGCGCTCAATGACTCGGTTTAGATCGCTGTCACAGCGGCTGGCTTGCGATGGGGGCAACATATGAGCGCGCATATCGTTTGACGGTAAAAGAACCCCAGTGGCAGAATGTAGTCCTCCTCGGGTCTTTTTAACCATAGGCACCCGTGTTCAAATGACGTCTATTCGTTGTCAGCGTTGGCGCCATCCCGATGGTCCAATCTTAATGTGTACATCGCTCAGGCAACCTTCATGAGCGTTATCTTTTATTGCACAGACCGACTGGCCCCGCAAAAGTTCTTGCCTACTACAAGTTTCGGAAGCAAGATGACAGGCAGTACATTGTCGCTCACGGTAAGTAGCCCCCCAAGGCGCAATCAAAATTTGTTGAATACAACGTAACGCCCATTTCATCAATACTATTTATTTTTTTCGCTGCATATTCAAAACTTATCACGCCTGGCCAACTGTGTATATTCTCGAAGATGTAAAGTTCTACCAGATTTTGGACACGGACTATGCAAACTGGGCCCTCATTCACCACTGCTCGGAAGGCGGTAAGCTCATTACACTGATAATGAGACGAACGCGTTTGTAGTCGTGACAGAGACTTCATAAATGTAGTTACTATGTTTTTTCGCTTGGTTACTTAACATTAGGCACAACCAAAGAAGCCAAAACACAAATTAAGCCTAGGAATGCATCGGGGACAATTTTTGTCGTTTTTAACTATAGCGTAATGATTATCACCTAAATTGAAAGCAATTAAAGTGGACGAAAAAGAACCCTTTCCGTCGGAGGGATCCGAACCCACATCCTTCTAATTACGAGTGGCGCTAGCTAACACGAACAAGGATTAAACGCACATAAATACAAAACAGAGTGGACGAAGGGGTGCTCTTCGTCGTTACTCAATTGGTAGAGCATCGGAGGCCACATACGAAGGCTGCGGGTTCGTATCCCAACGATGGAAAGTGTGCTTTTTCGTCTGCTCTAATTGTTTACAATTTAGGTGACAATCATTAAGCTACAGTTAGAAACCACAAATAATGACTGTATGCTTTTCTTGGTTTATTTGTCTGTCGGTTTCATTGGTCGAGCCCTTCGAACAATTCCCCTTCTTTCATACTTACATTTACCATTGCTGCCTCCACCAGGGTCTGGATCGTGGTATGTAGTTGCCCTGTCGAAACCGATGGCCGAGGTACCTGCGAAAGTAATGAAGAGGATTCAAGATGCCATAACAAAATCTGGAGAGAAAAGGAAGGTCACTTGGAATCGTTCCGCGTGCATGTTGGAAAAACCTACGAAGGCGCCTCTTGACAGTCTGAGTTTGGTGCGCGGCATGCGGATAGGCTGAAGCTGAAATACTGTTTCTTCGATAAAAGAAAAAACAAAACTGAGTTAATAAACATTCGGGGAACAAAACAATTAACACAATAAACCACTTTTTTTTTTGGTCCGCAAGACGTGCGTTGACTGCCCGATTCGGAGACTTCAGATCTGTAGACGTTAAGGAAGGTAAGTGTCACGCCGTCAGCTATGAAATACCCCTGATTACAAAGGACAGCTACCTAAACGAAACCACTCGTGTGTTAATGGTAAATATGGAATTCCTCGACCACTGGTAGGTATTTCTCAACCT
Source organism: Rhipicephalus sanguineus (assembly GCF_013339695.2). NCBI lineage: Eukaryota > Metazoa > Arthropoda > Arachnida > Ixodida > Ixodidae > Rhipicephalus > Rhipicephalus sanguineus. The sequence continues at coordinate 64,318,064 of NC_051179.1, forward strand.
TGTCTCTCTCATTACTACAGTTCCGTTTCATTTTATAGCGAAGCTGTCGTACGCTATATAGTTTCCAATGGATCGCTGCGTGCGTAGACTGAGCGCCTAGACCGAGAACAACCGGGGAATAAAGAAATGAACAAAACAAAGTGAATTTACGTTACGCTGGGTGACGTCATAGTGACGTGATGATGACGTAACAAATGTGAAGCCAGTGATGCCGTCATAGTGTGACGCCATCACGTGGTGATTACTCTTTTGCATCATTCGTGCTGACGCTGACGGTCACTGTATTAAATGTACTTGGAGATGAAGCACGGAACGGAAAAATTAAAGCGAACGATCAGGCAACTTGTCGTATCGACAAGCCCAAACCCTATCTTCTTCATTACGCGTGTGACACCTTGGCATATTACCTATTATGCTACCGCGGCGAGAAACGTTCATCCAAATTCTCGGCGTTTATTTATATGAATGCTATACCAGAGATGCGTTAGCCACGGCCATGGCGGTGGAGGTGTCACTTCCTTTAGTGCTCGAAGGCGCCAGCTCTCAAGCGAAGCTACAAAAGCATACAAGCTGGACAAGAAATCCCTAACGCTGTCCTCTAGCAACCAGGCTGTAAAAGTCGAAACACCTGCGATACAACTAGGCGTTGAGAAGAACGAAACCGGGTTTTCAACACGCTCCTTTTCGAAGACAAACACAGAATGGGACACAAGAGCAAGATCAAACAACTGTTTTACTTCTAACATGTTCGTGTCACATTTCTACGCAGTACATTTCTCTTTACATTACATTTGCTTTGTGTACCTTCACCCTTGTTATCTTCTGCACCAAGCATTAAATATATGTTAATCTAAGGTCAGATTAACAAATTGACTGTTTAATTATACATTGTACTTCAAGTGTCGATGAAATATGGAAGCCTTCCGCTATCACTAGCTCCTCTGACCGTAGGTGCGGGAAACCAGCTAGTGTCAGATGCAGCTGTGCTATGAAACATACAAACAAAACAAAACGACGGGGCGAACGTCGGACAACGATTTATTTGATTCCTCAGCAGCCTTGCAAGAAGAAATCTCCGTTGTCTAAAGGAACCTCCTTTACGCGAAGCTTTTCGACATACTTAGTAGAGCGTTTTCACATATACGCTATGACCTTGTCGCAAGGTCTGCTGTGAATATTCGTGCAAGCGCAGAGGGGGCAAACGCTTAACACGACCTCTACAAAAGGTCCGGCAGCACTTTTTGAACATGGTCGTACAACGCTGCCGATCGGTAGTCGAGCCAAATGTTATAGCAGTGCACACTGCAGCCAATTTACAATTACGTCCAAATATTCAAAGGCAGCTAGGATTCCTTCGCTCTTCTATCGACAAATTGTGCCATGCACTCATCCGACCATGTAATAAGATCGCGCACACGGCCACTGGTTGATATCAGAATTCTTTACTGCCGATAAGCAATGAACAAGCGTTTATTTACAATATGGACTTTCGGATGGGCCAACAGCAAGATGGGCTGCCTTCCGCCGATCCGCCGGCCACCCCTGCTTTAGAAAATGGAATGTTCTGAGCAATCTCGCTATCGGCGTGCTCGTGAGTAACAGCGCCGCGTGTCGCGATTTTGCGGCTCCAGCCCCCGGTCACTCGTGACAATCTTTTTTGCAGTTGCGACTTTACGTTGTACAACAGCGCATAAATTATACCAAACGTCGAGCCGTCCCACCTGTTAGAGTGTGTTTGCCGCTGCGATGAGTAACAACCTGCTATGTACAGAGATAAAAACAAAAACAAAAAACACGCAGATAGCGAGAACGATTACGCGAATTCTCATCGAGGTAATTACGAGCACCTGTGACACCTCTACAGAAAAATGTCGTACGACACTTTACTAACAGGCAGTTCGCGACACATGCCTTTTGCTTTCTTGTAGATAACCTTTTTTTTTCTTTGCGTGTTGCGTCATGCACGTCAGGCGTGGGGTGCCGGGCTTGCGGTAGCTTTCAATTAGTTCGCCAAACGACCTGCAACTGCGTAGGTTAGTACCTAGGAATGTCTGTGTAGCGGTGAGCCACAGCCGACTGGAAGACACGAAATTGACGCGATCTGCTGGGGCTCGTGCTCTGCTCGAATATTTAGTTAATGGCGTGATGATTTTATTGTTTGCTTTCCATGGGCATATCGAAACTTCATTCCGTGCTTCGAGATTATCGCTGTATCATTAGGTATAGGCGATTTTATTCCGCGAAAAGGAGGGTCGCTCATCGCTTATTTCGAAGAAGCGTTAGAGTTCTTCAAGCGTCGGATGATTTCATACAAGAGGATCGCCGCTTGCTTCCAGGAATGCCAGAACCCATCCGCTGGCATAGTGACTCGTGTCGCATGCAACCCTATGATGATCCTACAACCACCTGCATTATAGAATCCAGAACTCTCAGCGAAGGTGCTTGCTTTTCCTTTTGTACTTCACTCACGACCGCAATGTCTGTTTGTCGATGTTACTCGGAATAAAGGTGGCGTAGAAGTTAGCCTACACGTTATTTACGCGCAGGTCCCTTGGCATCAAAGAGGCGCAGCGTTAACTCTTTACCTGAATTGATCCTGTTTGTTTTGTTCTTCTTAAGTGTGTCTACGAACCTTTATTTTTTTCACGGCTCAAAAGTGGGTTGCGTTTTCTTACGGGAGCAGCAGCACAAGAAAGAAGAGCCACAAAGCCAGAGTTTTCATGGTGACTGAAATTACGATGCAGCAGTCGTTCTTCGTTTAAATATCCCTGATGCGACGGTGACAGCGTTGACACTTCGGTGCACCTGCTCAAGGTCAGTGGACGATTCGTGACCGTTTTCTCGTCATCCATGTCAACAGCCACTACGAGCTTGTCTTGAATGCGAGATGGACTATCAACCCCACTTTTGATATCAGCCTTCTGCAAACAAAACCTTTCGCACGTTCACAAAAAAAAGTATCAAGCACATTGTATAATTTTTTAACCAGTAAGATTGATGCGTCCGCTTTCAACTTTTATTAAGTTGCGCTTGCAAAACCTGCAGAAATGTGCAGATCCAAATATCACGATTTATTTTCGTCAAACTCGCAAGAACTTCTCAAGCATATTCACTTCGGCGCATAATCGCTTCCGCACGAAAAATGCGGCATTCGTCCTTTCATAGACGCAACCTAATGAATCCAAAAAACAGTTAAGCCAAGAATAGCAAAGGGGATGCTATATTCTATGAACTGTTGTGTAGTGTAGCAATGCAATCTAGAAAACTCGTTGCTATATACTAACACTGCGCGCCTCCCGCGCAAGCCAGGCGTTCTTTGCTCAGAGACAGGTTTCGCCTCAGTAAATACAGAAAGTTTCACGGCCGGTTCGGAGGCTCAAAACGGCCATAGAAACATTGGCAAAAGTACAGTTACCCGCCAGTTACCTGTAATCCACTTCTATAGGCAAACTCTAGCACCATTCACTGACTCTTTGCAGAACTTTCTCCTGTACGAAGAATCTGTATGGTCGAAAAAATGGCGTACGAAAGACACGTACAGTGCTTGAAACTGATCGCGTTGGTGCAAATTTTCTTCGATCGCATGACGCAAGCTACGCTACCTAAGGGTCTGAAGTGCCCCTTCCTAAAAGCATCGATAGATGCTGACTGGAACAAGGTAGGTACCCACGATTCCTCGTGCCATTTTTGCTCCGCTTTTCAATGAACATTCGTACAATTTTTCATCATGCACTGCTGTGATTATCACAGACCACGTATCGCGCGCTTTGGTTCGTAGACAAAATGGCTGATCATCAAGGTGCAACTGAGGTATAAGCTATAGTTTACTAACAAGCAGGTCCTTTGAAGAATGGGGCTTCATAGACGGGCCTGTTTTGTGTGTTACGGAGTCAAACGTATATCTACTTGATAATTTAGGGCGAACATTACGGGGTGTCAAAAAAATATTGCTCTAATTGATTTCCAGTAAAAAGTAATAGACGAAGGCCGCTTGCTGTGTTTCCTCTTTCTGTACCTATTTTTACAGCGAAAGCTCTTATCAGATCACAACGGCAGTGGGGTAACTGTCCGCTGCCGCCGCCGGTGTCCGCAACCACTACCACGAGTAATAACAAAAAAACGAAATAATAAAAATATTCAGGATGGGATGAGATTTGAACCCGGGCACCTTGCGTGGCATTTGAGTATTCTACCACAGAGCCACACCGGTTTTATTTTTCTTCATTGCCTCACACAAGTATTTGCACGCACTACTACACACTACTACACTACACACTACACCATAGGTCGGCAAACTCACTCATGAGTCGACTCATTCAGACTCAGATCGAGCTGTGAGTCTGAGTCTGAGTGAGTCCGGGTGAGTAATATTTTGGGGAGTGTGAGCCCGAGTGAGCTCCACCTTTAATTGCTGACCTATGATCCTATTCACTCAGCTATCTGCATTTCTATCCGTCTTATATCGGTTTACATTTATACTCAGATCTATTCCCACACACCTCAATGCACTAGCGTTCATGCACCACCTCAACGTTTTTTGATCAGAGGCGTGAGTGAGGGGGGGGGGTGCTATAACCTCCCAACTCTTTCCCGGGACTTCTCGTGCGAGTCACATATATGTCGTGCGTACAAATATGTATTTGTAGTCACAAATATGTCGTGCGAGTCACATATTTCATAAAAACATCCTTACTAAATTGAAACCCCTGAAATCTAGTATTTGAAGGTACAAGACCCAAAGGCGTATCGTAGAGCACCCATTATTTGAGATATTGGCATTCAAGAGCATTTACACCATGATCGGCAGAGCTCACTTAATCCCAGTGCACTCATAAGTCGACTCACTCAGGCTCACTGAGGCTCAGGTCAAGCCGTGAGTCTGAGTCTGAGCGAGCCCGGCTGAGCAAAATGTTGGTGAGTTTGAGTTCGAGTGGGTCCGGTTGAGAAAAAATTGGGAGACCCTTAAGCTTCACCTTTAAGAGTTGAACGCGATAGCGAAATCCGGCCCCTAGTGAGCACTTCGACCACTAAGTGGATACTTATTAATGTGTATTGTTACACACACACGCACACAGACACACACGCACGCACGCGTGCGAATTGTAGAGGTTTTCGATCTAAAGCAAGAGTCGCATGGCCTCCAAGATACACGCCGCGCGCCCACCCTCTCGGATGCCATGAAAAGTCGAGACATATTTCTCACAATGCTTCACAGACGGCAGCACATTATCTAGCATTTGCTGTTTGCTGCGTTGGCTTGATATGTTTTCCGCTAGATGGACATAGTTGTCCATTTTTAGAGCTGTTTGAAAGTTCGTGTGTGTATTTAGCGGCGATGGCTGCACTGGCTGCATTATCCCGGCCTTTTTCGACGTAGTTTGATGGCCTCGCGAATGCGCCTACAAATCGCCGTATGGACTCGTTTTCGTCGTGACACCTGCCGAACAAAATGCGTTAAGGAAGGAGGCGCTGGTTAAGGAGACTCCTTTCACTACATGACATTTATGTAGTGTTTTTTTCCGAGAAAGCTGCAAGTAACAGCGTGGCTTTGGGAGAGAAAGACGAAGACGACGGTCTGAACGGTCGCGTTTTTCATGTTCTCCGCTACCAAGGATTTATCGGCCATGGGCCGAGGTGTTGCTCAGGCTTCAGCCAGCGGCAATGACTACCGTGTTGTACTGCCTCGCCTTCCCACCGGTAAGCTGGTTGTGGATTCGATTTTTCTACATGCGGACTTAGCTGGTCGCCCTTACCGGGTTCAAGACTTCAGAGATGCTCTTCGGGAGATTATCGACTTGAAGGAAATAAGCTCGATAGGTCAATTCCAAATGTCACATGTTTGGATGGCCACGTGCAAGTCAACGCTAACGAAAACAAAGTTGGTCACAAGAGGTGAATTTTTCGTGAAAAATCGTCGATGCCTCGTGATTGACCCGGAGCCTACGGAAGTAAAGATGAAACTTATGTGGCTTCCTGAGCACTTGGAAGACGCCTATATTCGCGAGGCACTGCAAGTGTTTGGGAAGGTCAAGACAATATCAAAAGAAAGCTGGAAAGTAGCGGACATGGAGCAAATGCAGACGCTAAACCGTGATGTTGTTTTGTCCCTTGCCGATGGAGTCCGTGTTGGCGACGTTCCCCACATTCTTTATGTCTGTGGAGTGCAAAGCCTCGTCCTGATCCCTGGCCGCCCACCACTTTGTCTTCGGTGTAGTAAGGTTGGACACATCCGTCGAAATTGCAGGACTCCTCGCTGCGACGACTGTCGACGCTTCGGCCATTCCGCTGAGGACTGTGTTGTGACATACGCTAACAAACTGAGGCAGCGTACGCAACAGCCAGATGATAGCCTACAAGAGCATATCATGGATGCCACCGAGGTTCTGGATGCAACAGGAGACACACCGTCAACTTCAGATTCTGCTGGCTCCTCCAAGAAGGATCCAGAAGTGACAAGAAATTCAGTTGCTGTTGACACAGTTGCAACTTCTGAGTGCAAAGAACCAGGTGCATCTTGCAAGCAGCTGATCCAAAATAGCTCCGAACAGCCTCAAGCACAAGGAAAAGTCCCCACGAAGAATGACGCTGCGCTGACCCAAAATGGCACCGAAGAGCCTCTAGCACAGGAAAGAGACCTTAGGAAGGATCCTGCTGAAGCTGCTTCACCTGCTTGCGCTGCAGCTCCGCAGCAGCCTTTTCATCATGGTGTGGCGTTAGATGAAGATATGCAGGCTTCTGTGGATACGACAATACCCAAACGCCGCGCGACGTACAGCTCGGATTCAAGCAAGGAGAGTGACCCAGCGACAGTCAGTAGGAAGTCACGCCGTCGCCGAACGTCCCCGCACCATGGGAAGTGTCGGCGATCCCGATCTAGGAGGCCTGAGGGGGGTTCAAGGGAAGCCTCACCATCAACCCTCAGGACTGATCACATGGGACAATAAGCGCAATAGAAGGTAGTCACCATGGCGCAATCTGAGCGACTTATCTTTGCAACCTTGAACGTACGTGGCCTTAGGTCTTCGCAGAAACAGGCGCAGCTCCGTAGACTTTTTAAACGAAAGCGTCTCGACTTTGTCGCCATCCAGGAGACAAAGATCGAGAGTGACGAAGAGACTGAGAGGGCCCTGCGGCCTTTTCTGTCTGAGTACAACGTGTGTGTTTCACATGCAAAAGGTTTATCTGCGGGCTGTTGGCTGTTCCTGAGAAAGAGCCTACCCTGTTCAGCAATCAGTACTAGTGTTGATAACGAGGGCAGATATATATGCTGTGATTTTTTGTTGCAAGGAGCGCCGTGGCGAATTATCAATCTATATGCGTTTAATGAGGTTTCGAAACGACTTGATTTATTCAAAAATATGTCTAATTTAATTGACTCCGACAGATGCACTGTACTAATGGGTGACTTCAACTGTGTGTGTGACGCTAATGATCGTAGCAATCCTAATGGCAGGCGAGACAGGAGTGGTGAGCTTTTATCCGGTATTGTAGATAACGCGGGGCTAATTGACATTGGTGTTTCGAACCGTGTAACGGCATATACAAGAGTTCAGGGATGTTCTTATGCTCGCCTTGATCGGATTTACGTGTCCTCATCGCTCCTCTCTCGTAAAATATCCTGTAGCACTGAAGCAGTGTCGTTCTCAGATCACTGTATTGTTATTGCTCAAATTGGTGAAAACCGTCATAAACAATTCCGCCCACAGTGGGCCCTTTGGAAGATGAACTCAAAGCTTCTCTGCGATCAGGAATTCGTAAATCGCGTCCAGACGACAATGAGGCAATCTTTTTCGATTGGTTTGCACACATTTGCTGCTTGGGAGCTTTTTAAACAAGAAGTCCGTGTTATAGCTATAGAAATTGGAGCCGTTAAGTCTTACTATAAAAAGTATGAAGAAAAGGCACTCCTTAAAAGTCTGGGCAATCTTTATGAAATGGAATGCGAAATGCCGGGAACGTACATTAATGAAATCGAAAATATTAAATGTCAACTTCAAAGATATGATGCAGCCCGCTACAAAGGAGCGCGTATTCGATCTAGAAACCAACGCACCTTGAATTCCGAGCAACCGACGCGTCAAGCTTTACTGGATGAACAACGCCATGCAATTTCTAAACTAATTCCAGACTTATACTCTAACGGTGTCCTGATAACAGATACAAGAGACATCACTTTGAAGTTCGAAAAGTACTATGAAAGTTTATTTAGTTCTCTTTCTGATGATCCTGACGTTCACCTGAAGGCTAGTTTTGTTTCCCTCTTGAGCCCCTTGAAAGACGATGACTGTGCAGCCATCAATGGACCCATTACGATAAAGGAAATTGAGCAGGCAATTGACAACTTACCTTTATCGAAAACACCTGGCCCTGATGGCATCTCAGCTGAATTTTACAAAGCTTTTAAAAAAACGCTATCTCCCATATTGCTGGACATCTTTGAAATAAGTTATGACATGGAGACACTCCCGCGATCTTTTTGCAAAAGCCACACTGTTTTAATACCGAAAACCTCTGACAAGGAAAAGCTTCGCTCCGTCGAAGGTTACAGGCCAATATCGCTGTCAAATGTGGACTACAAAATTTTTGCTAAAGTATTATCAAATAGATTGCAATTTGCGATGTCGATTCTCATTGGGTCTCATCAGACATGTGGAATTAGGGGCCGATCTATACAAAACAATATACACGTTGCTCGAACAGTTCTTCAGTTCTGCTATGGTTATCAAAAACAGCTTGCAATGCTACAGGTAGACCTTGCAAAAGCCTTTGATCGTGTTAGTCATTCGTTCCTTTTTTCTCTACTTGAGCATGCCAATGTTGGCACAGTCGTGCTTAAAGGTGTTAAACTTTGTTATAATGAATGCTCAACTCGTCTCATTGTTAATGGTCAACTCTCGAAACCTGTTTCTATTTGCTCTTCGGTGAAACAAGGATGCCCGATGTCACCACTTCTGTTTGCACTTTATCTAGAGCCGCTGTGCTTAAGCATAATACAGTCCAGTTGTATTCGCGGCTTTAGTATATTAGGCAGTGAAGTTAAAGTATTAGCTTATGCAGACGATGTCGCTTTCTTTTGCACAGATAAACCAAGTGTAGAAAATGTGGTATCTACAATTGAAAAGTTTGGCGTTGTATCAGGAGCGCGTTTAAATGCCTCTAAGAGTTTAGGACTATGGTTTGGCTCGTGGGGTACCACGCCGAATCAGTTCGCAGGGATTAATTGGACACGAATCCCGCCAAAATACCTCGGAGTACCACTGGACGCGTATAGATTCAGTGCGCATTACTGGAAGGAGCGCGTTCCTAAGCTTGAACGACAGGCCCAGACATTTGTTCCCCATCGACTTTCAATATTCGGGAGAGCTGAAGCTTGCAATACTTTCCTAGCAACAAAGCTTTACTACGTATTGCAACTTATCCATTGCGCGAGATTTTATATACAACGCTTTCATCGAATTTTTGCTACTTTCATATGGTCTTCGACTTTTGAGCCCATGCGTCGTGACAACATTTTCAGGCCAGTTAGTGAGGGTGGGTTGGGATTAGTACACCTTTATCTATGGCAAACAGTTTCACGGTTCTTCTTTTTTCGAGACAATTCCCACCCCGTAATCCGTTCATTCTTGCAGGTTACACTTGTTGATTGCTTGCCAGACTTAGTTGTTTCATCAAACTTCTCCGAACGCCCGTGTTTGTGGGGATTCATGCAGGAAGTTTACCTCGCAGTTCGGTTCCTTAAAGCTCGCTTTTCCATGGAATACCTGTACACAGCCTCGCGCAAGGTACTATATAAGGATTTACTAACTATGCTCTTCCCGCCTCCGTTGTACCGTTCATTGTACTCCGATCTTTCAGGCCACGATGTGTTGAAACGTGTGCGCAAAATGTATATTCCTCCTAATTCAAAAACATTTTTCTACAAACTCCACTCTGAAACACTTCCGGTAAGCACATGGTTGAAAAGAAAAGGTATTTTTGTCTCTTCTGTTAACTGCCGTCTATGTGATGTGCCGGAAACAATAGAACATTGCTTTATTAGCTGCAAAGACGCTATTCTGTTCTGGGATGTCCTTCAGAGAGCACTGAAGAAACGTTTTGTCGTCAATTCTCACACCATACGTTATCTTATACCAACATCGCTTGATGAAGTGCCATATGATATGTTTTTCCTCATGGGTATGCATAGCTTATGGAAGACACGTATGCAGGACCGTAACGCAGAACCCACCATTTCTTCAAGCATGCACTTCATTCGCATGACTATTCAGCTAAAGGACATTTATGATGACCTGGACTTTAGACCGGACTGGTACCCCCTCTTGGTGAGGTGCTCGGCCTCACCACATTTCTAGTATAACACGATGTGAAGAACTCTCACCGTTCTACTGCACGTTGTGTTAGCCATCGAGTGTGCACTTAGTAACGCTTGAGCGCATATTGTCGCTATGTGATTGTACCTTTGCTTGCTTTATTTGTGCTATTATTGTGCACTGTAATATTAAGTGTGATAAATACCATGAAAGAAAAAAAAAAAAAAAAAAAAAAAAAAATAACAGCGTGGCTTTGTGGTAAGACGCCTGCTTGCCACGCGAACGACCCGGGTTCGATCCTCAATGGGACCGAAGATTTGATTGTTTATTTTATTTGCTTCTTTCTCGATTTTTCGGTCATGGACGATTTTTCGCTCACAACCAACGGTGCCGACGCCGACACCGGAATTTCTGCGACACGAGCTCTCTAACGCAAAAGTTTAGCGAGTCTGAGTCCGAGTGAGTTCGGTTGAGGAAAATTTCGGTGTATCTGAGTCCGAGTGAGCTCTCACAGCAAAATATAATTCTTGAATGAGTCCGAGTGAGTTCCAAAATTTTTGCCCACCTATCCACTACCCTACACTACGCTACACACTACACTCCACTACCCACACACGCACACAAACTCCTTTGCAAAAAGACCCTATACAGGCGACATGTCGGGCAAGGAATCGCGTTAACAGAAGAGTAAAATAACAACCAGGCGTCACACAATGCTATTTGCGCAACGAGTGCGTGGTTTAAAGCTTGCCACCCACTACACCACTACAAAGAGCTTGAACATAATTCTTCATCGTCATCAGCCAAATGCAGCCGCAACAAAGTGCAGATAATGCCTTACAGATGGGTAGTGGGTACGTCGCTTATCAGCAGAAAGACGAATAATGACATAGTGGGTGCTTCCATACTTCACAAAAATTGTGATGTGTGGCGTAGTGGATACCTTGCATGTGCACTTGTATTAGTTTCCCCAAGAGAGTTTATAACGGGCTTTAGAAAGGCCGTTATTCGAGCTTTCGCTGTGACTGTGCTGCGCGCTCCAGGCAGGCCTGGCGTTTTTTTGCGGATACGCCTCAATATTTTCACTCATATTTAGGTTGGAGCCGGTGCTATAGAAAACTTGGTACAAATATATTAAGCGCTTTTTTTTGTGCATCTGAGCTACCGTCCTTACGGCTCAGACACCTAACGGCAAAAGAAAGCGGAAAATAAACACAAAAGTGACAGTTCACCAGCAAAGGCGAAGCAGTGAATGCGATAGCAACGAATTGGAACACTGCACGAAGGAAGGCTTGCAGACACTTCCTTTGGCACCCGGCCTAACGTGAGCGGCGAGAACACAACGCGTAACAAGGTACGAGCAGTCCGCGAATCTCTGTCAGGATAGGGCGCGCGGGACCGCGGCCTGCCGTTCAAAGTACGCAGTTCGTGCCGGAACCACGCAGCCCTCAAGGGACCATTCATGGACCTTTAGCGCAACGGAAGACGCGCTTTTATTCGCCGCTTCTGCCAAGACCGTTGGCTGCCCTCGCGTGCTTTCACTCGCGCATAGAACATGCCACGCCCTTTGACTTCACACAGAACCTCACGGCGACGGCGACACCGAAAATGCGCCTGGGTTATCCATATAATTGCTACCGTAATAAAATTGTTTAATAAATTCATTATGCTTTACAAATTAAAAGGATCTCTTGAGTTTTGCTGGGCTTCCTTGCTTGCGTACCTAGGTGACTGCCGGGTGCATTTCTTAGCAGAGCATTAAAGAAACGTGTAGCCATCTGTCGTTGTTACAGTTATACAGAAGGCATGATCGATTGGAGTCATCCCGTTAGTCATCCGGTAACTCCCCACAAGAAATAGTTCGAAATATTCCGCTGGGTATTGGTGACTTGAAAAAGCCTTCGAATACTTCTATTCAACAAGGCTGCAGCTGTGGCCTTGAAAATCACAAGTCCGCCTGTCGAAAGTTGGCTCGAGCTACACTCCGTGTAGGATTTCTCATTTCTTCAAGATTTCATCTTCCCCTAAACCTCTACCTTAACAGGGTGTTAGCGAAATTCACGGCTGCGATTGTTTATTTTAATAAGCTTCGTATAATGTTGAGATGATCTCATGGAATACGCACAGTACCACAATAGAGATTGTTGTCTCGTCGTACGAAACCTTATTTTTTTTAAATATCTTTTTCAGCTTGGAGGACATGAGTGGATGGAAGGATTGCAGTACCCTAATATGTGGAACGTATGCCACGTATTAGAATATTTCCCATCGAACAATACTTTCACCATCAAGTCGAGACCGGGGTAAGGCGCGCTGCTAAATTCCGTTAAACGTCCGAGTACCGTTGTTACGAAACTTGTTACATTTTTTTATTGTGCAGTATTAGTCGCAGTTTCTTATTCGAGTTGCTAAACTAAAAATACAGGCTCAGCTAGCCTGCTCGCCGTACCTGAACGCGAAGGCAACTTTGGTGACAACCAGAAAATGAAACACAGAGGCTGGTACTTGCCGCGGCAATTCCTTTTAGTCCGCATTCTTCGTGGTCAGTGCTACATTAATCAACGCAGCTGCCAAAAAGGACGAGGCTATCGAAAATGTAACTAGCAGTAACTCGAAAGATTGAATATTTAAAGCCCATTACTCGGGAAATTGCTCCGTGTGCAGAATAGATAAAATTCGAAGCAAGCTCGATAATAAGCGCTTGCAAATAGATGTGTGACCACAGACAAGTGCGCTAACGTCGTTATAGGGAACTTGACGGCGAAAGAAAAAAAGCGCCTCTAGTGTCCATGCGATTGCTATCGCAAGGAAAACAAACCATACCGACCACCGTGGTGACTTAGCACTTATTGCGTAGCACTCATATGCTCGGGAACGTGGTATTCGATTGCCGGTCAGAGCGACGGAGTTACAAAGGGAGCAAACAGGAAGTGAGCAGATTGGTCGACATTAAAGGGGCCCCTAACCAGCCTCCGAAAATGCAAAAAAAAAGCGAGCGCGTTATTCTCTCCTAGCGTTTCTCGTCCTTCTGGCGCAGTTCGCGACGCAAGAACCAGCGATTTACGTGAAGTCATTGCGGTGCATACTCTCGACTGGTTCATATACGCGAAATATGTATGTTCTGAATTCCTACACTGCTTTGCCACGCAGCCGCCCACCTGTTCTTCCTTGTCTCGCATGACCATCGTGCGCGATCAACTGATTTCGGTTCATTTTGTGCGTTTTAGGCTGCGTATTTGAAGAAAACAGCGTGTAGCCGATAAGCGCGAAATCATGATAGGCCGCACGCTTAGTGCTGGCACTGTACACGTGCTTCTAAGAAACAAGTGGCGACGAGAAGATATCGCCCATAGGAAAGGGTAGTGATAAGGCGAGAAAGAAACCACTCCTTTGTCTTTGAACTCAGGGTGGTGAGGGGCCCTTTAAGAGAAGACCCGCTGGTAGAAAGTAATCCTCAGCAAGTCTTGTTAACGGGACGCGCCCTCGTTCAAAAGCATCGGATATATCTTGACTCCATCGTAATATGTGAGCTTTTCGGACAACCTTCGCCAGCGTTATTATCATTTTTTTTTTTGCGCCAGCACATCGCGACGTTAACTTCCTTGCAGAACACCCAAGATTCGCCCCCGAGCGGGGTTTTCCATAAATTCTATAGGGAACCCAAGCTCAAGTTTGCGGCGCGACGACAGCGCCGCGCCAGCCGCGCTGCGGCTCTGTCGGAAAACACTGAACCGTCGCGCGGCCGACTCAGCCCCTTTCACGGTAGCGGTAGCGCACGTGCGCTCGCGTTCTTCTCTCGGTGCGGGTAACTGTGGGGCCGTCAGCTCGGCACGTTGAACCGAGAGGCTTGCTGTGCGAAGCTGCGCATTTCCACGATGGCAGAAGCGACCCCGCGGAAGCGCAAGCGTGGTCCGAAGTATTGCGGTTTAGTGGCCAGCCACAACAGTGCAGACAAGGCACACGATTCACGTGTTAAACTGTATCGGTTCCCGGGCGTGTCGCACGAGAAATAAAGGCGCCAAGCGTGGATAGCTGACAGCGCTGTCTCGCCTTCTATTTTGGCTGTCTGAGTTCATCGCTTTCGTTCGTTCCGACTACCTGAATCGGTAAGTAACGGGGCGCATGCACGCAGCGACTACAGTAATGATTACTCGCTGTCTTCTCGCATTGTTAAAGTCCAGTTACGGTTGTAGGTGAAGCAACTTTGTGTTTTGATTCCCCGTGCTCGTGAGACCTACCCGTCGTTGTTGAACGTTCACATTCGCGTTATACCGTTAGCGTTGCGCGGTTGGTTGAATTCAACTGAACTCCGCACATTGTCAGAAGTTCGGCGCCTGCATTTCACGCGTCGGGAAGGCTGCTTTATCACGCCGGAATGGACGTCTGTGCATTTTCAGCAAGCTTTGACATCGTTCTGCAGGTTTGCTTTGTTTTTGTCACTTTATTGGGGTGATATATATTTAAGCCGCTAAATATAACTGGCACTTCATACATGCTTTGCAATTGCAACCTTGAAAAAACCACCTTCTGACTTTGTGCGATTTTCTAGCCTCGTTCACGCAACAGGTTTTATACGCCTGTCAAGTCGATATCATAAAAAGAGACTGCAAGCATGACGCGAGAGCCGAAAAAACGAGGCGAGCAGTTCATCTTGCTTCACAGTGGTTGAAGCTCAGCTAGCTGCCTCGCGTCTTAATCGGCGGGTGATTCTCCAGCGGCACGGAGGACTTGACTCTAACCTTCTCAGGAAGCAGTGCCATGGCCGTATAATCTTTTTTTCGCACGCCCCAAACGTTTGTTCACGAAAGTATACGGCTGCTACTGTAAGCATGCCATATCAAAACAACAATCATATGATTCGTAGTCCACGCCGCAGAACATCGATAGCGTGTACGGCTTCATTTCGGAGTGCATGTGGACCATTATTCATCTTTAACGTGACAGAATGAGACTTACCTCGAGGTATATGTCCTACACGGTGTAATCGCGACTTGGAAAATGCATTTCGCTTTGAGTCGGGTGTGGTTGTCGTCGATCGTCTGCTCTTCACCGTTAACGTGATTGACGAGCTTTCCTCATTTTATCAAGTTCGCTTTGCGGAAGTGCCAGTCAAGCTTGAAGATCCTTTTGAAGCCGCACTGCACGCGGTACATTGTGAGACGCCGCAAGTGCACCGCGAGAGCTCTGCACGTGCACGGAAGCGAGCGGCAACGCGGTGGCGAGAAGGGAAAGCGCTCGCTGATCACGCCCCAGTTTCTCTTTTTCTGCCAGAGATGGCGCTGCCTGTCAAGAGCAGCAGCGCCGCTAAGCGTTGCTTGGGAAGCCTATACAAAACCCCAACAAAAATAAGTCAACATAAAAGGCGTTGTGTTGTATATGATAGATATGCATACGATTGAGACAAGGAGGGCCAATTCACTGTCAGAAAATTTAAACTTAATTTTAACCTAAAGTCTTCCCAAGTCAACGAAGTTTATCAAACTCTACCGGCCAACGCCATAAAATGCACTTAGATGGAACATTAAGGTCACCGAATCTTAATCCTACGCACTGGTGCAGCGAACGTAACGCGCTCCAACGCGACCGGCGTAGAGATGACTCTCGCTCCATTCGCGCGCCCTTCGCACCGGTATGGTGGCTAGCATGGTGGCTAGAGCACCACAGCACCGGCTACAATGCATTGCGCGGGAAGAGGCTCTTACAGCGTCTCGCTGTTCAAAACGGCACCTGGGCTGGGAACTGTTCCGCGCATGCTCCAAAGAGAGCAGCCGTTGGCGCACGCATCATAATATATCCGCCTGCTTCGAACGCGAGAGCATTTCGGTGGGCACGGCGGGCGCTGCGAATAGCGTGCACGGTGGTAGAATACTACCATCGTGGTAGCGTGATTGGACGCTACAAGCGCTCACCTGCGCGCCAAGGGCGTCTGTCTTTAAACGCACCTTGAGACGCGTGCGCGATGGCTCTGGTTGGAGCTGGACGAACGTCAAAAATGGAGCTGGACGAACGTCAACAACCAGATCCTAGCGGACTATGTACATACAGTTCGCCTAAACTGTACATTCTGCAAAGAGTGGCCATCACTGGAAGCTAACCCAGCTAGTGTCATTACGTCCCTTAAAGGGACACTAAAGGCAAATAACAATTTTTGTCAGAGTGAAAGCTCAATGTATGACAACTTCTAAAACGGCAATATTATCAAGAGCAGTGCCCTACTTACGGAGAAATTAAGCTAAATGTACCACATGATAAGCGCCACGAGTGGGACATTTTCGATGTGATCTCGATGACGTATGAGAGTCTGCCTACACTAAATCACTAGTAATCAAACTAGAAGCAATAAAAAAAGAACCTTCCATGCATCAAAAGACGTAATAAAATGCTGTTTGTTTGTTTCCGTTTGATTCACGGAAAAAAGAACCTCTGTGGCGTGGCCATGGGGAAGGGCGCGCGTGGTTCAAAGGTTCCGTTTTCGCCGAACTGCGCTTCGCCCGGTGCCCTGCTTCGCTCACGCGGTCGCGTCTCAGTGGTAGTTTCGGGATCGCGTACTGCCGCGTGTGTTTTGCGCGCTCGTGAAAGTTGCTCTGACAGAAAGTTCGACAAAATGCCGCATGCAAGGACGCTGGCTCTACGAGCCCTCAGCAGCATACCGCGTTCATCGGGGCTCAAGTCGCTGAATTGGAGCCCAGTGTCGCGAACCAATGTCTCGTTGTCAAGTTCTCCGTCCACATCCATTGCGTCGATTGCGGCAAGTTTCGATGGTTTCGATAGCTGTTTGTTGCTGCTGTGGGTCGCGCTACTTTCGCTCGGCTGCTACTAGTGTCGGCGGCCGCGCAGTAAAGGCGGGCAACGTTGGGCACGGCAGCAGTGACGTATGAAAGTCTGATTTCAGGCGGGTGATTTGAAGTGCGCTTACGCGATGCGGACCACTAAAACGTGATTTTATTTCAAAATAAGCACTTCCTTGGCATAAAAGTAGCACTACGAGGTTTCTGGACCGCTATTTCAACAATAAACGTCGACTTAATATTTGCCTTTAGTGTCCCTTTAAGCGCAGCTAAGCATACCTACCCATTTTTTCCCTTTCTTTCTTTTTTCTTTCTCTTTCTGTTTTTTTTTGTGTATAGACCGACTGGCCCCACAAAAGTAGTTGACTCCTTCAAGCTTCGAAAGGAAGATGACAGGCGGTACCTGGCCGACGAGTGTAAGTAGCCCCACAAGGCGCAATCGGAATTTACTGAGTGTAGTGTCACACCCATGTCACCGTTGCACTTTTTTTCCGCATATTCAACACTTATCACACCTTGCCAGCTCTACATGTTCTCAAAGATAAAAAGTTCTACCAGATCTTGGACACCGACTATGCATCCTGGGCCCTCATTCACCACTGCTGGGAAAACAGTAAGCTATAAAAAAATTACACCATCTCCCGCTAAAGGGGACCATGAGGCGATGCGAAGCCGGAGCACTTGCACGATCGAGTTCCGTTGGCGTTTGTTGGGCATGCTACTGACCTCGCGTCGTGGAACGCGAAGAGGGACGCTACGCGCGTCGTCTAGCCTGGCCGTTAATTCTCACAGGGCGAGCGGGGAACGCGGTCGACAGGCGGGCGAGAGGGGGGCAGCGTAGGAGAGGAGAGAGAAGGGGAGGGGACGCGCATGCGCTCGAGCTCATCGCGGCGTTGCGCAGGAGAGAATTTCGGCATGTCTAGCCCGCGTTTCAGAGGAAGAGTGGAAAGGGGTATGGGAGAGGGGGAGGGGAGAGGGAAAGTGGAGAGGGGAAGTGGAGATGGAAAGTGGAGAGGGGAAGGGGAGAGGGTGAGTGGAGAGGAGGTGTGTGGAGAGGATATGCGCATGCGCAGTAAGGGTGGTCACGCCGCACACCACCGGATTGAGCTCGGCCTTAAGATACTTCGCATCTAATATTGCGACTATCACTTTTGTAGTAGTGACGGACACTTTATAAATGCAGTTGCTATGTTTGTTTGCGTGGCTACTTACATTTATTGTCACTGTCTCCAACAGCATCTGGATCGTGGTTTGTAGTTGCCCTGACGAAACCGATGGCCGAGGTACCTGCGAACGTAATGCAGAAGATTCAAGATGCCATGGCCCAATCTGGAGAGACCAGGAATGTCACTTGGAATCGTTCTGCGTGTATGCTGAAAAAAGTGACAATAGGCGCGGATATGGTGTCGGCTAAGCTGGCCCCTGCTGACACGCTGAGCTTGGTGGTCGCGACGGAACCTGTTGATAAGCTCAGCTTGGTTGACGGGGAGAAAGCACCAGTGGATAAGCCGAGCTTGGTGGATGGTTAGGCGCCGACAAAAAAAAAGCCACCTGTGAATAACCAGAAATTAAAAGACGGTTCCTTTCATTAAAAGGAGCAACTACGTGAAGCTCAGCATTTGACGAATAAAAGCGGTTAACATAAACCATACTTTTCTCGTCCCAAATATGCGTCGACTGCCTGATTTGCAGACTTGATACTCAAGTTCAGAATCGTAGCTGTCGCACTGTTAAGAATAAAAAAATTGGGGGACCCTTAAGCTTCGCCTTTGAGAGTTGAACGCGATAGCGAAATCCGGCCCCTAGTGCGCACTTCAACCACTAAGTGCATACTTATTAATGTGTATTGTTACACACACACGCACACAGACACACACGCGCGTGCGCGCGATGTATCTATAGTAATGGTACAGGTTTTCGATCTAAAGCCCTGTGCTAGAGCCGAGACATACTTCTCACAATGCCTCACAGAGCTCAGCACATTATTTAACGTTTGCTGTTTGCTTAATCAACGCCTCCTCCACAAAGCAGGCGTTAGCTTCATATGTTTTCCGCTAGATGGACATAGTTGTCCATTGTTGGAGCTGTTTGAAAGTTCGTGTGTGTTTTTAGCGGTGATGGCTGCACTATTCCGGCTTTTTTCGAAGCATGTCGCGCAAAAAATGTAGTTTGATGGCCTCGCCAATGCGTCTACAAATCGCCGAATGGGCTCATTTTCGTCGTGACACCTGCCGAACAAAATGCGTTAAGGAGACTCCTTCCACTACATGGCATTTATGTAGTGTTTTTTTCTAAACTAGTTGCAAGTCACATCGTGGCTTTGTGGTAGGATATCTGCTTGCCACGCAAACGGCCCGGGTTCAATCCTCAGTGGGACCAAAGATTTTCATTGTTTATTTTATTTGCATCTTTCTTGATTTTTTGGTCACGGACGATTTTTCGCTCACAAGCGACGCCGTCACCGTCGCCGACACCGGAATTTCTGCGACACGCGCTCGCTAACGCTATCGCGATAATACGTCTGATTCAAGGCACAACTAAGCGAACAGTGCTAATGGTAAGGAATCGGGGTGGCAACGCTAAGTGAGACTGCTATTTTGTCAGCAATGGGCGATACGACAAAATCAACAGCTGCTGTCAAGGTTGTTATAGTTTTTGTGAATAGTGCAGGACTGGACACCAGACTCTAGCGAAACCAATATGATACACGGTTATTGTATATACGCATCACTTTTTCCTCTCCCCATCATCACCCCTTATCACTCCTTTTTTCCCTTTCCCCTGTGCAGAGTAGCAGGCTGGAGCGCACTAGCTCAGGCCGACCTCTCTGCTTTTCAATAAATTTTCTCTCTCTCTCTCTCTTCGCTTCGACCTTGACACTCTACTTCTTCCCAGTTTTGTTCCTTTTCACTCTCATATCACAAGAATCTGAGGACGTATAAAGTGATGACGCGCCATTACAACGTTAATGTTACAGGCCGCTGTTTAACATTGCGCTGAACCATTTTTCTATTCATTTGTAGTTTTCGCGTATTTGTCATCCTGACACTATCCCCATAATACTGTTAGTAAAGGCAACCGCCCCGCATCAGTGTCACAGTACCGACGTGAGTTACGGTCAACAGCAATTACTCCGTAAATCAAAGAAAAAAATCACAGCATATCCACGGAGTGAATGATGATGAGTGGGCGAAACTGCGGAGGTTCATCGGTAAACCGTGAATCTTCCGTGAATTCTGCCCAGTACATCATCACCGACGTGAGATCGGGCGCGTTTATACTAAAGGTTCGATGAGTTATGACGACTTGCAGCTCACTTTAATTTTACAGGTACGCTGTGAATTTTCATTGTTTAGAAAACCATTGCTTTAGAAAACATCTGGCGTCTTTCGTTAAGCAGCTGGCGTCTTTTCGTTTTGCTTTAGAAACATCTAGCGTTCTTTCGTTTTGCTTTTACAAAACATCTGGCGTCTTTCGTTGGTTTATTTCATCAATCAACGGCGTTTTGAACAAAATTTTTATTGTTTAATCACGCACAGGAGAAATCTCACCAGGCACTACCTTGGAGGTAAACAATGGCTGCTAATGGGAATGAGAGACAGAAGAAGTCGGCTTTTAGCTAACACTTACACTTCTACTTCTACTAACGTTTCCTACTGGAACATGCCAATGGCTGCTAATGGGGAATGAGAGACAGAAGAATTCGGCTTTTAGTTAACGCGCACGCTGCGAATTTTTTATTGTTCAACAACGCACAGGAAAAATCTCCCACCGGCACCACCTTGGAGGTGAAAGCGTAAGACTGGTTACGCACTACGACTACTACGACTACGACTACGAGGGACGAACGGGTGCCGCCATTAGGAGCTTCGCCCCTAAAATGTATGTTGTATGCTGCGCACTCTTGACTTTTCGACAAAACACAGGATTCCAAATTCATTCTCTTTACACCCCTGTCACACGAGCACTTCAAATTCTTTTGAGCAAGGAGACTTCTTCCGAAAAAAGAGTTTCACACCAGCCGACACAGGACAGAGAGCGATCTCTTCCTCAGAAGACGGTCTTTTCTGGAAACGGAGTTCATCGATCTCTTTCTTGGCCGAAAAGATTAACCTCGGAAGTAGTGGGCACAAGCAACTATGAATTGATGAAAAAAATGGGCAACTGATTATTGCCCTGTCGCCTAGGCTGCAGAAAAATAAATTTAATATCTTGTAGAAGGCGTAATAAACAACTTAAAGCTTATTGCCTTGTGTGCTATCGTAAGCAGGTTGAACGGGTCGGGGATATCACATGGGGACGCTTGACGCGTCATACACACGCACGCAAAAAGCACGGCATGTGTATACATACAGGCACACATACAAATGCAGACATGAGCGTACATAACGTATGGCTGAATCCCCCCGAAAAACATTTCTGGTGTATGGCTGACGCCGGTGACTGAACAGCTCTGGGTGCACGCTAAAAGCGACGGCTGCAGGTAGGAGGTGGACACTTGTACTTTATACCGGATGTTCAAGTTAAGCTTTATGGTTTTGTTAAACTTCAGCACTGGGAAGAATTGACAACTATCTTTTCAGATATATTATGTATCCATGGGGACACAAAATGAGACAATAATTGTCGCTGTCAGCCACCCAATTAACTAAGATTGAATAATGAACTTTTCAGTGATTGCAGCAAGCGGGTATGTTTGCATTGAAGAGTAGGAGGCATTCGCGTTTCTACATTTCCGCTTGGAAGAATTCTTCTAGCATGTCTGTGCCCCGAGATATCCCGCTGCAAAGTTTAATTGCGGTTTGCATGATTACGCATGCAAGACGGTGAGGATCGGCGCCATGTTCCTCCCTGATGTGGCGAGCAGTCATTGCTTACTATCGCCAGCCGGTAGCAAAAGGGGTAACCGTTATCATCTTTGCCTATGCCTTCGACCCGGTGACAGATTAAACGCCGCGCGCAACTGCCGCGGCACATGCGGGAGGAGCTTTACGCCAGTGCTGTGACGCCATCATGACATCATATGGTGACGTCATCACCTGATGATTTTTTGGCATCGCTGGTGTTGACGCTGCCAACGGGGGACGCCGACGCGGGACACCGGTTAATTTTCGCGTTTGATGAGGCAGCTAAGGCTGACACATTAAAGAAGGAAAAATAAGACGATAGAATATGTATGCTATCTTTTTTTTTTTTTTACTCCGCTTCTTTGGCACAGTGGTTACGGTGCTCGGCTGCTTACCCGAGAGTCGTAAGTTCGATCCTGGCAGCGGTGGACGCATTTCGATGGAGGCGAAATCGTAGAAGGTACGTGCGCTGTGTGATGTAAGAGCACGTTAAAGAACAGGAGATGGTGAAAATTTGCGCAGCCCTCCACTACGGAGTGCCTCATAATTATATCGTGGTTTTGCCACGTAGAACACCAGGCATCATATGTTACAGTATTAACGTTTGTTACTTCTCCCCTTTACGGGTGAACGAAAAGAATAACGTTGGTAAGTAACGAATATGGAGGATAATATAACGCGATGGGCTCGCTTTTTTGTTTTGTTTACAAACATATTAACAGACATCCAATTGATCCCGACAGAAAAACGTAAACGAAGACAGACGTTATGTTGAATTTAAATGCATTATGAAACAGAGCACGGAAAACAAAAATTAAAGCGAATGAAAAGGCAACTTTTGTACCTAGAAGCCCAACCCAGATACTACTTACGGATTTTTACTAGCCGACATACCCTTGTGTCTATAGTTGGCTACACATACTTAAAGTAGGATCAGCGAGTGTTTGTGGAAGCTTTCCATATTTCATCGGCACGCTAACTTGGCCATAAAGGATGAATTTAAGATCGGCGAGTGTTTGTGGAAGCTTTCCATGTTTCATCGGCACGCTAACTTGGCAATAAAGAATGAATTTAAGATCGGCGAGTGTTTGTGGAAGCTTTCCATGTTTCATCGGCACGCTAACTTGGCAATAAAGAATGAATTTAAGATCGGCGAGTGTTTGTGGAAGCTTTCCATATTTCATCGGCACGCTAACTTGGCCAAAGAATGAATTTAAGATCGGCGAGTGTTTGTGGAAGCTTTCCATGTTTCATCGGCACGCTAACTTGGCAATAAAGAATGAATTTAAGATCGGCGAGTATTTGTGGAAGCTTTCCATGTTTCATCGGCACGCTAACTTGGCCATAAAGAATGAATTTAAGATCGGCGAGTGTTTGTGGAAGCTTTCCATGTTTCATCGGCACGCTAACTTGGCCATAAAGAATGAATTTGGAAACCGCCTCTTTTGAATCGAGGAACGCACGTGGCGTCGAAAACGAATGCATAGAAATTGGGGGACGCTTAAGCTTTGCCTTTCAGAGTTGAAAACGATAGCGATATCCTGCCCCTAGTGCGCACTTCGACCACTTAGTGCATACTTCTTATTGTATGTTGTTACTCGAGAAGTTCAGATTGTGCATTGCTGCAATGTAATTGACAAAGTACAAAGTGGTCGCATAGCCGCAGCACACCGAGCTTTGGTGTCTGCCTTCCCTGCCTTCGTCTTGCGTGGCCACCCTCGTTGTCGTGCGCCACTTGACACTGAAGCCCCACCAAAAGTCGCCGATGAGGAAGACTCCGCAGTGTGGTTGCCGCTTGTAGACGACACAGAATCCATCACAAGCGTGTCAAGAGCCCTGTGGCGTGAGATAAAATCTGTGCTCGTGCCATTTTAGGGGCGAAGCTCCTTAAGGCGGCACCCGTTCGTCCCTCGTCGTGCTCGTAGTAGTGAGTAACAAGTCTTACCCTTTGACCTCCAAGGTGGTGCCGGTGGGAGATTTCTCCTGTGCGTTGTTGAACAATAAAAAATTCGCAGCGTGCGCGTTAACTAAAAGCCGAATTCTTCTGTCTCTGTAGAAGTGTAAGTGTTAGCTAAAAGCCGACTTCTTCTGTCTCTCATTCCCATTAGCAGCCATTGTTTACCTCCAAGGTAGTGCCTGGTGAGATTTCTCCTGTGCGTGATTAAACAATAAAAATTTTGTTCAAAACGCCGTTGATTGATGAAATAAACCAACGAAAGACGCCAGATGTTTTGTAAAAACAAAACGAAAGAACGCCAGATGTTTCTAAAGCAAAACGAAAAAGACGCCAGCTGCTTAACGAAAGACGCAAGGTGTTTTCTAAAGCAATGGTTTTCTAAACAATGAAAATTCACAGCGTACGTGTAAAATTAAAGTGAGCTGCAAGTCGTCATAACTCATCGAACCTTTAGTATAAACGCGCCCGATCTCACGTCGGTGATGATATACTGGGCAGAATTCACGGAAGATTCACGGTTTACCGATAAACCTCCGCAGCTTCGCCCACTCATCATCATTCACTCCGTGGATATGCTGTGATTTTTTTAACGCGATAGCGTTAGAGAGCTCGTGTCGCAGAAATTCCGGTGTCGGTGTCGGCACCGTTTTTTGTGAGCGAAAAATCGTCCGTGAGCGAAAAATCGGGAAAGAAGCAAATAAAATAAAGAATAAAATCTTCGGTCCCATTGAGGATCGAACCCGGGCCGTTCGCGTGGCAAGCAGGTGTCCTACCACAAAGCCACGCTGTTACTTGCAGCTGCTTCAGAAAAAAA
Organism: Rhipicephalus sanguineus; assembly: GCF_013339695.2. Classification (NCBI taxonomy): domain Eukaryota; kingdom Metazoa; phylum Arthropoda; class Arachnida; order Ixodida; family Ixodidae; genus Rhipicephalus; species Rhipicephalus sanguineus. The sequence continues at coordinate 64,342,780 of NC_051179.1, forward strand.
CACTGCATAAACGTCATGTAGTGAAGGGGTCTCCTTAGCGCATTTTGTTCGGCAGGTGTCACGACAAAAACGAGCCCACTCGGCGATTTGTAGGCGCATTGGCGAGACCATCAAACTACGTCGAAAAAGGCCGGGATAGTGCAGCCATCGCCGCTAAAAACACACACGAACTTTCAAACAGCTCTAAAAATGGACAACTATGTCCATCTAGCGGAAAACATATCAAGCCAACGCTGGCTTTCTAGAGGAGGCGTTTATCAAGTAAACAGCAAACGCTAGATAATGTACTGCCATCTGTGAGGCATTGTGAGAAATATGTCTCGACTCTTAATGGCCTCCGAGATGGCGAGCGCGCGGCGTGCATCTTGGAGGCCATGCGATTCTTGTTTTAGATCGAAAACCTCTACCATTTGCGCGCGCGCACACATTTGTGTCTGTGCGTGTGTGTGTAACAATACAGATTAATAAGTATGCACTTAGTGGTTGAAGTGCGCACTAGGGACCGGATTTCGCTATCATGTTCAACTCTTAAAGGCGAAGCTTAAGGGTCCTCCAATTTTTTTCGAAGTATCAGTGTACCCACTACGTGTGTGTAAGAGAATGCGCGCACTAATGTGTTTGCCGTTTGTAATGGGTGGCATGCCTAAACCAGTAGCAATTTCGCGCTTGATACTTTTTCGAAGTTACGATGCACCCACTACGTGTCCGTAAGGGAATGCGCGCAGCAATGTGTGTGCCTTTTGTAAGGGGTGGCCGGCTTTAAACCACCAACTCGTTATGCAATTCACATGGTGTGATGCGCGATGGCAATGTACGCTTGTACCACGTTTTACTGCGATATCACATCTCGTACTGTGACGCCTGTACACAGGGCGCTTATGTTTATGAAGTATGCAAGTTAGTTTCGATGCATTTCCAAGCAGAGGCGTGGCTGTGTGGTAAAACACCTGCTTGCCACGCAGACGGCCCGGGTTCTATTCCCACTCGGACCGAACATTTGTATTATTTGTTTTATTTGCAGCTTTCTTAATTTTTCGGTCATGGACAAGATGATAATTTTTCACTCACAACCAACGACACCGACACCGACACCGGAATTTCTGCGAAACGAGCTCTTAAACGTTATTGCTTTAAAATTTAGGCAACTCAACATAGCGAATTAAACATGTCATCGATGTAGTACTACTAAAACGGGAAAAAATGTGAAAGATGAATCCATTACTCCATCTCTAGTATGAGCGATTTATCTTTTTAATACTTTTTCCTGTTATAATCTAAACAGCATCGAGGCACTGCATTCACCATTCTTTTTTATATTACCGTGCAGGGCTTGAGGTCACAATAATGTTCGTCTTCATATTGATGAAATAAAAATGTCTTACAAGAGTAGCATGCAAAGTGTATATATTGACTTATTTTCATTATTAATTACAACCCGTTGTTACATCCGTCCAACATCACATCTGATAGTCTGATTGTTTGCTCTATGGAAATTTCAAGTATTAGCTATATGTTTTTTTTTTCTCTTTTAGTCTAAAGTTACAGCGTTTGTCTTTAGCTTCATAAGTATTTAACTCAAAGATCCTGCCGCCCGGTTCTTGGCCCATACCGCTTTGTGCGTGAGCGCCATCAGCAAGAGGTCGTCATCATCATCATCGTCATCATATAACTGTCACCAACGACGCTCTGCGCTCGAGCAAGCTTCCGCGAGCCTGATTGGAAAAAGAAGAAGAATAAGCGATCCTCGACGTGCGCCCCTCCAGCTCGGTCTGCTTTTCCAGCACCTCTACAGGCACTGTGAAGTCTTCCCTCACTCCCAAATCATCACCGTGGGCCCGCCGATAGGCTTCCCGTTACCACGATGAGTAAGCGGTCTACATACCAATAATTTTGTACAAGGGGCAGTCATGGGCAATTCCTCAAGGTATTGTTCTACAACCTACTTAGCAGTCGGGGGTATACGAACGGAGCTGAGCAAGATATATAAGTATGAGGAAATATAAGCGGTGATCTACTGAAGTTACAGATTTTGCGACGAGCGAAAGAAAGCGTAGTCGCGGACGACACAGAACTTGGGCGCCGAATAAAATGAGGACACTTGCAGGCAACATATGGTATACGCATGTTGGCATAAGACACAAGAATAGATATTTACCTAATGAAACCAACACGCAATTAAGTCAAGAAAGGCGCAGGGGACGTTATTTGTTGTTTATTCAACTGTAGTATAATGATCTTGACTGTGGTATCGGACGTCGAACGCGACGCCCGGAGAACAAAGGGCACGGCGCCCGAAGCGCCGGCCGGGAGGAAGTACAGCAGCAGCCGGTAGCCAAGCAGGAACTTATTTGATACAGTGCCGCGCATATATATACAAGGTGGCGCCCCCTAAGGGCGAAAATACTTTACATGAAACCGAAACTGGAACTCTAGTAAATCGGAACTAGCTAACACACCACATTGACCTAAGTTGAAAGACATTAAAGTGGACGAAAAATCACCATCTGCGAAGGTGTGACTGAACCCACAATCTTCGATTTACGCGTAATTCGAAGGTTGTGGGTTCGAAGATCCGGCGAACGGAGATGTAAACTACTGCTCAGCGAAAATTCCTGGTAACTTCAATGGTGCCGCGAAAAATGATGAATGGGTGGCTTTGCACGTACTTGCATCTCAATTCACAACCTCAGTGCTCCTCTGCTACCATCGATAATAGGCCTACTTAAGTGCGCTTCCGTGGACAAGTGCGTCTACGGCAAATGCTCTAACACATTACATGTTCCTTAACAAAACGTATTTTGTGCTGGGCTCCATTGAGGTCATTTCCGTCACTGAAAGAAGGTAAGTCAAAGAGCACTCTAGTCTTCTATAGCATCCTTGCGAGCTGTCTCTTGACTCCCTTCAGTCTTTACTTTGACTTCGGGTCTCTTGATTCATCTGCGGTTTCTTTTCGGGTCTCTTAATTTACTCTTGGTTTCCATTTCAGCGTTCTTTAATCATTCCTGGTAGCCACTTCACATCCTTCAGAGCCTAGCTAAAGAAAACTTCGTGGGTATAAAGTTGCGTGTAACTGACACGCACACAAGAGGGAATGATGAAACACGCAAGGCACAAATTTATGATAATACTTGGCACCTAACGTCCCAAAACCACAATATGATTATGAGGGACGGCGTAGTGGAGGGCTCCGGAAATTTCGACCATCTGGTGTTCTTTGACGCGCACTGACATCGAACCGTACACGGGACTCTAGCATTTCGCCTCCATTGAAATGCGACCGGCGCGGCCGGCATCTAACTCGCGACCTTCGGGTCAGCAGCCGCTCACCGTAACCACTACACCACCGCGGCGGACACAAGGCACAAATTTGTGTGTTTGCGCCTTGTGTGGCATACCAACAGGCCCAACCAGCCAATTTAGTTATTTTCAGACGACTTCGTTCAGAAATGTTCCTCGAAATAGTGACCATAATGACCCTTCGAAGAAATTGATTAAAGGAGACCCAGGAAGATACGTCGCGTCATGCCTATCGGAGTGTTGCTTGAAATGAAAATTTGAAGCAGCGCTGCTCTACGTATATTTGAAAAGGGCACCTTGCATGTGCTACCATCTTTTGTTATAGAGACTGAGAACATTTCTGCGCTCGTATTAAAGTTCAACAGAACTGATACTAACTTTTATATACACGCGTTTGACCTTCCTGTTATCGGCGATACCGGTGACGAAGAGATTCAACGTTTTTTTTTTTTCTTGTTTGCTTGTCTATGCAGCGGAGGACACGACGCATCTGACGACAGCGTTGTCTTCAACGTTGCTGACAGGGGCATCTACCTCGGGTCCAACTGCGAGTACGGACGCCACTACGACGACGTCCCAGCGTCCACCTTCACGTGAGGGTACAATCTTTAGATAAACTAAACCTAGCATAAAAAGAGACAAAAGGGGGCCGTGCTGTAAAAAAAATCCACCCATATCCACGAAGCGAATGATGATGAGTGGGCGAAGCACTGGGGATCGTTCGGTAACCGTGAATCTTCCGTGACATTGCCCACTTGCGCATGTAAATGAGTGACAACGCGTGGGTACAGTTATATACAATGTGTTTTATTGGTCATAACCATAGGGCGGCAACAAAATTTGAGCTCACTCACTCACTCAAGAAATATAATTTGCTGTGCAGGCTCACTCGTGCTAATACTCACCAAACTTTTCCTCAACTGGACTCGTTCAGACTCACACTCGCTAAGCTTTTTTTCGCAACCGGACTCCCTCGGACTCACTCACCAACATATTACTCAGCCGGACTCACTCAGACTCGGACACACAGCTTGACCTGAGTCTGAGTGAACCTGAGTGAGTCGATTGATGAGTCCGTTAGCGTAAAATTAGATTTTTCGATCATAGTTTCAATGGTTTTTAACGCCAATATCTCAAGTAATCGGTGCCCTACGATACGCCTTTTGATTTTCTACCTTCAAATACGTGTGAGCAGAGGTTTCAATTCAGTAAGGACATTTTTATGAAACATGCTACTCACGCGAGATATTTTTATCAAGAACTTCCCATGAAAGAGTTTGCGGGGGGAGGTCATGGCATCCCCCTGCCTTCCAACTCACACCTCCTATCAATAAATATTGAGTTGGTGCATGAACGCTAGTGTGTTCAGATATGTGTGAATAGACTTGAGTATAAAAGCCGATATAAAGCCGAGAGTAATGCTGAAAATGAGTAGATAGGTCCATAGGTCGGCAACAACAGGTGGAGCTCACTCAGACTCACTCAAGAAATATATATCGCGCTTAGAGCTCACTCGTACTCAGGCTCACCAACATTTTCCTCAATTGGACTCACTCGGACTAACACTCGCTACAATTTTCCTCAATCGGGCTCACTCGGTCTCAAACTCACCAAAATATTACTCACCCGAACTCACTCAGACTCACGGCCCGATCTGAGCCTGAGTGAGTCTGAGCGAGTCGACTCATCAGTGAGTTTGCCGACCTATGCTCATAACTCGTATGTCGTGTTCAGTTGTGGATTCCGTTTTGCCTTCATTATTACTACTTTGTGGTCCGTGAAATGTAGAGCTAATGGTTCTTCGATCGGATCAAGCCTGAAGTTGGCAAAGACCAGGTCGCCAGGCGCCACGCCCGAGAACGGTCTATTTTGGGACCATGTGCGCGCTACGCGCGCTCTGTAGACGGCTTTGCGCATGTTGTCACCTCTTAATCAAAGCGCTTGCTTTCGAGCAGCTTTCGAGTGGCGCCGCGCCGAGTACGGTCTATTTTTTAACCATATATGCGCGCTATGCTCGCTCTGTAGATGGTTTATGCACAGCAGTTTTGCGCCTGCGCTGCGACTACGGCGGACGGACGGACATAGTGAGGTTTCAAGATGCTTCGCCCCTAATTGTTGAAGACAGAAAGCTTTCTTTTATCATTTCTTTTCCAAAGCCATCATGCTACAAGGCTTTGCATAATCCCAGCGTATTTTGCAGAGAAGCTTTATTTCTGTTGAATAGATTGAGAATTTTGGATATGTTTATTAACCAGACAACATAAAATGTCTCCGCCTATGTTTTATGCACTAACGGAACAAGTTTACGCATAACGTTGGCCACATACAACGCTTTTGCGACCTTGTGCTAAGAAATTTTGTGAAATCCATACTTTACCTATAATATAGCACCTAACTAAATTGCCGTGCTGCCGGCACTGCGTCAGATGAACTTTGCCAAGTTCACTGGTGTTAGCGATAAGCCGTGTATCTTGCCATTTAACATCCGTCCAGTAGTTTACACTGTCCTTTTTAACGGCTGTACCCCCTGCGTCCGTAGATTTCATTGCGCTGGCGACGACCACTGTTGTCATGCACTTGTTTTTCTCACAAGGGCGCCCCCCCCCCCCCCCATGCTTAAAGCGGTCATGAACCACCCCTCGGGCTTGTTGAGATAACACAGCCAGCGGACAGCACACACTGCTGTGAACATCTCAGCCATATCTTGCAGTCGCGCACGGCAAATGGAGTTCAGAAGCGGCGCGCGAAGCTGCCATTTTTTCAGGCGCTCTCATTCCATACAAAGGCCTGTGCTCACTATCTTCGGAGCTGGCGGCGCCTGCTGTTTGACGTCGAACAGCAGATAGCATGCTATTGGCCAATAGGCAATCCTCTCTGCCCCTGCCAAAGCTTTCTGCACCTAACGTGGCTTTGCAGTGCCTTCAGGATCGCAGGCATCGCAGCTTTCTACAACTCACGTGGTTTCGCAGCACTGCCTCCGAGATCGGCCCACGTTTGACCAAGCGACCACGTCGTGTTATGACATCATCGTGTGACAAGTTGTAATGGGACGTGACAGTGACGTCTTGAGAACGTCATAATGACGTCACAAATATTGGCAATTTGTAACGTCATGATAACGGCATCCACCCGTAACCTCTGATGACGTGGCTTGTTGCATCGTTCTTGTTGATGTCGACGGTCGCTTTTCGCATTTGATAAGGCATCTAAAGGCTTTCGCCTTAAAAAATTTATTATTTTACGCTCCTTCATGGTTCTTCATGAGCGTATGGAGTTTTTCTCTCACATTCTTGACTTCAAACGAGCTATGGGGCAACCTATGTTTACTTAAATTTATTTACATACCCGAGCTAGCCAACTTCTTTTTTTTTCGTTACACGCAACGAACTTATGCGAGAAAATGCCAGTTCTCGTCAGCGCCACCCCTCCCGATCTCACAATTATCACGACTTCTTTGCTGCCAAAAGGAATGCAGTCGTAACATTCCAGCATTCTATACTACTTCAGGAGAATTTCTTTTTTCCACTTCGCTGCTAATACCACACTTCCACTGACGCAGGGGCCGGTTCACTCACGGCAACGAAGGCGTCAACGGAAGTCCTACCAGCAGTCGGTGAGAAACAGAACTTTTAGCGGTGCGGCTTTTTAGATGCACGATCGACGAGTGACACTCTTGTTTCTCTTGCAAGCACTTCCGGTCGAGCACTTGATTTCCTGTTTTCCTAATATTCAGCAAAAGTCTCGTAAAAAATAAAAGCGTTACGAAATGGAAGATTCTGGCTGAAGTTAAGAGCTGTATTGTAAACATATGATATCGGAGCACAAGTTTAATGAAGGTAAGGGCCAAATAATTGCAAGGATAATTGATGATAATTAAGTGAATGACTTCGTTGCTAGAGCAGGCGGTTTTCTTGTAAGCAGATGAGATCGTTGCGTCACCTGGCGGAGCGGATCTCAACCACGCACCTCTTTCTACATGGCTTCTGAGATCCGCATCGGTGGTGCCATGGAACACAAAGTTGACGCAAATACACCAAGGCACACGAACGCCGAAGTGCAAGTGCTTTTCGCAAGAATGTGCAAAATATGCCATATGTCAATAGCAGTGTACGTCTTCTCGTTCTGTGGTATCTATTGACTAATATTTGTATACGCTCATTATTGTTTTGTTTTTTCGCAGTAGACGTGTAAGTATTATGAGCAAAGCATGCCTTCTTCCTCTATTTGTACCTTCAGTACAGAGACATCGAGTGCACAGTGCTTCAGCACACCAAAACATTGGTCAAGCACGAAGGCAATGTATAGAGACTTACTTAGTGAGTGAGGATGTGTACAGGCGTTCGCGAACATTTGCACATATCTATATATATATATATATATATATATATATATATATATATATATATATATATATATATATATATATATATATATATATATATATTATATATATATATATATATATTTATTTATTTATTTAGTTATTTCGCAAAATATCGGACATGCTTGAATGTGTAAAGAGTACCTGATGAAAAAATTTCTTGCAAAACATGTTGTTGGAACTTTTGCACCACACTCCAAATGCATGCTGAAAAGAAGGAAGGCACTGCGTCTTTGAAGTGACAGGATTACATTATAATAAATTATCCTTATTAATTATTTGAATAATCCGAATTGTCATAATTTTGCCTTTCCTTACGGGAAGGCCTTATATAAAATCAAATAAAATTAAAAGTCGTCTTCTTAAGTTTCAAGGGCAGTTTAAAAAAATATATGTATAGTTGCGTAAAAGAACAAAAGAAAGGGAGTGGATCGAAGGCTCGTGTTTTTGTTAAACGAATTAATGAAGCCAAGGAACAATGAAAGCAGGTAGAGTGTAGGGGATATTACTCGCAGTATTTAACCGCAGCGTAGTAATTATGACATAAATGAAAATGAATTTAAGTGGATGCAAAAATTTTGCCGTCGGTAGGGACAGAACCTACAACCTTCGGATAGTGCGTCCGATGATCTGCCAATTGAGCTACGGCGGTGGTCTCTCAGTGGTCCACTTTATTGGGCATTTCTGTGCGTGCAACCCTGAGAGTGTCAGCCAGCGCCACTCGTAGCCATGTCGGCGAGTGTGGAACTTCCTTCTTTTGTCATCTGGCGTAGTTATTTGAGAGCGAGATAATCCTCAAATACAACAAAGGAAATTCTTGGACGTAATATATTCCTCACCACACGTAACCTTCCTTCATTCTTAGCGCGCTTACTTCATGACGTAAGTCGTGTGCCCCGATTTTGGCCTCCAATTTTCACGTTTCATCGCATAAGTCACCATCACACGTCTGAAAGCCTCTCGCACGATTTCGGAATTACGGCTTAAGATGCACAAATGCCACAGAACCCGCCTAAGATCTTGTTTTTAGTTTGAAATACTTCATAGACCCTCATGCTCTATTCCACTTGTGCCGTGTGTGACGGAGTACATGATGATTTTACAGTCCGGCGACAGGGTACCTTCCTGCAGCCGTGGCTTCGTGGTAAGAACCTCCTGGCTTTTTCCTGTACACTTAGAAATATTGAGAATTAAGCGCATAGTAGCTACCCCGAACACACGAGCTCTAGGCGCATGTTTTAGCGGAAGTCAATCTACTCACTTTTACGTGAAGGCAGAATGCAGGCGTGTACAGTAGAAAAGAATACATGAATTCTAATTGTGTCTCGCCTCGCTTTGTATTATTCAATAAACCACAAATGTCATTCGTTTCTCGAGTTATTATTTAGTCCGCTTAATTGATGTAGCCGCAAATATGGCAGCCAAAACTAGCATGTGCTTTTTTTAAGGGATGTTGTAAAATAAGTTTCTTGTGAACTAGCGGAATACATTAGGAATCGCGAATGGCAGAGACTAGCAAAGAAAAAAGTTCTCTTGTGAAAGCAATGACATAAAATAGCCTAGGATTCATATATTATTCACAAAACAGTCATGTACGGCTATATCACGAAGAAATGAATTGGGCAGGCCCCTCCATTTCTCCTGAAAGGAAGGAAAGAAAAAGATAACGTGTGCTCTCTACACAATTGCTTCATTATCACGGCGTACTTGTACTCGGTTAACTGTTAACCTTGAAGCTACATTCGTTCATTCGTCATGTATTGGTACCCAATCTATTCTCGTAGGCAAATCAAGGCCGTCTTGGCTCTTTTGTTCGCCTTTCTGATCACACTGCTTGGTGCGCTGTGCTACGCCCTGTTCTCTTTCTTGACAGGTGAGAAAGTATCGATGTGCTTTGATAAAATGCGGCACGCGAATTACGCACTCACGTCAAACGTTTAGCGACACGCAACGCGACTATTCTACATTATGCGATGTTTAATGAACACCTTTGAAATTTGTGACTGGGCGAAACTTTTGTGGTGTTGCGCAGCACTGAATGTAGCGGCAATTGCGCGTGACATCTTAAAGGAGTACTGACGCGATTCTGAGGCATCGCAAAATGGACATTTTTCGTTCCCTTGGTAAGCATAACAAGGTGTGGGCTGGACCTAGTTGGTGCTCCATGCTCTATATTTCTTGCGCGAAAAAAAAATTTCTTAGACAACGGCGCAAACTTCCAACTGAATTTATTAGTTGATTACTGAGTAATGAGTTGATGCGCGCTAGCACTCTGCGCACCGGTGTCATTGGTTGTTCAGCCCTGTCACACACACACACACACACACACACACACACACACACACACACACACACACACACACACACACACACACACACACACACACACACACCACACACACACACACACACACACACACACACACACACACACACACACACACACACACACACACACACACACACACACACACACACACACACACACACACACACACACACACACACACACACACACACACACACACACACACACACACACACACACACACACACACACACACACACACACACACACACACACACACACACACACACACACACACACACACACACACACACACACACTATTTATGTCTCACCCTGATAATAAATTCACTTGGAAGTTTCCGCCTGTTCATGTATGTTTCGTCCTTTGTCTAAGGAAATTTTTTTCGCGCAAGAAGTACTAGAGCTTGGCATGCAGTGTTAACGCTATCTAAACACCGAAGTCAGACAACACGTGCAGAATATTTTAAAGCCTTCGTCGCCCAGCATCTGCAAGCCAGCCCCACCTTTATGGACATTATCACAACGAGTCAACACAGTTCACTGGGTTTGAGAACTCGGCGTCCTGCGTGCGGTCGAAATTGTGAAAATCGCTGTCGGAGTCGCTGAACGACAATTGCACGCATCGGTGTTTACGTGCACCACGTGCGACTGCAAGCAGGTGACTAAGCCCATAGAGTTTCGTACAATTACCTAGAGGGAATTCTGGCGCTGCGGCCGTCCAGCCAACATGGGAATGATGTGTAGGTAGTACACGGATTTGCCTAATCTTCGTGCTTACGGCTTCGAATGCACTTGTGGCTTTGTTTATCGCTGTGTTTTGGCGTTCGTTTCGGATAGAAGAATGGACCCTTGTCAACTTTGTGACCAGATTTTAATTGGTCAGCCTAAATAGGTTAAAGTGGTGAAGTGGAACTGCTGACTTTCACTGAACTTCGTCTTGAGACAAAGCGGATGTAGGCGACGCGGAGCCAAACGGGGCCGAAAGAAAGAAGTTTAGACAAATCCGTGTACTACCCATCATTCCCATGCTTGATGAAGCGCCATGCGTTGCAGCTCCCCTAGACACTAGCGCCAGAGTTCCCTCTAGAGTATCTATAGGAAACTATATGACTAAGCCGACCGAGCTGCTGCTAGTTCGCCGCGACTTAGTGTATCCCAGTGACGCCAGACTGTGTTTACCGTCACTGCGAAACCGCCCCTTCAATATTGAAACCGGATGTTTTTTTTTTGTTGTTTTTTTCAAGGTCGCGGTATTAAAAATATATCCTATGCATTCCCAGGCATCAAGATACCTTTTGCAGGGTTCTCGACCCCAGTGTTTTTATTCAGAGCAGCAATCCGAAAATATTTAAAATCGCGTCAGTACTCCGTTAAAGAATGTATCGTCGGCTCTAAAGCGTCCTCCCCGTTTCACTGTAACGTACGTGAAGCAATGCACGACGCAGAATGCTACTGAAGTTTACGCACATGTTCCTTCATCAATGCTTACAACCAACAAAAGGTGCAAGAGGGCGTTAACCAAACAAAACAAAGCCTTGAATATTCTGGTAAACATGAGGAACTGAGTTACGAAATGTCATCGCACAGCGAGGACACCGAAAGGATGGGACCATTTGTACTGTGGCGAAGGACTCGAAGGAAGTTTTATGGCTTGCCGAGGCTAGCTTGTAACGTCACGGCCGCTCATATATGTACCTTTTTTTCTTCCTTTTATGTCTCCACTGCTCAATAGCGCCGAGCGGATCATTCAAAACAAAGAAAGTACTGATACAAAAAAATACCGTTTAAATACATACTGAACGACAGGACTGCATTTTCCTAAAACAAAACAACAGACATCGCCACGTTACTGGTGCTAGATTTGTTGGATTGTTAAGCAGTGCCGGTTCGTGGTACACTGACCGAGCTATGACAAAGTATCGCGTTACAGCTCAGGTCGTCATCAGTGCTTACAACTGCTGAACTGCCATGGCATATTTTGTACATATGACCAAATCCATGTTTTCTTTTATTTCTGCTCCGGCGTAGATGCGGTTTCTCGATAAAGAGTTTCTTAGTTGCAGTAGCATTGCAAAACACTAGAAAAATATTCAAAAGCTCGCGCATTTCTCGTTTCGGCTGTTGAGTTTTTATTTTGTTTTTTTAGCACGTTTCCTTCATGCTGTTCTATTCCGAACCATGTATTAATGACAACTAGCCCGACTTTCACTCATGCTATATTCACGGGGGTTTCTTCAGGCAATGTCTCCCTGTGTACTTAAACACGCATTTTATTTCGTTTGATAGCCTGCCTTACTTCCCGGCATTGCACCACGTCGCCTTTACATTCTTTTCCCACATCTCGTGCTCAGCGCCACCTGAGCCAACAGTGCACGCTACATCGATTACCGATGAACAGACGACCTGTACCGATGAGTCGACCACAGAAGACGCGTCTTCAACTCTGACGCCCACAACGGTCCCAATGCCTCCACCTCCTATTCCACGACCCCCTAGCCCTAAGCCTCTGACGACGACGCAACCCGCACCCCCACCGTCTCCACCAGCGCCAACAAGTAGACGTCCTCGGCCGAGTCCAAGTCCACCGCCTATTCCAGTTTCACCACCGAGTGTGCCAACGACTACGCCCTCAACGACCCGTCGAACTACAAGACCCCCAGGTAGAGCACGCAGTGTAGAAAACATCGCATTAAAGGGGCCCTGGAACAATTTTTCAACATGGTCAGAAAATACTTCCTTCCGGTAGCCGATCGGTAGCTCCTGCGAACATGTGTGCCTAACATCGCAGCACGGGGCAGGGAACTTACAATTAAATTTCAAAGTCAGCTAGAAATCGCTCTCTTCTCTCAACAAATGTCGTATACACAAGATCAACTGCGTCACATACCAAAGACACGGTCATTTTCTGATTTCAACATCGTCAGCTGCATAGCTACCGCGGCCGCCGCAGTGAGCCGCCAGGTGCCCGCGCCGTGGCACGTCGCGCCTCGGGCAAGTGAGCCGCGCGCAACGTTTATACGTTGGCCGCGCGCGCGTTCAATGAAAAGCAAGTGCTCAATGTAGATTGTATAGCGCAACTAATCGATGGTACGGGACAAACCGGCGATTAGTTACGCTGTACTATATACAGTGATGCTATACCAACACGCCCATTCTTCAGCCTTATGGTGAATTTCATTGGCAGATTGGGTGCACTTCCGGTAGCAGTTTTTCTGCTCCATTCGGAGCAAGTCTGTTCCATTGGCGGATTGAGAGTGCTCCCTGTACGTTTCATTGGCAGAGATCTGGAGAAGCTCCGGCGCCAGATTCACTCCACGGAGCAGCTCTCTCTACTCCGCGAAAAGCGGCGGATTCGACCGGAAGTCGCAAGCTCCCCGCGCGTGCGCAGAGCGTGGCGTACCGCGTGTGAGATGAAATCAAGGAGGTTGGATGAAATACGCTGTCCGACCGCGCCCGTTCTCCCCTCTCGCGCCCGTGAAGGCGAAAACTGCGCGAACCGCCAGGAATGCTGGCCGCTTGCGAAGCAGCTGTGCGCTAGCGCCCCCTACCGTTTGCTCTGGCGAGGGCGCTTGTGTTCCATTGGCAGATTTCCTTCGGATGCTCTCCACGGAGTGGAGGGCTCCGGCGTAGAGTTCGTCGCCGTTGTCATCCCGCCGCCGCTACTGTGTAGCTTTCAGCGCGCTCGCTGGGACGGAAGGAGGGAGAAAGCGCCTAAAGCGGGCGGCAAACCCCTATAACTCAGCTCGTACTTGACGTATTCTAAAACTTTTTGCTGCAGGCGCTTCTTGCGGTAATAAGCTCGGATAGTGAGGTCATGTGATGATTACTTGGCAATGTGTTGCAGAAGACTTTTGAAGGAGGCAAACGTAAGGAAACGTATCTCTCCGACTGTACGCGGCCTCCTTTTCTTTTTTTTTTTGAAATCGTCGCTAGCGCGGGATATTATAAACAAGAGGTCAACATGTTTAGAAAAACGTTTTCGCTAGACTGGTCAATATACGTTCTTTAAAGACTGTTGTATAAAGACTAGGCGTGTCAATTGCCGCGGGGTGCATTGCAGTTATGAACGTCGCTGCACGTCGGAGGACCCCATTTAATCTCCCCGAAAAAATAAATTTTGCTGTCCGAGTCCAGAGTATGAGAACGCAAATCTTGTTGGCACGAGAAAAAATGTTGCCTCCACTAAGCCGGAACCGCTTCTAACGAATTGCGCGGAAATGTTGATTTTGACGAGATCTTAAAAAAAACTCCAGGCCTGCGCTGAAACCGCAGCACTGTCACAGCGAAAGCTGGAAGAGCGGCGTTTCTAGAGCCCGTTGTAAGCTCTTTGGGGCTAATAATACAAGTACACTAGCAAGGTACCCACTACGCAATAAACCATAATTTTTGTGAAGTTGGGAAGCACCTACTAAGCCATTATTCGAAATTCTGCGGGGAAGCGAGGCACCAGCTGCATGTCTGTAAGGCATTATGTGCACTTTGTTGACGCGACGACTGACGACGATGAAGGATTATGGCTCAGCCCTTTGTAATGGGTTGGAAGCTTTAAACCGCCCACCAGTTAAGTAATTTGCATTGGGTGACGCCCGGTCGCTATTTCCCTCTCCCGCCATGCTGTATAACATACGTTGATGTGGGAGAGAGAGAGGGAGGAGGGGGGCGAAGAACTTTATGAGACCCCGAGGAAATGGATCTTGCGCTCATGGGCTTCCTTGGCAACCAATACAAGTGCACTTGCGAGGAACCCACTACGCTATAAATCATTGTAATTTTTGTGAAGCAGAGAAGCAGCCACTATGCAATGTTTCGTCATTCTACGGAGAGCCGTGGTACCTGCTAAACGCATGTAAGGCATTATGCGCACTTTGTTGATGCTGTGCTTGATGACGACGAAGAATTATGGCGGAGCCCTTTGTAAAGGGTTGGAAGCATTCAACAACCTACTCGTTGCACAATTCGCATTGTGTGACGTCAAGTTACAGCATTCGCGTTGTGCGACGCTTGGTGCTTATTTTACTATTCTACCACGCTATATTGCATATGTTAATGTGGTTCCTTCCCGATATGAAGCCTGTATAGGACCTTTTTGCAAAGCAGTTTCAAGCACCGGCATGGCTTAGTGGTTAAATACTGGGCTCCCACGCAGAGGGCCCAGGTTCGAACCCCGTTCCATCCTGGAATTTCTTTCTTATTTCGTTTTTTTTTTCTTATTTCGAGCGATAGTGGTTACGGACACCGGCGGCGGCGGCGGACAACTACGGCGCCAAAAATGGCCGCTGAAATGATCTCATAACAGCTTTCGCTGTAAAACAATCTATTGTAGCGGTGGGTCTGAAAATGTTTCGTGACTAACTATGGATAGCGCGTGTCGACAAAATATTGTTACGATGCAGTGTTGATGCTGTTACATTAGGAGAAAAATCGTAGTTTCGGCACATTGTTAAATGATGATTAATAATGGCTCAAACAGACGTTTTACAAACGCTTTGTAACTCTTCTGTGCTTCACCCGCCACGGTGATCTAGTGGTTGTGGTGCTCGACTGCTGATCCGAAGGTCGCGGCATCGAATCTCGGCATCGGCCGCATTTTCGATGGAGGCGAAAATGCCTGAGACTTGTGTACTCAGATTTGGTGCACGTTAAAGAACCCCAGATGGCCTAAATTTCGGGAGCCGTCCACTACGGCGTCTGTCATAATAATATCGTGGTTTTGGGACGTTAAAGGGACACTAAATAGCAAAACGAGTTTTTTCTCATATTAGTGAAGTACTGTTTCACGATCCCCAAAACACCACGCTTGCTGCGGGAAGACGCTTAGTAAGTGAGAAAACGAGCAAAAACAAAATGTGGGGGTCGACGTCACCTTGAACTTGCCGCACCAATTCGCCGTGACGTCACATTTTTTGACGGCGCCTACTAGGGACTACGTAGTTCGTAATCGGTAGAGAATGAAGTACGTTGCCCTCTGAGGGGGCCACCGACTTAACATACCAAGTTTGGGGTAATTTTGTTGAGCCAATGGCACCAAAATACGATAAGTACACTTTGAAATCCGTGACGTCACGCGGGGAGATTTCGGCACGAAATTTAAAAATGAAACTTTCTACTTGATTTTCTGCTGTATTAATAAACCTATGATGGTGAAATTAACGAAATTAGAGTTCTCAGAGCACAATTTATCGATCTAAACCGATTCATTGTTTCTCTTTAGTGTCCCTTTGAACACCAACAATTAATAATTATTATTATTATCTTCTGTGCCTCCTGGAACCTCAGCGCCGACTCCAGCTCCAGTGCCTCCCACTACTACTCCAAGGGCTACGCCTGCTCCAACGCCGAGTCCTACCCAAGCGCCGGCACCCTCACCGACCAGTCCAGCTCCAGTGCCCTCAAGTAGTATTTCAAAGGCCACTCCAGCTCTTCAATGACCTAGTAGAACGCCTGGCCCGCCTGCGCTACCACCTGCACGTACAGTGGCGTTGGAAGGGAAAGCGAACAGAGCGGCATCTACATTATCTGCTGTTTCGCATTTCTTTTCAAGCGGTTGTAGCCAAGGAGGATTAAAAAACAATCTTTTTTAACCTCCTTGGTTGCAGCTGGATGGCAATCAAAAGCCAATAGAGTCATTCATGATACAATCAAAAACCACTTTAGCATCTCTTCATTGCCACCAAGG
Source organism: Rhipicephalus sanguineus (assembly GCF_013339695.2). Lineage (NCBI taxonomy): Eukaryota > Metazoa > Arthropoda > Arachnida > Ixodida > Ixodidae > Rhipicephalus > Rhipicephalus sanguineus. Next base: position 64,359,465 of record NC_051179.1, read on the forward strand.
TGAGAGTGTGATGAAAACAGTGCGGCGCGCTGCTCGCGTTTCTTTCCATCGCCCCTGTACATGCAATAACTAGGCTTGTGCGAATAGTAAATTTTAGGTTCGAAGTGATTTCGGAGCGAATAGTGATTTCATCGAATGATTTCGAATCGAATTCGAATAGTATATATCACATATTATGAAGACAAATGAGCATATTTGTCATGGCCCAACTAACCTGCATAATATATTTTCTTATATAAATTGAAACAAGGCATGTGCAAATTCCATTCTTTTTGGTTCAGAGGGAAGTGGAATTAACTTCGAATAGTGGCAGAATTCGACTTTCGGTAGAATGCAAGTGATAACCTTTAAAATATATTACGTTTTAAACTATACTATAATTAAAGCATATAAGCCGGTATAACAAGCTTTTAAACTTAAGATATGATGAATCGATGTGAGGGTAATTTGTTCATTAACCTTTGAAGTCAGGCTTCGCGGCAGTGCGGATTTCTCTTAATAAACGTCTTCACGGCAAAACACTGCTGCACTGCAGCAGAAGCACTTTTACAAGGGGTTACATCCGGTTTATACATGTCTCTTCGTGCACTTCGAATGCTTCGAAATTTAGAATCACTTAAATTAATTTCGAAGCGAAATCGAATACTTTAATACTCGTTCAAATATTCGAACTGCTCGAATATTCGCACAAGCCTAGCAATAAGGGTATGCATGACTTAAAAAAAAGAGGAACAGTGTTATACGAAGCAAGCCTAGTGCATATTGTTCCCAGTAGGCTGGAGTAGCAACTAATCATTTTTGGTTGATGAGGTTTAATTATTTAGCATAATTACATTTGTAACTCCACAAGTATTCGTCTAATGATCAAAATGTCAATGAGGCATATGTAGGCATGTTTAAACGGCATCTAATGTCGCTATTTTGAACAACGTACTGATTGTGTGCTTATTTGTTTCGGTTGTCAAAGAAAACACGCGAAGCGTGAAAAGTAACAGTGTTATCCTGGGTAATTGATTAAGGTTACGTACGGCTTGCATTGCTCGGCACCCCGTTTGCGGAGCAGAAAGCAGTAGCGGAGTACACGATCCGTCGGACGTACATTTTCTGTGTAGTTCTGATTTCTGGCCGCATTTGTCCGAATGTTCTCTTTCTTTTGTCGAACCCTGACTGCATCAGTGGTACCAACGAGGTGCGACTTTATCTGGCACCAACGAGATGTGACTTTATCCGGCATAAACGACATATGGCTTTGTCGATGTGGCCATAGTGCTGTGGAGCGCTGACGTAACTGCTTGAGCGCTCAGTATCCTGCCAGACAGGGTCAATGACCGCATTACGCAACGTAGCACTATAGCAAAAAAAAGAAAAAAAAGAGGGGGGGGAGTTCTTCTATAGGGGAAAGTCCCCTATCAGCAATGCAAAATTATGCTTTTTTTTCCCTTCAACTTAGAATCTTAAGCTGTTCTGAGACAAGGGAAAGTAAAGAAACATATATTGCAAAGGTGATCGCAACAAGAAAAAAAAAAAAGAAAAAAAAACACGCAGAGATCGCAAAGTGGTCGATCTAGCATAAGTACGTGAATATGGAAGATTGTTTAAGCAAACAAACATGAACAAATCACACCGTAGTGGAGATTAGTAAAAGTTAGTCTAGCCAGACACTTGTTTCATATAGCAGATGAAACTGCTAGTCAATAGTTCTTAATGTCCTCAGGAAAGGCACCCATTCTGAAAGCTGGACGGTATGAGCGGTTGACTGTATGAGCACTTAACGGAAAAGGCGCTCAGACTGTCTTAAAGATCCACAGATCGGGGTCCACTTGCAAACCTCGCCTTCAAAACCTCTATAGCGATGTGCGTGTCGCTTCCCTGTGCTCGCAACTTCTATACTCGCCCTACAATGAAGATGTGTGATGCCCATGCATTCTAAGCGAGTACGTTACGATGTGGTCACTGAATTTCATAACGATGGCCCTCAATTTGGTGTCCCAATGTTGGTCCCCTTAAGTTGGAGCCCCGTCTGTCGACGTCAGTCGAGAACTACGTATTCAGTGTTTTTGGTACGGCGTTATGAAAGCATTTCTTTTGACTTGGGAATACACCTTCACGTTCAAAGCCGTACTGCTTTGGAGCAGTGCAGTCATCAGTTGGGCACTGTACCTTCATGCCCTTACAGCCCCACCAGCCGCGGCAATACGACCCATGGGCGTGACTCCGCTCTTCTGCACGTTCGGCGGGCACAAGCAAAACTACGACCAGGTGGACACCAGCTCCTGCGACTACGCCTTCATTCCGTACTACGTTCGCGGTGGGGACACCTTCATCGACGATAGCGACAGGCTCACGAGGAAACTGCTCAACAAAGCGGTTGCATCGACGAAGACGGCCTACGCCATCAGCGTTCCCCACGCGCAAGTTCTCTTTACTTTGCCCTCCTAATCACACCACTCATGCTTCCAAATGCATGCGGGAAAGACCCCTTCCGCGAAAAAAAAAAACCATCTTGTGAGCCAAAGCTAACTTCTTGGGGCGTTTCGTACTGCCCGATGTTCGATATATGAAGTGTTCTAGCTATTCTTGTTCGATGTAGCCGCAGATGTTCCTACGCATTGGCGTTGAAGCATTGTCGTGTTCGACAGTAGTTAGATATAAAGGATAATTCGATTTACCGGACTTCGATACGGTCGGGTTTGAATGTATACTGCGTAGTGACGCTTTTTCGCGGGACATGTTTTGCAGGGCCTTTTTAACCACACATCAATAGTCGCTCTTGGGATGGGACTTCGGTGTCATGTTCGACTTTGCTTTCACTCAAAGTAGGGCGATTTATACTAGAGCTGTACAGCTTTAAATAGATTTGAAGTCCGCATCCAGTTTCTCTCTGTCATTAAAATTATTCACAAGTATTCCTTATCCTTCACGGCAAGCATTATGGTCCTTCCCGTACAGAGTTTTCGTTTAGCTGCCTTGATTCTGCCACCCCTTTTTAGTGCTGCCTCAATCTCTCCGACGTTATAGTTTCGTATGGCACAAAGCTTACATTTGTTGATCACCTTCGACAGCTCGGCAAGTTGTGTTTTGTCTCTTGAGGTAGCTACTTTAATGTGTTGTCGTTTCTTCAATAACTCTTTAGTGCTTTGAGACAGTGTGTTTAATTTCTTGTATTGGTGCTTTGCCTGAAGCTTCAAGTGCAGGCTTCAGAATTTTATTTACGATATTGTTCATATCCTCTGTTTCTTCATTTTCTTCTTGGTTTGCCAACTCCTATATCTTTATATATCAGTGCCGTAGATCTATTGTATAATCATGGTCCTTAACGCCTACTTCAGGAACCGTACAACTGCTCTGACGGACTTGAACAGCCCAACGGGCCAGGCCACTCTCGAAGAGTACTGGACTTTGAAGAATGTGTTCCACTACGGCGTCTTTGACATAGGCGTCCAAGACCACGAGGTTAGCGAAAGGGACAATATCCTCAAGGAAGCTTTCGACCTGCTTAAGGTGAGTGCGTCTCACCAGGACCCATATTGGCAAGACCGCTATCACGCTGCAATAGTTCGTAAGACCAAGTTCCAGCCAATCGCAATACTGAGTATATTACCAACGAAGGGAACCGATCAATGGCACATGACAATAACTAGGGCTCCCTGTTTTCGGAGTTTATTTTTCTTCAATTTCGGAGGTTGTTTTTCATAGTTTATTCTTTTTTGGGGCGGAAATGCGGCGTTTATAGAAGTTTATTTTTCGTAAGTACCCAATTCTCCGAATTTCGAAGATTTAATTTTGCATTACTCTCAATACTCCGATAACTTAAATTAAATGACATCTGAACACGAAAGCGTGTTTTATATATCTGGTAGGTTTGCACGCACAAACACACATGCACACATGCCCAAATACTCGAATACAAAACACCTGCGTCTGAGCGTATTACTACCTTCAAGCTTGTTGTAATAGACGCAAGCATACTTTACGAGGACCATATATTATATGTCGTCCGGCGTGCCACAGTGCTGCCAGGGGACTGTATATTAAAATGTCTCACGCTCTTGGTCCCCTACATGCATTGACGTCTCTTGCTCCGTGCGTGCCAAGCCCTTTGTTAAATGTGCGATGGGTGCGGTCTGCCAAATGCTGTTGACGTGAGGTAGAGTTTATATTGGCCAAACCAGCCGATGTGCCAATGACCGCTTAGAGCAGGGGTCTCAAACACGCGGCCAGCGGCTTCACAAGGAATAAAATGTTTGTGACTTTGCTAAATCGCACTCGCATTATTTACTAGCCTATTGCGATTAATACCGAATTATTGGGGTAAGCTACATAGAAGGGACTGGTCTGTATGGTGAGGCACCCCATGCGGTTACTATGTGTTGAAACATAATCGCGGAGCAAAAGCTCTATGGGTCAGAGTCGGCGTCTAGATTTGAGTAATTCCGGAGACCAATACTGCTACGTTTCTGGAATGCTGACGCCAAATCCCCTTCAGGAATGATCCATATATGACATATGGAAAATGCGTTCTTTCAAAAGGCAGCGTTATGTGACTCTAACCATCTCCACTGTCCCAGCCCTTGCGGGACTCGGCTTCGTGACTGCGGCCCGCTAGATGAGGTCAGATTGAAACCCCTGGCTTCAAATGTGCCCATTCAAAAAAGAACGAAACAGCGTCATACGGCCGTTAAAATCAGAGTTTATCGGATAAATCCCAATGGTAAAAAATTTACCGGCGATTGTTTATCAGATTTTTTTCGGATTTATTCGAAAACAAGGAGCCCTAAAAAATAAGGGAGGGGGAAGTCGATCGAGCAGCAACTGCGAACTTTGAACAAAAGGGCACGCGCGTGATCTCTTCAGGCATCCTCCGACGGCTCGTATACCCTTCTACGTGCTGCACTCTCAATGCGAAGAGACTGTGAAATCCGCTACTCTCCCTGGAGCGGCCGTACTCTCTTACACCAGCGTTTCGTAGAGTTACGCGAGACTGGATCTAAAAGAGTTAGCTGCCAGCCTTACTTCGTATAACGTTAAAATTTGTTGCTACCGCATTCATTTGCTTCGCCCTTCCAGCAAAACTTATTTTTTTTAGTCTGTGTCTTCCTATCTCTTTCTATCTATGTTTATTTGTTTCTCTGTCTTTTTATACTTTTATGTCTTTCTTCGCTTTTTTTCTCACTTTTTTCTCTTTCTCTTTCTTGCTGTGTTTTTTTTTTCTGGCTCCCTCTCTGTAGTCGTTCTGTAGCCTTCTTTGTCACTCTTTTATTTATTTATTTCTATCTATTCCTCTCTGTCTTTCTGTCTCTTTCTCTCTCTCTCTCTTTCCCTTTACTTGTTCTCCATCCCTCCTTTCCCTCCTCTTTACCGTTACACCCCTTTCTCACCTTCTTGCTATACTATACTATACAAGGCTATGATATGCCATGCTAATGTGCCTGGATAGCCGAATGGTTACGACGCTCGCCTTCGGATCTTGGGGACGCGGGTTCGAATCTCGCCTCGCCAAGAATTTCTCTCTTTCTCATCATTCTTTCTCTCTCTTTCTTTCTCCCTCTCTCTGTACTCGTTCTTTCAACCATCAGAGTTAGTGCATACCACGCCACACAAATCTGCGCACGTATTCTGGAAGCGAAGCAGATGACGAAATAGAGGAAGGCGATGCAGAAGAGGAGAAAAAAAGCACGTGCCGGTTCATGATGATGATTATTTTGTGTCTCCGACACACGGCAAAACTCCACCATTACAGCCCTGCTGTTAAAATGAATTATACCGTCTTCTAATGAAGCCAAAGACTAAGCACAGGAATCTTCGGGAAACTTTATTAGGTCAGTGTAGTCAAAACACAAATAATGAAAACACTCGAAATCGGTGACGTCACAGTGACGTCTGACGTTCAGGTGCTGAAGTTCGCCCGCGCGAAATACAATAAAACTATGACCATTATTTTGTCTTTGAGTAGGCAACATATGACGACGAAATTGAAGATTCTAAGGGTCAGTTCTGCAATAATTTAGCCAAAAAACTCATAAAAAAAGTCTTTTAAATTGGAGACGTACCATTACCGTTAACAATCAGACGCTGAAATTACGGCGCGAAATCGGAAAATGACATTCCAACCATCATTTTGTCCTTCACCTAAATGAACCTAAGACGGCGAAATTAAAAACGTTAAAGAGTTCTCGAATAATTTATCAGATTATAGTATTCAGCATTTCACTTAATAATCCCCTTAAGTACATTTATTTATGTCGTTTTCTTACAGGCAATCAGGACCGAACAAGAAAAACTGAAGGCCGGCAATCCAAGGCAGAAGAAACCTGCTCGTGGATTTGTGGTCGCAGGCTTTTATCTCTGGCAAGCCACCAAGACGCCCGTTCTGCGCTCATTCGCCACCAGCATATCGTAGGCATACATGACAACTACTAAGGATATCGCACCTGTGTATCGTACAAGAGCCGCCCACAACATTTATCGCCTAAGCAGCCGTTTCCATTTTGGTACACGTTTACTAAGACAGATAAAGCGTCAACAGCAGATGCATGTACAATAAGTTTTCCATAGTATGGATTCGGTTTCCGATACTTACAGCCGAAGTATGAGAGCCAAATGGAGTGCCCCAAGTCAGTGCTGCATGCATGGATTCTCTCGAATCGTCTTGAGTGCAATGACGACCTTAACCTGAGCGGAAAGACACTTTCACCAGAGAGTAGAGTGGCTGCTCCCTATTGATAGGGATTAACCAGAAGTGACGGTGCAGAAAAGCAAGGGTATGCACGAAACAGAACGATCGTGCATGTTTCTTAAAACAGCCTTCGAACGGCTTGAAGAAAAATTACGTCTGTCTCGCAAACAGTGCTTTTTGGGACGAAAAAGAAAATAAATAAAGCCTAGTAACGTCACACTCAGCAGTGCGTATTGTGCAGATTTTCCTTGTCATGTGTCCATGCTTTGCGTGTACAGGTAAACTCCGAAATGTGAAACATGTTTAGTAACTTCAAGATCCAGGAAAGTACACTTCATCTCATTGTTGTGTTAATATTTTTTTTTGTAATAACCGAGACGATTAATGTCATACGTATGAACAATTTTCATCGCGTTAACATGATTTTGTGCAATATTTTGAAAATGTGATTGATTTAGTATCTAGGCGTTAAACATCACCCTTGTCGCTGCATAATTCAAAAGTTATTTAGCTAAGATTTGGCTATCTAAATCCCCGTCTCCGACTTGCCATTCTTAAAGGGGTCATGAACCACTTTTCCAAGTAATGATCTAATGGCCTCAGTATCAGAGTGTACTGCCTCCCGAATCGATTGCCGCAAAAATTTCTCGAATCCGTCTAGAATCAGCGGAGTTACGGGGGTTTGGCGCACACTCCCAGCGCTTTCTCTCTTTTCTCGTGCCGGCGAGCGCACTGGAAGCTAGACAGGGAGGGATGGCATGGGGGAAAGAAGTTACGCCAGCGCGCGTCATGAAACGCGATCGCTCCCCCGCTGTGATTCGCTTGCGCGAGTGCGGCTACCGTGTACTGAGGAGTGCGGCGCCGGCAAGTGGCGGCACCCCGCGGCAAGAAGCGCATCTGATCCGAACGCCGCTCTCGATTTACGTCGGCTATCGGCCAATAAGCATGCTATGTCTCTTGCGACGTACAGCGGACAGACGCCCCGCCCACCGACGAGAGTGAGAACCGGCCTCTGTTTGAAAAGAGGGTGCCTGGGGAAACGGCAACTTCGCGCTCCGCTTGTGGCCATTACGCGGCGCGCACGACTGTAATATTTGGCAGAGCAGTTCATAGCCGTGTCAGCTTTCCGCAGCATGTGTTTTTTCAATCAGCCCAAGGGGTGCTTCATGACCCCTTTAAGACGACTGTCGCTTATTTCAGCTCCTTCTTTGTGGACGCTGTCATAATCGTGACGCACTTGACAGTTGACGAGCACCAAGCGAACCTCGAGTGCTTTATCACAGGAGGGGCGCCTTACCAAATCACCAGTAAGAACCCGAACCTTTACGGCATGGTGAGTGCGATAATAGCTTCACCTTTTCGAATTTAGCCTGAAGAGCAGCAGTGAGCTCGAAAATGCACCTACGTAATTTTTTCCCGTTATTCGAAGAATTCCTACCTTCAGGTTCACTGAGCGTTGTTCACAGCACTTTTTTAGCAAAGTGTACAGGTGTTTGTTTGCCTCGATGAAATACCAAGCGCCTGAGAGAAGAAGAGCGAATGTTTCTATGTAATTTTTCAGCGGTATAGATTAGAATTTGACGCTCCTTGCTTTTGCTACCGCATGTCATGTGGCGGTAGCAGAAGTAAGGAGGTGTTCGGCTGAAATCGCTACAGTGGCCCTATTAAATACGAAGCACTTCTTGGCTAGCAAGGTTATTGTATCTATGTCAAACGCTACCTCGTGATGTCAGTGTGGTCGCTTCACTAGCTGTTTCGATAATTAGATATACATCAGACAATGTGCATGGCATGACGTGCAATTACGGCAAATGTGAATGACACGTCATTTGATGTGGATGACGTCGCGTGCGAGACATCCACGTTACGCCATGAATGACATAAACGAAATGAGGCGTCCATTCTGATACCATCGTGGGCTTCTGAAAACTTAGTGTATAATAGAATGGGCATTACGTGACATGCATGCCTGGCAAAATGCAGCTACGAAAGTTTCGCCCATCTTTCTTAACGAGCGGCGTTTCGCTGAGGGCTGCATTCTGCAAGGCGCACTGCTAGCAACGGCGATCTTGCGCGTTGCAGCGCCCGGTACAGTAAGCTTCTTTCTGGTTAATGGCGGTAAAGAAATCTTTGTCAAGATCGAGGCCAAATATTCAGGGCTTACTAATGCACGTCGGCAGTGTGGTGACTTTGGCAAATCTGATTAATTCATTGTTAGCAGCGCCATGCATCTTGGCGTGTATCTCGCATGCTATCGTCTGCCGCGGTCATACAATGGTTACGGTGCTCGGATGCTGAGCCGAAGGACGCTGGTTCGATCCCGGCCACGGCGGTCGCACTTCGAGGGGACCAAATTATAGGCCCTTGTAGTGTGGGATGTCAGTGCACGTTAAAGAACACCAGATGGTCGAAGTTTCCGCAGTCCTCCACCACGGCGTGCCTCAATCATATAGTGGTCTTGGCACGTGAAACCCGGAAATTATTATTTTTATGCCATCTCATATCAGTGCATTAAGGACACCCGGCTCCTCACCTATAAAAAAGAATACTACTACGCACTGGAGCTAAGGAAAAGCGAAAAGTGAACCATCAAGTGTTTGTACGAGCCAATCAATATGAGCCCGTGTCAATAGATAATTTTTTTCATTAAAAATGTGTCCTATGAAAACGTCATGCTCGTAACGCATAAGTTGGTAAGGGTCCGGTGCATTTCTCTATTCAGTTTCCTTCCCGTTATTTATATTGCTGATGTTCATTTGAGCCACTGCAGGCTCTACTTTTCGTGTTGATTTACAGACGCACCATCACGAGCATTCTGCACACAATCGGTGCAACAGCAGATGCCCAGACACGTCGTGAATAGAAATTTTCGCATTTACAAATTACCCATAACGTTAGTACTTGAAGTTCACGAATTGTCTCGCATAACAACCTTCGTATTTGAACTATTGAGGCTACTGTGCGCTGATGGTGACAAGTGTACTGATATCCGGAGTCCAGTAGACAGCTACTGTTGTTTCGAATATCTCACGCGTCTTACACAAAGCAGTATGTCTTGCGATCCGAAAGCGTTCCTGTGAGATAAGAACAGGGCGAGCTTTTTGACACGACAAGAGGGTATACGTACGACGAGCGCTCACGACTAAATTTGATTGTACTAGCATCGCTTCCCACTAAAGAACAAGGCAAGTGCACAGACGCACATGCATAAAAACCTAACATGGTCATCTTGAATAATGTTGTGAAAACAACTTACACCAATTTTCCGGAGAATTTTTTTATTGTTTACTGCGCAACATGGGACATACGAGTCACTTATACAAGCCCTCCCGCTCATTTTGATATAAGCTTCCAGCATATCTTGAGCAAGCGTGTCACCGCTTTTGATAACAAATCAGATGCTAGAAAGTAATGGCTCACAGGAGCGGGCGCGAAGATAAACAGGTAAATCTGAGATACAGTATTTCTCTTAGCGCACCCCTCACGGGGGCTCCCTGTATAGGCACAGGCGCGGTAGAAGCATTCGGCTGTGTGCGTATCACGAGCTAAAGAATCTGCTTGTATTCATACACGCAGGCGTATATTCGTCTTCTGAGCTTTAGAGGGACACTGAAGGCAAATACCAATTTATGTCGAAGTGAAAGTTCAATGCTTCAGAACATCCATAACAACAATATTATACGCAGCAGCGTTTTAGTAATCGAGAAATTAAGGCGAACGTAGGACACGAATGGCGCCACCTGTGCGACATTTCGGAACGAAAGCCCGATGACCTAGTAGGGCCTCGCTACAATTATTCACAAGTCCTCGAACTACCCATGGCAGAAAAGAACAGTTCTCTGCATTAAAGACGGAATAGAATGCAAATACTGCATTTCCGCCTGATTCGTGCAAGAAAAGAACTTCTTGACGTAACCCAGAACCACGAAAGTTCCGTTTTTGCCGGGCTGTGCTCCGCTAAAGCCCATTGCTCCGTTGCGCCGCAGCGCCGGCTGTAGGGCCTCAAAGCGAGTAGAAGGCGGACAAGGCTACGCCAGAAGACCGTTATCGCAGGTGGGCGGTTTAAATTGCGCTAACGGTGTGCGGACCACTTAAACAGTACGAGGCTTATAAAACGCTATTGCAACAATCCACGTCAACCTATTATTTGACTGCAGTACTCCTTTAAATCGATTACTGAGAATGCATTCTCTCTTTCTTTCGATGCTGACAGGTGGAGATCATGGGACAAATGAGCACACAGCCGTGGACCATTAACGTCACTTTACTCATTTCGGTTTCTCTGTGCACACGCGTATACATGCCGGCGCAAACGTTGACGCCTAGTAAGGAACTGGACTCAAAGTGTGTCGATCACCTGCGCCGGCCCAACACTACCGCCGCGGTGAGTGGCTATATAGACTAGAGGACACGATTATGTTGCTATGTAGCCAAAGCAATACTCACTCTAGGAAAAATATTACCCGTGGCTCTTTTCGGTAATTCCCGACTTGCCCCATATACGACAATATTTTGGAGGTTCGTGCCTCCCACGACTTTCCAAAGAAAGTTAACGTCTATCGTTAATGAGAGTTATATATATCAGACAAATCAAGGGTCACCGAAAAGGGTTAAAAGTGATAGTTTTTTTTTTCTTAGAGTGAGCGCCATAACAGGGATGTGATATCGCCGCTGGATATAGATCCCAACTTTAGAAGTTGCTTTTTTACAATAACTATACAGAACGGCGCATTAGAATATTATAATTAGGCCTTGCTTTTTAACATATCTTATGCCGAGCGGCACCGTGAGGTCGTACCTATAGCATAACATGTTTTTGCAACATCCGGCAGAACATCTTGAAACTGACAATGTATAGCTCACGGTACTCTATTAGCAGCACTATAATGACAAGCTTATTGCAACGTATAAGAAACATTTTCGTATTCGTTATTATTTATCCTGTAACCGCCCCTGATGAAATAGCACATTAAGGTAATAAACTGAACTAAACCCAAGTTAGAAACATAAAAACTTACTGTGGCCGCCGCGAAATTGCGCTATTTCACTGCACTCGAATGTTGAAGGATTGTTGGCGGAAAGGATGAAGATCAAAAGACCAAACAGCACGAAAGCTTAGGTTTTTCTATAAGCCGTAAAGCGCGGGAAATTAACCTATGAAATTCTAGCGTTTATTTCTTTAGAAAAAAAAAGATATTGCTTTCCACTGAGCGAGATGTTAGGCCGAATTAAAGATTGAGCTTGGTGTCTTGTAGGTGCCCTCCCCGTTACAAAGGCGTTTCTCATAGCATCCAGTCATCCATGAAGTAGCGAGACACACGCACGAAGCTCACCGTACTTTCACGAACCGGGCATGCGCTACGTGCGCTGTGCCAATACACGATGCATTTCGCCGAGCAGCGATTTCAAGATCAAAGCACACATACCTATTTTGTGACACAATTTATACGTGACATAAGTATACATGCGATACAGATGTATGGTATGCGTACGTGTGTGCGTCAAGGTGTGCGTGGGTGTGTGTGTAGGCAAGTGTTAATCATCATGCCGTCCCACTTGGGCACGCCACGAGTATCCAAAGCTTCCGCTCACTCCGTCAATTACTTTGATGCAATCGATGCAATCATTCAGATTGCCTTTGGTGGGAACGTCGAGCCTCCTACGTATGACTCTGTGTGTGTTGTTAGTGTCTTTGTCTGTTTTTCGCTACAGATGACTGGTTCGCCTCTACACTTTACAGTTCTGCAATGACCCAATGTCGCTGTATTCGAGCGCCAAAGTTATCAAACCAGGCCACTACACGGGCATCTCGATTACTCCGGGTACCCCGCAGCTGGTGTCGACGTATGAGACGAACGAAACAGTCAGTGAAAAGGTAAAACAGAAAAGCTTATCGCCATTAAATCTAGTATATTGAGTTTCGGTGTAGCGATATCCATCTAAGAAATATAAATAGATATTCCGAGCAATATGAACGCCACAAGCCGAGGAAACTGACCCAACGGACCACTTTACAGCAACAATAGTTCTCCATCAGTTGTGCTGTTCTTTTCGGTGTGGTGATCATTTTGCACGCAACGTAATTTTTGCTGGAGATCAAATAGCCCAAAGCCTCCACGTTTTGGCTGCTTCTCATCCTGCTTCTCTCCGTCCTGTAACCAATTCTCACGTAATAACAACGTAGATCGCTCTCTAGGTCTGGAAATTTGTTTTATTGCGATGGCAACTGTGTGGACATTCGAGGCACGTTTTTGCCGTCGCCGTCATGTTGCGTATAAAGTACAAACCGAAAGCATCGCTTAGCGCGCCGTATGTTCTATATGCGAGTGAAAGCTCGCGAAGGCTGCAGATGTGCGCGGGTCAAGCCGAGATGAAAGCTTGACGGCCGGCTCCGACGGGCGAAGGATCATGAAGGGGTGCCCGTGGAAGGTTACGTCGCTCAGACAGCAACTACGAACATTGATCAAAAGGGCGCGGTCACGCGCCACCTCGACAGACATTAGTCGATGGCGCCTACCCTTGTACATACTAGGCTCACACCGCTTACTTCGCGTTGAGGCGACAGACAGCACGAAAACCGCTTCGTTCCCTGGAGCGGCCGTGTTCCTTTACGCCAGCGTTTTGTAGAGTTACGCGACATTGGATCCTAAGAAAGTTAGCTGCTTGCCGTTCTTCGTATGACATTCCAATTTGTTGCTCTCGCATTCATTGCTTCGCCTTTGCAGCGAAACTGACTTTTTTGCGATCACGTTCTCTTTCCTTTTCGTCAACATTTTCACTGTTCAAATACATACATTTTCATTGTCTCAAGTTTCCCTTGTTTCATTGTCCTCTTGATTGTTACTGCAACATCGAAGTTATCCCCATCTCGATTCCTTCTTTCTCTTCGCAGTACTGTATGCTCCGGCAGCAATTCACCACAATGCCATTGGGATTGGCACTCTTCGACATTGAGTGTGAGGATTGGGAGAGAAAGTGCTCCGTGACGAGCAGTCCCATCGCGGGCAAGGACAGGTTCACCGACATCGTCAACTACTTCAGAAGAGTGTCCAAGCAGGATCCCGCCTCACTACCCTGCAAACTAACGCCATAAGACCCGTGCTAAAAGGGCACCTCGTTTCTCAATAGCTTTGTCGAGGAACTATTTGTTTGTCGCTATGTGCTCTGAAGCATTATTTTGGACGCCCCTCGCACGTCGGAGGATGTCATGGTTTGAGGGGTCGGAGGCCCAGCCTTTGGCGTGTACATTTGAGTGTACGCTAAACGACTTCCAAGCAGAAGCAAACCGTACATTTGTTTCACGTTTCCCGAAAATAAGTTGTTGAGCCTTTAACAAAGTATGCGAAATAATAATACACTTATTTTCGGTGTGCAAGAACATTTGTTTTCCTGCCTCCCTGCTTTGTTTTTGTACTTGTGATTCTTGGTCTTGTCCTCGCGTTCGTTATGATGCTGACTCTGTAATAAATGTCAAATAAATAATTGATTGATTGATTGATTGATTGATTGATTGATTGATTGATTGATTGATTGATTGATTGATTGATTGATTGATTGATTGATTGATTGATTGATTGATTGATTGATTGACAATCTACAATACTAAGTAATCTTATATGCGAGTGTTGTCCCCCGTTTATAAAAAGAAAGAACGGCCTCAGGATTGTATGTGACTAACCGAATCTGCTTAGGTGCAAGAGTTCAGCCCAGCAAACAAACCTCGTTTCTACGTAGTTTAAAACAACATCCGGTATGGTCCATTGGAATAGATGACACATGCTGACATTTGACTATGTACTTCATTAAAAATGGTTGGCTCTCCCGTAATCGAGAGTAGATGTAAGCATGAAATGGCTGCCGGCATATTCGGCCACGACGCAATGCAGGCATAAAGCTTACTGAACTAGGATGAACCTCTTTAAACTGAACCTCGGCACAAGTCCCGTCTCAGCCAGACACCATCCGCATTGCGCCGGATGCTGCTGGCATGATCACGCGGCGTGGCGCCATCTCGTCTCGCAGCACGTTTAGCTACTTTGCTGAAGGCCTAAATCAGGATGCCCTAGCTGTGGGGCGGATAATTGCACACTCGCTCATATGCTCTGGCAGTGCCAGGCGTTACTTAGCGCTAAGTTCAGCACAGAAGAGGACTGGGAGAGGGCTCTTAAAAGCCGCGAGCTCTCAGTCCAGCTGTCGGCAGTCCAGGAGGCCTGCGAACGGGCGGAGGGCCACGGTCTTCCCGTACCGGCGTGGGCGCGGCCAGCAACGGCGGCGGACCCCCCTTCGGGGGTTGTCTGATCGGGGTTCTCCAGGACCAAATAAAGTTAATTTCATCATCATCGAAGGAGGCGGCGCGAAATCCGCGCCGCGATACTTGCGGACCGCTGGTGTTGAAAAAAGCACAGGCAACCCTGTCACAGCATCAAAGGATGACACTCAAGTGTATGGTGCCCAGTATCTGCCTTTAGAATGTCCACTATTGGAAATGACAAAACTTCAGCGTACTAGAAGTTACAGCTTCATGATAGTGTGAACAAACCTTAAGAACTCGGAAGCAATATTTTTGAAGCTTATCTTGGCATTATTCAGCGTATATGTAACGCGGTCCTGTACAGAATGTTGGGGGCGAGAGACCTTAGCTTTTTTTATTATTCTTTATTGGTTGCCCGCATGATCTCGTTTGCTCTTGCAACGATGCCCAGACGTTCTCGTTTGAGTGGCCCTATAACGGTTCTGCCTTTTGGTTCAAGGTCGCTTGAATGTCACTGACAACGGGATCTTAAAAGAGTACCTTCTCGTCATCTGTTTATTTTCTTGCTTAATGCTTGCCTGGCCTTTGGTTTCTACCACTCTGCATCTGTTGTGTAAAAACCAAGGTAGAGGAGAAGAAGAAGAAGTAAAAAATGGCCGGCGCAACTGTCGTTACTTTTGTGTCCGCTATATCCGCAGTAAGTCTCATTTTTACACACAATCCGCTGTTGCAACAATCCGCGACGAATAACGTCCTCTGAAGGGCTCCTCGCTCTAAGTATACAACCTTCACGCGACGTTAATTCATCAACGGACTTTCCATTAGACTATTTGAGAAGCTCGGACGTCTCACTTTGTAATCAATGCTGCAGTGCTTGCCGCTGGGAATCTGAAGCCGATTCTGAACATATTTCACTTAGTATCGAGTATATTTGGCTTCCGTTTTCTTCGTTTTTGTCATCTTCAAATTTGCTTTGCCCTTCTCCTGCTTGACTCGAAAGTCGGCTGTAAACATTGCAAGTCTCTTATGCCTCGACTACTGGTATTGGCCGCGAGATCGAGCAGAGTCGCCGCCTGGCGGCTTCTGGCTGAACAGCGCCTAGTGTGGATTGCTCCATGCGTCGTCTGCTAGCCACGTTGTGTTTGCATGTGCGCGTACGTCGTGCAGGTCCTCAAAATGCGGTTTGTTTCGTTGCGTTAGTGCAACTTTAACCGCACGTACGTGTGCCTAACACGATTTAAAGAAGCATTTGGCCTTCACCGGCTGTATATGTACTGTAATAAGATCAGTGAGTGCACTTGTCGAGAGGGCTGTGTGCGGTCGTCGTACCCTCCGTTCACGAGAGTCATATCAGTTTAGGTAGCGCTGTGGTTCAAGCGCATTGCAATGTGCATTTTGCGTTGTCCTAAAGATGAGAAGTATTAAACCTCATGTGAATATAGCCTTTTAGCGGCTCGGTGGTAAAAAAAAAGGCTCTCATGCACTTGCGCGTTGTGGTTAGGTGTATAACTTCGGGACTGTCGTTAATAGGTTACGCGACGATCTTTAGTTGTGTATGGTCCTGGTCCCACTACAGAGAAATATTTCTGTCGAGTCACGTCTGACACTTCGGTACTTAAAATGTCCCCTGAAAAGAACAGGAAATGGAATGACACGGAAATCGTAAAACTAAGTTGCCTTGCGCAATTTAACTTGGGGCGAAATTTATAAAAAAACACCCGTGTACTTACGCGTTAAAGAGCCCTGACGCGTTAAAGGTAGGCGTTAAAGAGTCCTGACGGTCAAAATTAATCTAAACGGCGTACTTCACATTTATGTCGTAGTTATTTCACGCGAAGCCACATATTTTTTCCTTTACATTACCTTGAGCGTTTGTGTTCCGTTGGTATAGATTGACGAAAGGCAGCGGACATTATTCGCATGAAAAACCTACTTTTGGTCCCGTGAAATAACCGGGCCTTTGTTCCACTACTGTCGTGCAAGTAATCAATCGAAGAAAGTTCCGTGCAGTTCAGTTACCTTTGTGTACTGTTACTGGAATAAAAACGAGCGCGTGCGTGTTAAACGTCTCCGTAGCGCTAAAGCGCTGTCGCCACGTAGCTTTCATCAGTAAACCTATCAACTGTCCTACATTTCATGGAGAACTGAATAAGAAGTGCGGATGAATATTTGAGCAGGCAGTGCACAAAGTGCTATTTGAACTCATTATACGGGCTTTCTTTTTGTTGGGGGCTATCCAGATAAACAAGAACTAAATACTTAATTCAGTCGCGCTACGGCAGTGCGCAGTAGGTGGAACACAAGCTAAACATGTACAAATAAAACAACAAGAAAACATCATTCATTGCGAAAACGCCGACTGTGGCCGAAGGCGAGCAATCCACTCGTTATCAGGATGCGCTTCTCTCACAGGTAATAGTAACGTTCGGCGCGCTTCCTGCATTAATTCGGGAATGAATAGCGAACATATTACCAGAAAGCTGCAGTCAACTCATTTTGTTTGCCGGAAATCGGGTCAAATCGCTCACAACAAAGCGCTGTTGTGTGCATTTGTATACGCGCCGAAAACCGCCTATCCACGCTAGCGCGGCGACGGTACTGCCGCCTGTAGACCGATCTCGCGGCGAATACTGTTCACGTTACTTTCAAATTATTATTCTCATTTAATCTGCACGCTGTATGTGAAACAGGAAGCCTGAAGTGAAATAAACACACAATGGCTGCCCCGTCCGCATTCTTGGAAATTTCATTATATGCCGTACTGCCTAAGCCAGTGTCGCTAAAGGCTAAAGTAAACGTTAATGTAAAAAACTGTTCTTCCTGTGATTCCACAATTGCAGATAACCAACTGCGTTTTAATGGTCCTCCCACTTATCAAGACAATTAAGAATGTTTTCCGTAAGTAATTTTTCGACGATATTGCGTCATGCTTACGGTTCAGATTTTTCGGTATTAAAATACAAAATGAAAAGAAGAAAGACACACCGAATTTTGTCTCGAAATATTGTTTTGACCAAAAAGCTCCGTGAAACCACATTGAGCAGAAACCTAACATGGTAAATGGCCCTTACATGCGACGCTACATGCTAAGCTGGCTAGGTAAAGGTCACACGACATGTTTCTCTTTCCTACCACCTTCAGCAATATTGGCATCTTGTGTTGCAATATTACTCCCGTTTTGCGAGCAACTGCGGCGAAAGAAACGAAATTCATACAAGCGCATAGGCAACGTGCACTGGTTAGTGAGCGTTACACAACTCTTATTTATCAGCCAAGTTTCGCCAACATCGGCCGCCGTTAGAAGATGTGGTGTTTCCTCATGTATTACCTGACTCCGGCACGCAAAGCCTCGCTTCTGTCAGCCTTGCGCGCCGACATAGACGCGGAGCCCGCGCTTGTCTCACGCCGTGTACCGATCACACTGTTGCGCACGAGAGCCCATCTTCTTACAGCGAAACGAAGGCGAACACGCGCACGCAGCAAAGGGGATCTTAGGCCACACTCTCCACTGGTCGTTTATTAACATGATTTTGGTACAATGCATTCATTGTTTGTGATGGAATCCGGCATAGTACAGGCGTTCTGTACTGACGGTTTGAAACGAGACATAAGATTTTTTTTTGTACAACTACTGCTATGAGCAATTGCTCGTGATAACCGCATCACGTCGCTGCAAAGCTGACCGCTAAAGCTAATGTTGGCTGTTATGTAAGTGTTCGCGTCAAAATTGTGCCGATATGACACGAACTATAAACTCTGGAAACGAAAGTACGAGCATTTCATAGCCCTAAATGTGCGCTTCAGTCCGTCAGTACCGTACCTTTATACAAACAAGGGACCACGTCTGGAGGGGCCAACCTGCCCTTCGGCCTCAGTACCAGAGTTTATTGCCTCAGGAATTGATTGCCGCAAAAATTTCTCGATTCGGTCAAGAACGAGCGGTGTTACAGTTGTGTGTCGCGCGCTCCCAGCGATTTCTCTCTCGTTCCGACTAAAACCCCTTGATCTTGGGAAAGTACCGCCATTCACTGTACTCGCCGCCGCGCGCGCGTCCTCCTCTCTCCCTCCTCGCCCCTTTCGCGGCCTCCCGTTCTCCGCCGCTCTTTCCGCGCCGACGATTGGTCTCCTTCGCCGTTGCCCTTAGAGACGCGTGGATATTGTGTTTTGCTGGTATTTTTCTTTTTCGCTCGCGCCATTTTACGCCGGGGCTCCGCGTAGCGAACGTTGCGCGCGCTTTGTTTTCTGTGCTTTGCGTGGGCGCTATGCCCTGCTGTTGCGCCTATAACTGCAACAACGAGAGTGCGAACGGTTGTGCACTTTTTACGATTCCCCAATGTAAGCGTGATGGCCGGCGCAACAAGCAGTGGCTGCAAAACATGGGCCGAAAAAACCTTGTTTCGACAAGGAACAGTGTTCTTTGCGCGGAAAGGCGCCTTTCTTATCGATCGTGTCAAAGTATTGACGAATGCAGCGTTTTTAATATTCTTCTGGATGCTCATAAACGTTCTTCTTTTTCTGGGCTATTTACGCGTTGCATAAAAATGGGGCTGTTCTCAATATGCTGAATAATATGCTGAGACTCCATCACTTCGCATGTCGGCAACTGTTATTCAGTCTGAAATGCACAACTACAAAAACTGCTTTCCGCTGCGAACAATACAGCTTCTCGATCGCGCTTGTCGTGATTGTTAGGATCCGCTTAACGTGAATGTTTGGTGAAAAAAAAAAGAAACGATTGGACGAATGACCCTTACTGGCGTTCGTTTTAGGTTCTTGTTTTCTTTTTTTTCGAGGGGGAACGTGGGTGTCTATGCAAGAAAAATATTAACATAAATGCGATCCGGTGCAAGAAAAAAAAGCACTGCGCAACACAAAAACAATAACACCGTGATAGCGAAGGTGAGCGCAAGTGAGCCGTTATCTAGCACGCTGCGGCCGAAATGGCTCGTCTTAGTCACGCCTGCAGTCACGCAAACCCTTTCAATACGCCTGCATGCATTAACGCGCTGTCCGTTTACCAATAAGAAACTGAATTATCTCTTGTACCGGAGTCACACGGGCACTTTTCATCGCGATCACAGTCAATCCCGATCGAATTTCTTGATCGCAATCAACAATCATCGCTACTTTACGGTACAAACTAATCCAGATCGAGTATGGCGCAAACGTAAATCAAATCGCAATCTGTGGGAGTCAGATATCGATGAGTATATCACGATGGTCTCGATCCCGATCGAACCTCATCGCTATCAAAGTGACCGTGTAGCAGCACCTGATCCGGATCGAGCCTAATCCGGGTCGGCCCCGATCACGATCAAAAGTGCCCGCGTGACACCGGTATTTATTACGATGTTGTCTGCTTTATGACCATTCACCTGATGAGTGCCTATGCTTATCGTAAAGGCACTGCAGTTGTACCTGCTAAGCTGTATACTTTCAATATACCTTGGAAAACAGCGCTTGTATGCGTCACGGGATACCACGTCTACCAATGCTCACTGCATGTAGACTGTTATTTTCTAAGTGCTTCTTGGGCTGTATCCGACTATCGAGCTCATAAAATTATTGGCTTGACTGTGAATGCGCAGCCAATCTCAACTGCACGAATATGCGCGTGGAATATTCTTTGCAAAAAGTGGCTCGGCTCAAAAGAAAACGTGCTACCTCTCCTCACTGTCACTTCCGAGATTATAAAGGCGCTGTTTGTAAACAACAAGCTGATAGTGCGAGATATCATCTTCCGTCCACCTTTTATTGCAGTGACACTTCTGCGTCATGTGTAAATCAGTGTATATTTGTGCAATGATGTACTATTTCCGCTTTTCTATTTTCTTGACATTGTATTTTTCGAAACAGTACTACTTCATAACATAGTTAGCACCAGCAATGATTCTGGTGCTGACTATGATACGACGCTCTTTTTCGTTACGTATCAACCAACGAGTCGCGCGCGCATGAAAATAAAACATCCTGCTGATATTGCACTCTGATTCTAGCTCTTATAATTTTTTTTTGCCCAATGAAAATTACAATTGCAACTCTGTTACTACATATTGCAACGGCATTTTCGTGTGAACTATCATAATACGTTACTAGAGGCGTTTACTTATCCTCAACGTACGGAATGTCTCCTCTCACAGGTAAACCGAGTGCTGGTTTCTTTGACACGAACCTCAAAATACTATTCTGAAAAATCTTTTTACGGCACTTCTGTTATTATGGTAGATGCGTTACTGTTGGCCCTACTTGATCGTGCCGAGACTGCGCAAGCGTCTTGGTCAGTTAGGAGACACTCGCGCAAACCTACTTTCACGTCAAGATAACTCATGGATTGACAATGTATTATCATCATTACATTACAAGTCATTACAAGATGCGATGCTTTAAGCACCTGTGTTGCACATGAGCGCACAGGAAAGCGACAAAAAATCCGGACACAGGCGGACATGACGCAAGCTAAGCTGTATCAGATGCAGATGTAAAGCATGTTATCATGCGGCAGAAACAACGTCTGCATGAGGGAACGCTCCATAAAACTCCTTTTAAATTAGCATGCCCCATTTGCACGGCTTTCGGAAGAAACTAATCTTTTAATGAACGTTCATTTCAGTGTTCTCGATCTTGTTAACACCATTTTTCAAAGTTTTCTACACCACTGGGGCGCGCAAGTGGTTCCAAATCACGCGCCTCTATTGAATTCTGCGGCGCGTCCGCGGGAGCCCCGGCGTAAAATGGCGCCGTGCGCAGCGCGCGCCGGCGGCGGGCGAGGAGAATCGAGGAGGAAACGCGCGCGCGGAGGAGAGTGTCGTTACTTTCCTAGATCAAGGGGCTTAGTTCCGACGAGAGCGCTGGAAGCAACACAGGGAGGGATGGAACGGCGGAAAGAAGTTACGTCAGCGCGCGTCATGACTTAGAGCGCGCGTGATGAAACACAATCGCTCAGTCCCGTTGTGATTCCTGGGCGCTCTAGTGTGGCTATACTCTGTAAATGTTAGCGAACTATGGAGAGTGGCGCTGGCACGTGGCCGCACTGCGTGGCAAGAAGCGCATCTGAAGCGAATGCGCTCTTTATTTATGTCGACTATTGGCCAATGGCATGCTTGGTGCTGGGAAAGGAGCTTTTGCAGGCTGGTTTATTAGATGGCGCGATCACAGGTGACAAACAGCAGGCGCCGGCAGCTCCGACGAGAGTGAGCACAGGCCTCTGAATGAAAAGAAGCCGCCTAAGAAAATGGCAGCTTCGTGCTCCCCTTCTAAACATTCCTTGTTGCGCATGACTGAAAGATTTGGCTGAGCTGTTCATAGCAATGTCTGCTATCCGCAGGGTGCGTTTTTTCCCAAAGCCCGAGAGGTGATCATGACCCCTTTATTTTATCAATGCTCGCAGCAACTGTTCTTACAGATTGAAGAACATTATTACCATCTATCTGGCACTGTTAGTGCCAGATAGATTACTAGATACTACAGATAGATTACTACAGATAGATAGTGCCAGATAGATTATTACCATCTATCTGGCATAGTCAATAGCACTGTGTATATTCGGCGTTCATATACACAGGCAATGAATGCTTTGTTTTTATGCGCAGCCCACACTTGGGACTACATAAACTGTTTATACCGGACTCCAATCTTGACTGGCCTTTCAGCTGCGTCTGCCGGGGTAGGCCTGGCCACTGACATCGTGCTTATTCAAGCTGTCAGATTTGGAGTACGTTTCAACAAAACCTGTTACCTGTTTCTCTGAAGTAGTACTTTGTTTTTATATCGCTCAGTCAATGCAGCGTAGTAAAGCACTGTGTGTGGTTCAAGAAAATACTGTCAAAGTTTGGCACGGGATTAGATGTGAACATCAACAATACAGATATAATAATAACAGGTAATATACTCTAAGACATGCCGTTGAGGCGTGCTTCGTCAACTCCGTCTTAAGATCAAGAGAGAGAGAGAGAGAAGAAACATTTATTTATGTCATGCCTAGGAGTGGTTAGGGTGGGTGGTGCCCCTCTTCCAGGGCCCCACTGGCTACAGCGGCTCGCCGGGCCTGGTCAAGGGTCGCCAGTTGGCTTCCCATTTCCAGTACCGCGAGCCGCGCCTCCCACGACCAATTCAGGGAATCGTTACACAGAGGCGAGATGGCAGCCTCCGGACGTTGTGTACACTGATATGTTATGTGTTCCAATGTCGGTGTTGCACCGCACCACGGACATTTGTTGCTGTATTTGTGAGGGTACATTCTGTGTAACCTGTGTAAATGTGGGTACGTGTTTGTTTGGAGGCGACGCCAGTCCCGTGCTTGTCTCCTGTTTAGGTTAGGATGAGGTGGAGCTTTAGTTCGCCTACCTAGTCTTTGAAATTCGAGGATTTCTCTTGGCGCGCCAGGTGTCGAAGTGTCCTCCCGGGTGATGTGGTCCGCGGCTCGGCCTGTCATGCCTCGAGCCAAACGGTCCACCCGTTCGTTCCCCTCAACTCCTGAGTGCGCCGGGCACCAAGTCACACCATGATCCATTGTGAGAGCCGTCCCCAGTATGCGTAATACGCAGTCCGGTAAGACCCCGCCAAGGAAAAGACGGCAGGCGTCCTGAGAGTCCGTCAGAACAAATGCCGATTCGCCCCTGGCCTCCGCTGCGCGTATGGCCAAAGCTATGGCCGCGGCTTCGGCCGTTGCAATTGATCTCGTGCGAATGGACACTGCAGTGGTTGTTCGCCCTTGGTTAGTCACAACTGCAGCGAAAGCAGGGACCATATTTGCGCTTCGATGGTAGGGACTCGCGTCTGTAAAGTACGTATTAGGATCGTCCCGCCGCTTTTGTAAGGTGACCGCCCGGGCGCGTCTCCGTGTAGCGTGATGGATTGGGTGCATGTGACGGGGGATCGGGGCCACGTGGATCCTCTCTCGGAGTTCAGATGGCAGCAGCGTGGTTTCATCACCGCAGAACTGTGGCGAGAGTGGGTAGTGTAGTTTATGTAAGACCGAACGGCCCTGAGGAGTCCTGTTAAGTCGTTCACGCTGAGCCATTAGCGTGGCCGCTGCATATTCCTCGTACGTATTTGCCATGCCCAATTCATGCAGTCGGGCCGTGCTTGTGTTCTCAGGCAGGTCGAGTGCCGCTTTACAGGCGATCCTGATTAATTTGTCTACTTGTTCGATTTCGTGACGCCGCGCAGTTTGGAAAGGCAGGGCATATGTAATGCGACTAATAACAAATGCGTGTACTAATTGCATAGTGTCTGCTTCAGTCATACCCTCGCGGCTACGGGCAACTCTGCGAATAAGCCCCGTTACGCTCCGGACCGTGCGTCTGAGATTAGAGAGCGCTATGCTTACGCTGCCTGTTTCTTGTATGAGCATTCCAAGTACGCGCAGGTGGGATACCCGCTTGATCGGCTCTCCCTCCAAGGTGAGCTGCAGCTCAGGAGCCCTGGTTGCGCGGGTATGCCTTGGTCTTATATGGATGTACGCCGATTTGGCTGGAGCGCACTTCATGCCAGCACGGCTCATGTAAGTTTCAATGGTGTTGATGGCCCGTTGAAGTGTATCTTCTCGGTTGCCGTATGAGCCTTTGGATGCCCAGAGCGTAACATCATCCGCATAGATGGCGCAGCCAAGGTCTTGGTCTTTCTGCAAGTCTAGGAACGCAATCGTTTGAGAAGGAAAAGAAGAAGATGGCTTTCGCTTTCGAGTCGTTTTAGGCAAATGCATAAGGGATCCTGTGAATTTTTCTGTTTTTCACCGAGACTGAGTTAATCACTTCGCATTTATTGTCGATTTTTATGGTGCTTATTTCGAATGAAACTAGAGGTCATACGTATATGACCGACTAACCGCAAAACCGGTGCTTGAGTTCGTGACTATAGGGACTGTTTTAAGGCGGAATCTCGTGCCAGTCTGTTTTGTCCAGGTATGTAGTGGATTAGTGACTACAGTTAGTTTGTGGTGCAGAAGATTATATTGTTGTTGGTATTATAACCCTGTCATACGGGCGCTTGAAAGTCTTTCGAGCTAGAAGACTTCTTCCGAAAAAGAGTTTCGCCAGAAGACACACGACGTATTTTCTGGAAACTGAGTTCGTCTATCTTCTTCACGGCCGTAGAGGAGCAGCCTCGAAACCACTCGGCAGCAGCAATTATGAATTGGTAAAAGATAGAGGAAATGTTCATTTTTATGTCACTTAGGCTCATCATAAAAACAAATTCAATATCTTGTAGAAGATGCAATAAGCCATTCAAAGCTTGATTTAAAGCTGATTTCACTCTGTACTCTCGTAATCACGTCGAACGTGTCGGGAGTATCGCGTGCGAACGCTTAGCGCGCCGCACGAACGGTGACAATAAATTTTTACTTCGCATATCTAAATGCATAATTTCATTTTGACTGCTTCTGTTTTGAAAGGTAGCGCCCCATTTTCGGCAGCACGTTCGGAAGAAGACACTAAAAAAGAGATCGTCGGGGCCATGTGTCTGCGTGGCAACGCCTCTTCATTAAAAAGTCTTTCAAATTTGTAAAAGTCCACTTACGCTAAAGAGTATTTACATGCTCGCGTGACAGTGGTATTAGTTTTCGCCTTCTTCTACAAACACGCGACGTGCAATTTATTTGCTGTTTTCGCAGGACGTCAAGCCGCGAACCGCAAGTCCCGATACCGTACCACCAGTAAGCAAAAAAAGACGCCATTTGGCGCCGACACGCGCTTGTGTTTAGAAAAAGTAAAACAAGCAGAATATTTACGGTGTTTAACGAAAATGTCTGACAATTTCGATTACTATGTACTCTACTATGGGAGACCGCTCAGCTGTCCCTAATGGATATAAGAGATTAATGCGGCTGCAGCCTTCCTTCTTTTTCCAATATGCTGACAATTTAGAGCATCGTGTGGTCGACAACGATATAGCGGTGAACTGTCCCTAAAATGAAATGGCAGACAAGATATATGCGAGGAGCAATGTCGATAGCGCTAGGTGTTTTGGACATAAGGTGTGCGATTAAGAGTGCTATATGCGCTCTCCTAAGGCAGGGCAGTGTCTCGGTTAAGGAACTAACGGACAAAGCGTAGGTGGGATGTATAAAAAATGGGGACGATTAAGAGTACTAAGTACGCTGCTGAAGGAGAGCAGTAAGCTGTTGCTTAGCTTGAAAAAAAGAATTGAGTAGAATGAAGAACAAAACACAGGGAAAAGTATTGAACACTGTTTTTACAACAGATCAAATGACCATAAAAGAAAAAAATCGCAGATCCCACGTGATGTGGGAATCGGTTTCATGCGAAGCAGTCAGCGAGTACTTCTATGCTGAATTTGATGGCTTTGAACCCAGCGTTACCAGGTGGATCGACGTGTTTTTGTAAGTGTAGTAGATGTGTGCACATCGTGGGCTTACTAGGCACGCCGACAACACTGGTGTTTAAAGGGTAACTTATGGTACGACGTAACGTCAGCCCTCACGTTAGAGTACATACGTCAGTATAATCGAAACGCATATGCTGTATAAAGTCTCTTACACCAGCGTTTTGTAGTTATGCGAGATCGGATACAAAACAGTTAGCTACCAGCCTCACTTCGTGTAACACAATTTGTTGCTACCGCATTCATTGCTTCGTCCTTGCGGTGAAACTGTGACTTTTTTTTATCGACTCTGCTGCTGCTTCCCAACGCTAAGAGCATTGGCTGCTGCCATGGGCTCGCTCTACTCGCCCAACGCGTGAGTGAAAACGCTACGGGGACGCCGAGCAGACGACGCGGCGCGGATGAATACATTGTGAGGGGTGTTCGCTCTTCCAATTGCCTCAGCAGCCCCGTAGCTTCCACAGTGCTGGAACCAGCTTGTGAGATGTGTTTAGAAAAATTTATTTTCACAGACGGTTAACATCAATAACAATTCAACGTAACATTTGCTTCCTAGACATACGTTTAAGAGAATGACAAAATAAACTTCAGTTACATAGAAACAAAAGATGAAATGACGCGGAGGCAACACGTACAATCGATGTTTCATACACACATATGTACCCATACACACAAACTTGTCACAAAAAGAAGGATATACATATTTACATTACATGGCAAACAAAAAGCCCAAAACGTGAATATGTACATTTTGCATATTTACATGGTATTCCTGCCGGCACCAAACGAGACATCAGCCTACCAAAACCAGGCAGGCCGAAAGACAAGCTTCACGCGTCTGTCACAGACCAACTCAAAAGGGCAAGGCCACTTCCGGAGGAATTCCTCCTCACCGACAAAGAAGAGCTCCTCTGACAGAACAGACAGAAGTTCCGAGTACAATCGCTCTAGGATTGGGAAGAGAGCGAGACGGCGATGGCCTGCTGCAACCTCCTCGCAGCGGTTGCGCAAAAGACAGAAAGCACCGCCAACAACGAGAAGGCAGGCGAAGCGGCCTCGAAAACAACGCCCAGAAGAAACGAAGCGATTCACTCCGAGCCCGCAAAATCCAGCATGCACGGCCCTCCAGAAAATACGAGCAATAACACAACACATTGCTTCAGAACATGCTGCTTTGTTTCCTGAAGGGAGCAGTTCGGGCATGTTGCTGACTGGACCATTCTCCACCGCTCTAGGCGGTCGAGAGTGGGAAGCACACCCCAACCCAGGCGCCACATTAAGTCCCGCAGGTGGCCAGGCAGAAAAGATGCCGTTAGCGCGCTCCAAGGCACACGACTAGAGCGAGCACGGCGAGCCGGAGGAACTGACGGGAGAAACAAAGCAGCTGTTGTGATAGCAACAGGATTGTTTGGCACATCTACTCCAGGACAGGTCTACTGGACATGGCGAAAAAATGCAACAGCTGTTCCATAAAATGCAGGGAGTGTTATTGACTGAGGGCCCCTGTTAAGATGCATATTAGGCATTAAATGCTGTATGTGAGTGCCCAGAAAGTAATACGGAAGAGTACGCGCGGGGGATTCTTCCCCTTGTACAAGGTGCAACAGGAAGCGCAGTGTCAGTAGCCGGCGAAGGGAAAGCAAAACCTCTCTAGGAACGCTGCTCTCCTAGTGCCACACGAGAGACCAACTCAGTGCCACCTGACCAAAAAAAAAAAGGAACACAAAGCCGACTGCAGCGATCGCACGATACGTAAAGGCGGTTGCACCACGTGACAGAGGTACCAAGTGCGAGCGCAAAATACAGTCTGCGCAAGGTACCTCCGCTCGAGAAGCGGAAAGTCGAAATCCCGCGCGTCCTGCATTTTTTGTCATACTTCTTCGAGAGCGGTTAACCAAACAGAGTCACAAATGCCATAGTGGGTGTATAATATACCTAATATACGAAGGGACTGGGCCGGTTGAATAGGGGAAACAGCTAAGTGTGGAGTTCGGAGAGCCAATGAACAAATACCGGGATTTGGAGAAGTTCAATGATGCACCTGAAATGTCACCGTACACGAAGAATAAACCCATGTTGTGTGAAAGACTATCATCATCTAAAAGGTACAGGGTTATGTCGTCAGCAAAAGCTGTGACTTTCACAACATTGCTGCCAGGAAGCGCAAGACCGCGGACGCGCGTATCCGCGTCTAAAGCACACAAAAATGGCTAAATGCCGAGGATAAATAGCGCAGGGGACAACAGACATCTCTGACGGACCCCACGTGTAACCATCCAGAACCAGTGTGCTTTTTATATCAGTACAGGTATTCCTAATTAACTCCACAAATGAATGAGGAAAGCCGAAAGCTGTGAGCACTATGAAGATTTACGCGTGCTCCAGTCGGTCAAATGCTTTATCCTGGTCCAAAGACACAAGCAGACCACACGGGTGGTAAAGGACAAGCTGTGTATTTCTCGTACAGGCACTGATGAAGCTTGGTGATTACCCAAGAGGGTGTTTAAGATAGCCCTCAAACGTTGAACAATTACCACCGTGAATATCTTATAATCAACATTACGGGGCGTGATAGACCTCCAATCTTCAGGACTAACAGAGGAAGCGTCACCTTTTGGGATAAGTATAATGCCGCCATCTCGAAACCTCGATGGAAAGACGCCATCAAAACACCGCCGGATAACCGTGGTAAATGCAGCACCGACCTCATTCCAAAATGTCAGGTAAAACTCAACTGGAAAACCATCTGGCCCAGAGGCCGTTCCACGTTTCAGGGACTGCAGTGTGGCCTTTACCTCTTCGGGTGATGGAGGGCATGCAGAAAATCAGCGGCTTGTTGAGAAACACGGGATAACCCTATAAGCATGGGTGGCAATATGTCACAGTTTTCCTGCATGGCCGAACATGACATCGCTTCGAAATGCGCCAACAGACCGATCACGCGTACGAAGTGGCTGCGCAGGCGGTATCTGTGTGGTCGAGGGAGAGGGCTGTGACTGCCTAAAAAACGAATGCCTCGCCGAGCGTAGTACCTCAGGATGTGCACAGGGGTTGCGGCCAGCTCCTCAAAACGCGACGACGCAGCGAACGGCCTTGAACTGAACAGTGTAGACGCCACCGCGTTTTAAGCGCGTCCCAATCAGCTGGGCTAGATGTAGCGAGCGACAAACGCATTGCACGTGACAGATACATGTCGTCAGAAAGCGTTTGTGTCTGAGCACAAGTCTTGGATTGATTTGGGAAGCTTTCTTGTTCAACGTAGACCGCCTTTCGAAGCCGGGTACCTGGTCGCATTCCGTGGTCGCCGATCCGGAATGCAGTAAAGTCTAACATCGTGGCTCAAGTAGGAACCTAAGACAGCATTTGCAGCGTGCTGCTTTTATCAAAAGCACAGGTGAGCATTCAATGACACGTGCTTCGTTCCCAGTTCATAGGAACTGAAACAAAGGGCAATTGCGTACAGTTCGACAGATCCACCATTCAACCTCTCGTATTCTGGACGCGGCGCATCTTGGTTACCCTGCAATCCGCCTCTCTCATTTTCCTGTGCTGTCCTCTGCCGATTTGGTAGGGCTGTGGTAGGGGGACGGGACAACCGGTATTTTGTTAAAGGAAATCATCAATAGACGTTTCACGACATTTCCGCTAGGGTAAGGGCGCATGCGCCGGCGCATCGTGAAAAAGACGGATTCAGCACTGACGCCAGTTACGACGGAATTCCAGTGTGTGCTAGGCCTTGACTGGTATATCCACCAGTGAAACCGTAAAGGCTCTGATATACTCCAGCGTAACGTCGACGCGCGCGTGCGCGCGTCACAGCGACGTTACGTCAGCAAAAAAGAGCCCACTATAGTCCGGCGTCCGCTGACCGCTGACGCAGCCGACGGCTGCTGGCGCGCTCGGGCGTCGCTCGGATCCGAATAGATCCTGCTGCATTTCGCGCGGGACGCGCCAGACTCGCATGTACAGGAGCCTGCTTCGCGCGCTGTTTCGTCGGTTGCCGACAGCTGGCGCGGCGCGTTCTTCGCTTTACTGCGCATGCGCTCCTCTAGATGCGATCGCACCGGCACGTTGGAGCCGGCTCGACTGTAGCGGAGACCGATTTGCGCCTGGCGTAGCGTCGCCGACTCGGCGTGACGAAACGCAACGTCCTCGCGGGCGCTCGCGTCGGACTTCGGAGTATAACAGAGCCTTGATTCATGTCACCGGTCAAGATGCAGTCGAAGCCACCGCAAGTGAACCACCCGACGACCATCGAAAAACTTGAAGCAATATGCTATCGTGAGCGCTATGAGCGTGACCGCACCGAGCGCGGCGCAAATAGTCTCATGCCCCGATTCGATCGATATTCCGATGGCGCCATGAAAAATAAAATGGAAAGGGCGATGTTTTACCGCCAACTGTTGTCACTCCCACCACACACCTGTTTTTACCGACACGCGGAACGTGTGAAACAGATAACGACCTGATATCGTAGCACCTGTTCAGCGTTATTGAATACTAGTTTATTTGCATAGCACAGCTGTAATGCACGGAAGCACCGTAATGACGCACATTGTCTCGCGCGCGCAAGACAGTTGTAACCGCATCTCTGTTAACGGTTATACGTGTATTCCTGAACAATTTGATTGAGAATAGCCCACTTTGTCAAAATCGTGAACATACAGAAATTTATGTGGTCACACTATTTTTCGTATTGCGTCACGCATTCGCATTGTCTTGTGTCTTCAGCATCTGATCACTTGCTTGTGCTTCTGTGTTGTTTGACGCCTCCTTCTAGAGCTTCTATTCAACAATGTTATACGCACTCTGCATGAAGACGTTCCTCATAAGCTTCGACTTCATTAAGAACATAGTCTCCTTCTACACCTGCATGCAAGACGTAAGTTGCACTACGCCCGCATATGTTAAAAAGTTCTATTACGTCAACTCCCTCCTGTCTAGGCATCAGCATGTCTAGCTGGTAACTCCATGTGTATGAATTTAATGCGATTGCTGTAAAATTATCAGAGGCTCACATGGAGTAGATGGAGAGGTAACCGCAATGAATAAACTACGCTGTATAATGTTCTGACTTAATGCCAGTAAGAAAAAAAATATATGCCGAAACTATAGTTAGAAAAGGAAAATAAAACGATATCTTACAAATACGTTTTTTGCGGGGAACGATGGCACCTTTCGGCGTAAATTATTTTAAGGCGTCCTAAACAGTTTGTGAGCTTGTTGTAATAGTAACAACTTATTTTTTGACAAAACTCTATGTAATTACGCAGCTAATAAGTTTCTACGTCGTGTAGCTTTCATACGGGTATAGTTAGTAGCTTGGCGACATTTAGTCTAACGAAAACATCTCCAATCGGGTAAATTTTGTTCTTCCAGCTAAATAAAGTTAGTTCTCCTTCATGTATATGAGAAAGTGCATTTGCACAATAATATTTGTTGTGTTCAGAGCATGTGTACCCCATGTGTGCCGGACAATAGCTGCACATTTCTCAAAAGAGTGATCTTTGGCAAGCACAAATTCCTGAAAATTGTTCGATATTTTTTAGCGCTCGTATGTTTCCTAATGCTCATTTGGCAACGCCCTGCACGATCCCCCGGACGGAGCTGCAATTATCACTGAATAATTAATAGAGTTACTGACATTTAATGTATATCGTACAAAAGACGAAAAGAATACGACTTTATAACGGCTCCTTTTTCCTTGTTAGCTGCAATAATAATGAGAAATGACAGACAATAGAAACGATTATTGATGGCCCCAAAGCGCGTTCATTCATATATTACATGGCATATTCCCTGTGATCATTCCCTCGCGTATACAGATAGAATATAGTACCACTTATATCTGCAAGTAATGCCCATACCAGTGTCTTGAAACTGCTGGAACTTAGTGCATTTCTAGTCATCTCGGGTTATGAACGTTTCGAGTGGGCTCCATTTGGAAGTTGTAACATCATAATGTTAGGCTCGTGTATGCAATTTCTTATCGGATATTGCGTTTGTATAAAAGAAACTCGGCGCATAAAGTAACATCATAGTGTATATTTCCCGATATTCTTCGTAAGTAATGCCCACTGACAATCGTTTTCATTGCTTTTCAGAGGCCGGTAAGTTACCTTGTATTATATTGCTGCGCTATGATGCGTATATGCTAAATTCTGCCGCCCTTAAAGGGGCCCTACAACAGTTTTCAAGTGATCATCGATTGGATTCATTAAATGAGTTTATTCACTCACGAATCGACTGCCGGAAACATTTTTAGAATCCGTCAAGTAAGAGCGGAGTCAGAGGGATTTGTTGCACGCTTTGAGCGCTTTCTCCTTTCGTACCAGCGAACGCGCTGAAAGCTACGCAGGACTTAGAAGCAGGGGGGTGGGTGTACGACTACGAGAAGGGGCCGAGAAGCTACGTCCCTTCGTCCATAGAGTTTCCCAATATTAACTAGAGGGACACCTGGCGCTGCCATCGTTCAGCCACCATGGGAATGATGGGTGGTACACGGATTTGCCTAGTCTTCCTGCTTGCGGCCTTCGAACGCACTTGTGGCTTTGTTTATATTGTTGTGTTTTGGTTTTCTTTCGGATAAAAAATAGTTGATCGTTTTGAACTTTGTGAGCCGATTTGAATCGGTGAGTCTAGACAGGTCAAGGTGATAAAATGGAACAGCTGAACGTTTGCTTATCTTCGTCTTGCGACAAAGCAAATGCAGGCCACACGGAGCCAAACGGAGCCGAGAGGACGAAGCTTAGACAAATTCGTGTACTACCCAGCATTCCCATGCTGGCTGAAGCGCCATGCGTTGCAGCTCCCATAGACACTAGCGCCAGAGTTCCCTCTACTAAGTATTGTAGGGAACTCTATGCCTTCGTCAGCGCGCGTCCTGATCTTGAGCACTTTTTTTTTTCTTGGAATGCGCGGCTCAATTTATTTCAGTGGGGATCTTCGATTTTCGGACTTCTGGCAGTTCGTTGGCAGCCAGAGCTAGCCAAATGGTCGGCCAGCTAGTTCCGGTCGGGACAGGAAACAGAGTCTTGGTCACGTGTGTGGGAAGCCCGAGACAACCCGAAGCTGCCCGAAGCTTGCAAAATCGAACGCTGGGACAGGCAGCGTAAACGCAAACAAACGCTACCACCGTGGCAACAAATGAAACTTAGCACCGCGTACGCGTTGGTGTTTTCTGCATTGCCCGCTTGGAAATATGTGGCTAGGTTTGCCGAACAGCTGAAGTGATAGTCTCAAGCATGCGCATTTGGGATACGATGTACATTCGCAAGATCACACGCAACTCGCCCCTTTCGTGAAAAAAACAGCCAGCTGGCGCACGGCGCCACGGCGCCTCGAAAACGATTTAAGGTGAGCTGCCCCGCCGCTAACGGCTTAAGCAGCTCACGTCTGCTTAGTACATGTAACAGTCACTGCACAACACGACGCGAAAATCTCGCGAAAGTGATCGTGTCCCCAAAAGAGCTCGAGGATCTATAGCGTACTACGTCGCACACACGCGTTGACCAGCTTGCGTTTTGTCATAACTTGAGACATGTGGCGGTATCGGTATACCACGAGTGCGCGTTATATCTGAAATAAAATTCTGTGTGGCGCATCTTCAAGTCGTTTTGGCAGATCTTGCCTGAGCGTTTTCCAGTCCTAAGTGGTACTTACAAAAATCTCCTGTAGCTCAGCTTTTATTTGAGCTACTAGGTCATCACCGCGTACATACTGCATGGCATTATTACTAAGAGGTGGAAAAAGGCAAAGCCGACGATGAAATAAGCAACTATAGGATGTATACATTTCTGCATTCATCTCCGTTTTTTCACATCGACGCTCGTAGCATAGCAATACCATACCACATATACTGCCCTGTAGATCGAAGTACGCTCGCACGCCGTTCGCGGCCAACCAGCATCACACAAAAAACAATGTCGCGACCGCTATTATTCAATCAGTGGATTTTATCAACATCGAAGACCTGGTTGAAATAGTTCATCTGACGGGGTTCACGCACGCCCACATACGACGGAGCGAAATAGCTATAGTTCGGTCACAATCGTCTTCGCTAAGTGCACAGAATGCACACACGACACCACAATCGAATACTACTGCGAAAAAATAATCTCGAAAGGGGTCTCCAAGCGTACGTGCGAACGTGTACGTAACTTTTGGGACATGTGCACGACGCAAACGCGACAGTTCGCCGCGTTGTTTACGGAAGGAAACTCCACGGGACACATAAGACAAGCAATAGACACTAGCTCCAAATGCTCGCCGCCACTCGTAACCGCGCCATCTCGCACGGCGGAACGGCGCCGAGCGTAAGAACAAGCAAAGGTGCAGTCCCCAAGCGTCCGCACACCAATCAGTCGAGTCCTCACAAAGATGGCGCCGAGCGCGCATCGCCTCTTTTCGGCGTCTGCTAGCCCGAAAGCAGCCCGAAACCTTCCAGAAAGCCTCCGCACCTGGGAGCTTCTGGCGAACCGCGGGCCTCCCAAGGTAGCCAGAACCGCCCAGCCCGAGAAAAACGAACGCGCTATGGCTGGTTCTGGCAGCGCGCGGGTGGCCAGACGTGGAAAATCGAAGAGCCCCAGTGTGAACGCGAGCACACGCGCGGGCACAGGGCGGCATCCCGCGGTCGCCGCGGTAACTATGCAGCTCACGATGTAACAAATTCACCGTGCAACGAATTCGCACAGTAACAAATTGTCTTTGCAGAAGTACATACATTTTGTGCACTTCGCCGTTCGGCAATAATGCACAGAAGCAAAGCTTGTTATGCAGTATTTTTTAATTGTGCGACGCAGATAACAACTTGCCTGTGGTTAATTTTTGTCAGCTCGTCGCGCCTCAAGTACAGGTCTTCCGTATAGATAGGCCGTACACGTTAGCTGATAAAGCTTACGACAGCAAGTCCTCATCCTATCTAAATGTGAAGCACACAAATTGTGCGCACAAAGTAGATGGTGGTTAGTAGAGATTGTGTATGAACTTGAATATATCTGCCTGGAAAGTAGTACACTTTCTACGTACGCATCATTCAGCGAAAGTTGTAGCATGACTCATCTTTCTTCAGTTGTGTTCAAAAGAAAATAAAACCATGGTACCACACCTTCTTTAATACTTCTCTAATAACTCGCATGGTTGGTTACTTCCCGGCAGTTTCTGGAGAAACAGGCCTCTGGAGGACACAAGTGGCAAGACGTAAGGAACTGCCCTCAGTTTGTTCTGTTTTGCGACTCCTATAGTAAAACTTGATGTCGTGGCCACTAGGGTACGTTGGGACTGTGGTAACAAATTCAGGAGCGTAGCATAGAAAAATACACGTACTTAAAGTAACGGAGAACACAGAAAAAGCGCCAGCTATTTGTGTCTCCTCAACCTTGCCACTTCACATCCTTAATATATCTCGTTAATCTACGCACCAACTCACCCAACACAGTACCCTGCTAAAGCTCAAGTAATATTGGCGAAAGGGCATCCGTCTGCTTCAATTTAATAGCGTATGCGAAAGTATTTGGAGTCCCAAAAGCGTAGAATAAATTTCACGCACGTATGTAACTGATCGCCTGAAGCTGACATGTGTTCGCTGGCGTGACCGCTCTCTACTGAGTTCACTGGCACGTTTCGACCCTCCATATGCGACCAATATACAAAAGGTAGCCATACTCATCGCTCTTGCTTATTCACCTAAAAAACCTACGATCCCTGCCAGGATCTTTGAGTAAAAGTGTTCGTAATCGACCTCCGAAATGAATACGTGCCTTGATCTTGGGAGCCATGCATGCATGATCCGTGATATCTCCTCGCATGCCGCTTCTTGAGCGACTCGCGGAGTCGCCGCTGGTTTTTGATGCTTGAATACTGAGGAGACAAGGACACTTGACCAGGCATTAAATTGTTCTCTACATTTTATATTATTCGTGTTTGCGTGCAAAAACCACGATATGATCATGAGGCACGCTGTAATTTGCGACTTCATGATGATTTTGAGCAATTGATGTTCTTTCACGTAAGTCTGCGCATGCGTTTCTTTTTAACCGCTGCCGAGAATCAAACCCACGCCCTCCAGCATAGCACCGCAACACGTAACCCCCTAAGTTGTGAAGGCGCGTAAATTTTTCTTGACGGTGTCGTGCACACCCGCTGTTGCTGAGCGATGCTGGAAAATGCGAAAAAATATCGGATATTTTCTATTATCGGATGGACATAATGTTCTAGTTGAGTACAAGACGTATTGCGCAGTCTTTGTAAACTAGAATCATATTCTAATAGTTTACTAATAAGCTGGTCCACCTGCGCAACGGCTATCGAGCTACACTATTCATACTGGAACGTGTCTAATGTCTGCTCATTTTGTTCGTTTTGTGTTTTCGTTCTAGTATCTCAAAGATCCACCTAACAATGACCCGCTCAGGGATGCTGTAAGTTCTAAAATTGGTGTTTCGTTAAAAAAGAAATAGATGCCTTGCAATTGAGGCGTACTCCTTACATCAGTCATTATCTGTAGTGTCGGTGTGTTCACCATCTGAATAATGTACGCAACGGTCCACTGCAAAAAGGAACATCGGCATAGACGAGCGCAGGGTTCCCCTTCAAGGGGGGACGAAGTTCTTCGCATCGCCCCTCCCTCCCAATTATGTCAATGTATGGCACTGACATTGCGCCCCCCCCCCCCCCTCTTAGGTGAATAGGGGGGGGGCCGCCCCCGATGGACCCCACCCCCACCCCGTGCGCACGCCTATGAACTTCGGAGCGCCTGGCAGCTGCTCGGAGCCCCCGCCGGCCGGCAGCTGCAATGAGTTTCACGCAGGCGCAGTAAGCACTGTGCGCGGTGCTCTTTCGTCGTCCGCTACCGTCTAGTGCCGCGCGTAGAGAATTGTCGCCAAGCGAACCGCCCACTCGAAGAAAGAGCGCCGCACATGCAGCGAGAGTTTTAAGTTGCTCTCACGAGTCATTGCACAGACACATTCTCTGAGAATTATGCGAATTGGGCTGAGGTGGTAGCGGAGGCCTACCACGACTGGTAGACTGACGTTATCCCGCACGAAGTGGTGACGGACGCGTGCTGGGACAGGATCACAGACCTAGCTCTCCTACCTCCGGCCCCTCCACTTTCTTAAAAAGGGAAATAAAGTTTATTCACTCACTCACGCATTGACGAGCTAAAAGCTTAACAGACAAGCAGTGACATACGTGTTGGCGTATGCACGATGTGTCACTCCGGTGGACATTTTGTTTTTCGATAGGCAAGGCTTATTCACGTACTCATAATGCACCATTGTGCTACGGAGCGAACTGTTTGAATACAGTGACATAATTATGTCACTAGTATTTCACCGTGCGGGAGAAATACGGAAGCAGAAACAACGTATATACAGAGAAGAGATTACTATCTAGATCACTTTTATAGATTGGTTCAAAAGAACAAATACGTTTCTGCTAAACACCTCATTGAGCAGTTCAGAGCAATTACATTCCCCAACAACAAATACATATAGCGATAGTAACTTATCCTTTTTGCACGATATGTATAGAAAACAGCTACACTGTCTGTTGTGTGTGTTGTTATTTGTTTATCACAAAATTAAAATTTGCCGACTCAACAATTGTGGCAGTTACATTATTGTTCATGTTTTGCCTCATTTAAAAGTGAGGTCATTTTCACTGCCTCACCGGAAGTTCTTTTTTAAACTAAGCATTCTACCTAAAACGGCATTCTGAGTCTGTCTTTTATCCTGCTTATGAATAAAGCTGCACTATTTTAATAACAAAAAATTTAGGATAGCCCCGAGGCATATTTCGTTGTGTATGTTGAAGCATTGCATACTCCGCCTTAGACATATTTGCATTTACATACTTGAAGGTTGGCATAACAAACAAATTAATACAACAATGGGGTTTTAGGTGCCAGAACCACGGCATGATTTTGAGGCACGCCGCAGCGAGGTACTCCGGATTAATACTAACCACCTTATAGTTGAGTTGGTTGTAAAGCTTTATAAGAGCACTGTTTAGAATATTTGTATAGCTGTATGATATGAGAACGCATTCTTATTGTATAGGTGTATAATATGAGAACGCATTCTTATATTGCTGGGGTTTTTTTTTTTTCAGATTAATTTCTTATGGTACACCGTAAACTTCAGTGGCCTCTTAACTGCCGTTAAGGTGAGCGCATATGGTTGAGCTTTGAGGTATAGCTTGCTTTCTTCTCATAACAGTTACCTTTAAAATGCGTAGTTTATTACGGTTTGTCAAACATTCGCAGGATTATAATTTCGCACCCATCAAATAACATTAAAAAAAAGTTGTATCTTCCTATTCTAGAGACGCTTTGTGCGGCAAACAGCGCCAAAGTACAGCGTTCGCAAACGTTTTCGCTTGAAAAGTTTACGTTTATTTACCAATCACCATCGTTGCAATACCTCCACTGCGAAGTGCTAGAGCGTACAAATTTAATTTATTTGTATGTTGCGATCCTGAACGTTAATTCAAGTTTATTGTTTCTGATCGTACGTATACAGCGAGCGTAAAAAATTTGGAGACCACGAGGCACAAGAAAAAAGCTGAATATTTCCGCTGCTTCGGCAGGCAACGTTGATTTTAGGTTTCCGGCCTGTTATCAAACGCGCTAACAACATATGCGGTACAGTTCGAGCGAATACAGTCACAAATTGCTGGGAAAATTAAAGCTTTCATAGGACTAGCGGTGTCTAAACTTTTGACTTCGGCTGTACGTGTATCCAGTGAGTGCAGGATGATCGTGTGGGATAGTGGCAAAGAAATCAAGCTTAACATGAACACGTTATAAACACGTTTAGTAGAGGCATGCTGTAGAGAAAGTTCGTTGTGCAAGTGGATATAGACATTGGAATTTGCACAGCATATTATAGATCTCCTATTATACCCGCGCATGCATAAGAGTACTAGATGAGCAAGTGGTATTCGTGTAGGAACAAGAATAGACAAGAAAGATACGGTACATGAATAGAGGAAAGCTAAATGGCAGTAATGCAACTTTTCGTAGTGTTCGACATCCTCCCTTCCCTTCCCGATTATCTTATTCATAAAAAAAAAAGTTGCACTGAAAAGAGTGTAGCATTCGAAGAGCCACCCTTGTCATTCCTTTGTTTCCATGACCGGCTTCTAATTCTCAGTATCAAACTTTTGTTACGATAAACGCAGGGCGTGGCACTGTTCCTAATTTACGACTTCTACGAAGGCGTCAAGCAGCAGGGCACACTCCTTACTAGCGGCCTCGTCGACGTCCTCCCGGAGCGTGAAGTCGGATCCAGCCCAAAGGAGGTATTGTAGGCGCTTAAGTTCGCAGTCGCGATGCGAAGATTTAAAGAGGTGG
The DNA here is from genome assembly GCF_013339695.2 of Rhipicephalus sanguineus. Classification (NCBI taxonomy): domain Eukaryota; kingdom Metazoa; phylum Arthropoda; class Arachnida; order Ixodida; family Ixodidae; genus Rhipicephalus; species Rhipicephalus sanguineus. The sequence continues at coordinate 64,399,089 of NC_051179.1, forward strand.
CCTATCGCGACAGAAAGAAATGCAAACCGCGTGGCGTTGACGCGCTTCGCTGCTCGTATTTCTTTGGAAGCGGTGGTAGCCTGGCTGGTAGTAGGAAGACACTAGAACTATCCACGATGCATCCGAGGGCTACTCAAGCGTCTATTTATTGCCACCTAGACAAGAGGGCGACGAAAACAAATGCGAACATCGGAGCACTAACGCGCCGCGCTGTTCGCGTTCCTTTCCATCACCCCTGTACATAAGTAGTACGTCATACAAGTTCGTGCAATGCGCCTAAAAACATTTCCCGAACTTTCACATACGTTGATGTTGCAACCTTCAAATTACTCTAAAGATACATTTTCTTACATTCTTGTATGCATCCCAGGAATTTCTCTTGCAGCTAAAGAGCCTCATCAGCAATACTGTTCCATTCTCTATTTGCTGTTGATCAGCCGAGCGGGCCGGGCCGCCCTTGAGAAACAGCTTTCCGTACGGAGAGACAACAAAATTAATTATTGAAGCGCGCTCCATACGGCCAGTAGGAGAAAGTCTTCTATAGTTTGCTATGACGAAACTGCCTGTCGAAAACTCACCTACTAGAGACACGGTGTGTGCAAATCCAGCACGTCGGTTTCAAATGTGTTCATACCGACGGCGTAAGAGCTTTCTTCGACTCTCTAAGAAGCTATGTGTTGTGTTTAGAACAAACGTTCGACGACTGAGAGTGCGGCGTACACTCTACTATGGGAGAGCATTAGGCTGTCCCGCCGCAGGTATTACCCCGATGCACACTTCAACGTTCACGTATTCTAAGAAAAGAAGAGTATGAGTTACTCTTTTCGGTGAGTCCTGATTGTCCAAGTAATGACTCTTTTTAAACAGACACATTAACTTTCTTTTGGGTGTCACGACTCTCCGACGAGAGTATAATGATTTCAAAATAGTGCACACGTGTGTCTTTAAAGACAGTCATATACGTGCAAAGTCAGGAAGCACAAAAAAGAGTCAAAGGACCCTTTTATTTATCTTAGAGTGTACATAAACGTGACGCACAATTTTATGGTGGTGATGGTTTGCGCTGATCGTTTCGTAATTTTTTTTTGCGGGACTGCACGTGCACATGTTAGGGTGGCCATTCCACGTTATTATCAGTTTAAAGTTTAGGAATTCAGGGTATACATGCAGTTGCTGACATTTACTGCAACATTTATTCGTGCGACGGACTTCAGTGCAGTAGCTAAATGACGCCAACGGTCTCTCGTAGGTGGAGACGCTTGATGAGGACGGTGACGTGGTCGGCGAAGAGGGACTCCATGAAAGTCCTGAAAACCACTCCCACCCGTCAGGCGACACCAACGACCCACGTACCATTAATAAGCCACCGAACCCGGCATAGACCGAACCGCCATTCCGTCCGCATTTGGCAGCCCCATGGACGTATACTTGTGATGCAAGACGCCACTTTCACGCGTGGATGACGCCGTTCGACTAAATGTTTGAAGTACTTGTGATCCGTATAGTCAATAATAAAATACATAAAGATTTCCCATTTCATTATATCCTGAAATTCGTATAATAGCTGCAAAAGAAGCGCGCTATAACGAAGCGAAGCCTTCTTCGGCGCTTCTTCCGACATTCCGGGCGCTGCTGTGATCTATAGCAGCGCGCGCCGCTGGGTTCCTCGCACCACCACCACATAATAACCGCCACTGCGCGTTTGCATCAGCGGTGGCACCTGCCGTACGGAGAAAAGAAAGATGGCCATCTCATCTACGGCAGCGTCCCTGCTTTCAATCCTCTTTCCCCTCCCCCCAACAAACCTGCGGCGTGCTCCCTAGTGGGCTCCAGACATGTACCTTGCTCCTCAAACCACCACTAGGCGGCGCCCATCGTAGGTGAGACAACTAAATAAATAATGGGGGAAAAATAAGTTCATTCTGCCTTAAGAGGCAGAGAGATGGACCGTGAATTTATATTTTTTTGGTATAATAACATAGATTTAATCAAAGTAGATAAGGTATTAGGCCAACATGAAACAAGGAAGTTTTTTTCTTTTTCTTTTTTTTTTCTTCGAGCCTGGTGGCAGACATGTCACCGCCCCGTTTTAAAGGGGACGCTCATAGCATCCATCCATCCATCCACAACCACGCAAAGCACAATAACACGTTTTAATATATGCGACAAGGATGTTCATTTTAAGCCAGTTATGCCCCGACACCCGCGCATTAAAGTGAAATGGTACAAATGGAACTCGATTCAGGAGTTAAGAATACTAGCAATTATGACGATGTAAAAACGATACACGGAGTGGCGCGCTGTTGTTTCTAATTCGTCTTATTTAAAGTGAGACGGGCTGTGTAATGCATGAAATTATAGGCGCGATCGCGCTAAATTTCTGCAGTTGCAATGCATATGCGTAAAAGAATTTATAAGTATTGTTCAGTTTGCATAGCGTTTGCTACTTTTCGCGCAAATATCCCTATAAGCTTCGCTTTACATCGATTCTCACCTATGCGCAGCCCCCCCCCCCCTTTTTTTTTGTAAATCGCAATCATTCCTTTGTGCCTTTCTGTCTTCGTAGAATGTTTGCATTGTTACTGTTCCTAAATGACGAAGTTGCCTTTACGTACAGTACGGTGTAGTAAAATAGATAACTTGAGGCGTGAAAAGAACGTTAAGAAGAAATGTAAACTTTGTCGGCAAAGCTTGGTGAACATAGCGTAAAAAGTATCCCAGAAGCTCGTGGTATGACCCATGTTGCCTGCTCTGGGAAAATCACTCCCAGTTGTTTGGAGTTCACCTTCGCGTGGTATAATTCCCGTTCCTATATGCAACTAGAATGTATGGAATAAAAAAAAACACTTTGTTTTTTTGTGATGTTTGCGTATTAGAAGTCTGCTGGACCACTTTTATGCCCATGCTTCAAACTGCAGCATTACGTTCCATAAGCGTTCCATGGAAGAAAAAGAATTCACGCATATCCACGAAGTGAACGATGATGAGTGGGCGAAGCACCGGGGATCGTTGGGGTCATAGAGTTTCCTAAAATTAACTAGAGGGGACTCTGGCGCTGCGATCGTTCAGCTACCATGGGAATGATGGGTAGTACACAAATTTGCCTAGTCTTCGTGCTTGCGGCTTCAAACGTACTTGTGGCTTTGTTTATTGCTGTGTTTTGGCGTTCGTTTCGGATAAAAGAATAGACCGTTGTGAACTTCGTGACCAGATTTGAATTGCTGAGCCTAAAGAAGTTAAAGTGGCGAAGTGAAACTGCTGACTTTTGCTGAACTTTGTTTTTCGACAAAGCGGATGCAGCCGACGCGGAGCCAAACGGAGCCGAAAGTACGAAGTTTAGACAAATTTGTGTACTACCCATCATTTCCATGCTGGCTGAAGCGTCATGCGTTGCAGCTCCCATAGACACTAGCGCCAGAGCTCCCTCTAGTAAGTATTGTAGGAAACTCTATGGGTGGGGTAACCGTGAATCCCCCGTACATTGCCCACTCGAGCATGCAAATGCGTGACAAACACGTGTGCACAGTATATACAATGTTGTTTTATTGATGTCAAAAGACGTATGTAGTGTTAAGGTGACCAATCCCGGTAAGCCACGGGCAGGATGCGGCACGTGTCTTTTATTTGTTTCGCGCGCCTGCGCATTATTGACTCGACGATCGACTGCGGCGCTCGGCCGGACACCATAGAACTCTGCTCGATATCGCAGATTCACTAAGCCGAGAACATCCACGTTCTCCCTGTCCATTTACTGCGTAGTCGTGCCATCTAAGCGCGAGAAACCTTCACCTCGAGGTCCGCTCGTTGTCTGCGTCACCGTGGTGCAGCAGCTTTGCGAGCACTCGACTCCGCTTGCAGTTGAGCCGCCACTCTCGCCTTTTCATTCATGTCAGAAGCGACCGTTTCCATACATGGCTGAAGAGAGAAAGAGAGCGCGTACCAGAAACGCGCGCTTATATAGCCCTTGGACACCGCAGCGCCCCTAGCGGTCTCCATACCAACCAGAGCACGCGCCAGGTGCGAGCGCTGCTGCCGCAGCGCCCACAGCGGACTCCGTGTAAACCAGAGCTACGCGAGACGCGGGGGTACAAGGCTCGGCCCTAAGGTGCTTCGCCCCTAATGTGCTTCCACCGTCGATAAGACCAATAAACATTGCGTTGTTGCTAACCTTTACAGCGTTTTCTTCGTGTGTATATGTTACATATTGCCACGCCCGCTTCTGCTTTTATTTTGATGTGTTCGAGTTTGACCAGCAAGGACGGTTATCAACGCTCGACGCTGGTCCCGAAGCAGTGTTCGAGAAGCTTCACGATTCTGGTAGATCGTTTTGTTAAGATTGCGCGCCGCACGCGAATGTTCCAGTGTTGTCGAGAGATAACGCCGCCACCAGCGATATTGCTGGAAAGTTCCATAGCACCTGTATAAAAGCCGACGCGCTTGACCGCTTGTCAGTTGATCGACCGACGACGCCCTGTTCGCCGCTATCATTGTACAGCGTGTATTGCTGTAGTTCTAGTTCTCAGTTTCTCGGCCACAAGTTCGGCCAAATAAACAGTTTCATCTCAGACGTGCTGACTGTTGTCTTCGTCGACGTCACGACCACGTGACATCTGGTGGAGGTGCTGCTTCATGATCCGGACGCCACCGCGGAGCGCTGACCCAAGCCCAAGCCGCGAGGAGGACGACGGCAAGGAAATCCCGGATCGTCGAACAAGCCGCAGGCAGAAGGGACTGCAGCCAGAGCACGGGCTCCTTCCCGATAAACCCAGGCAGCCGCAGATCTCAACATCGACCACAGCGACGATGACCGACCACGTGCAGCCTGCGCCAATCCTTTTTCGCCAGCCCAAGGAGCCGCCCACCTTCCGCGGATCGTCGTTCGAAGACCGGGAAAGCTGGCTCGAAGCCTACGACCGAGTCGCCCTTTTCAATTCCTGGACCAGTGAAGACAAGCTACAGCATGTCTTCTTCGCCTTGGAGGACGTAGCTAGAACATGGTTCGAGAACCAAGAGCGAACCCTGACAACATGGGACGTTTTTCGCAGCAGGTTCCTGGCAACATTCACCAGCGTTGTCCGCATGGAGAGGGCCGAGGCTCTGCTCGAAACCCGCGTGCAGCTGCCAAACGAAAACGTGGCACTCTTCACAGAAGAAATGACGAACTGTTCCGCTACGCAGACCCTGAGATGCCCGAGGAGAAGAAAGTTCGCTTCCTCATGCGAGGAATCAAGCAGGAGCTGTTCGCGGGACTAATCAGAAACCCACCCAAGACCATCCAAGAATTCCTCGCGGAGGCAACAACAATCGAGAAGACGCTCGAGATGCGCACTCGGCAGTACAATCGCCGCGCATTCCAAGACAGCGCAGCAGTTCACGCCCTCGGCTCCGACGACTTGCGCGAAAACGATACGAGCCATCGTGCGAGAGGAGCTGCGAAAGCTCGCACCTTTTACACAGCCCGAAGTGACGTCGATTGCGGACGTTGTACGGGAGGAAATCCAACAATCACTGGGTGTTCCTCAACCGGCACCGCCGCAGCTGCAAGCAATGAGCTATGCTGCTGCAGCCCGACGCAACGCCCCCCCCCTCCTCGCCCACGTCAAGACGCCGCGCCGCCCCAGCAGTTCCGCCGCCAGGCGCCACCGCCGCCACCACCGACGTCATACCGCCCGCCAGCCGGTCAGCGATACGCGCCGAGGAAGACCGACGTTTGGCGCGCCCCCGACCATCGTCCACTCTGCTACCACTGCGGAGAAGCCGGCCACACCTACCGCCGCTGCCATTATCGACAGATGGGACTGCGTGGGTTCGCCGTCGACGCGCCGCGTCCACAGCAGGGGGAACGACCACGTGACATCGCCGACTACCTGGCAGGAGCGCAGTGGACCCCCCGAGGACCTTCCCGATCGCCGTCGCCAGGCCGCTACGCCTCTCCCCAACGCCGACCATACACTGGCCCAACCCGGGGCCGGTCACCTAGTCCGCATCCGGAAAACTAAGGGCAGCAACCGATGGAGGTGCGGTTGCTGTACGACGAAATACCGAAGACCCTCCGCCGCCGACGCCGCCGCCACGACGAAGGCTTCAGGACACGACGCGAACCCCTGACGACGAAACCTCGCGGACCGAAGTAGACCTGACGACGCAACGTGGAAGCAGCGGAACAAACCGACGTAGCCGTGACCCGACGCCACGACCTAACTGCAACGCAAGCCGACGAACTAGCGACCTCGACGTTCTTATCGACGGCCACAGTATCACAGCCCTCGTCGACACCGGAGCCGACTATTCGGTCATCAGTGGACCGTTCGCCGCGAAGCTGAAGAAAGTTAGGACAGCCTGGGAAGGCCCCGAAATCCGGACAGCTGGAGGTCACCTCGTAACCCCGGAGGGAATCTGCACAGCGAGACTCACCATTAACAACCGGATTTATCCCGCGAACTTCGTAATCCTGCCGCGTTGCTCGAGAGATGTCATCCTTGGTATGGACTTCTTAGGCCTTCATGGTGCAATCATCGACCTGAGGTCTAAGTCAATAACACTGTCCACGGAAAAGGCACTGCCGCCGCACACTCCGCCAAGAAAGCACGCCTTGAATGTGCTGGAAGACCAGGTCACCATTCCCCCTCGCTCCAGCGTCATCATTTCCGTCGGCACTCAGAAATCAGCAGACCTGGAAGGCGTTGTTGAAGGCGACCAGCACCACTTGATTAACCGCAAGATTTACGTCGCAAGAGGAGTAGCAGAGCTGCGGGCAGGGAAAGCAACAGTTATGCTCACGAATTTCAGCAACGAGTACAAGCACGTGAGCAAAGGCACGACGGTCGCCTACATCGAAGAAATCGTAGAAGCCAGCAATGCTTTCGGCCTCACCGATTCTCCCGAGCCTACTCCGACGAATAGAGCACCGCAACCACCTTTCGACATCAATCCCAGCCTTCAGAAGCACAAACAAGAACAGCTCAAAACCCTGCTCTTGCAATACAAGGACTGCTTTTCGTCGTCGTCAAGAATTCGGCAGACTCCCGTGGCAAAACATCGCATCATAACAGAGGAAAGCGCCAGACCACTCCGTCAGAGCCCGTACAGAGTTTCGACGCGAGAACGCGAGGCCGTGAAGAAACAGGTCGACGAAATGCTACGCGACGACATCATCCAGCCGTCGAAGAGTCCGTGGGCATCCCCGGTGGTGCTAGTGAAGAAGAAGGATGGGACTCTACGTTTTTGCGTCGATTATCGTCGCCTGAACAAAGTCACGAAGAAGGACGTGTATCCCCTTCCCCGGATAGACGACACCCTGGATCGATTACACAACGCAAAGTACTTTTCGTCGATGGACCTCAAGACCGGTTACTGGCAAATAGAAGTCGACGAGAGAGACCGAGAAAAGACTGCTTTTATAACACCAGACGGCCTGTTCGAGTTCAAGGTCATGCCCTTTGGTCTTTGCTCGGCACCTGCGACTTTTCAACGGGTTATGGATACAGTACTGGCCGGCTTGAAGTGGCAGACGTGTCTCGTGTACTTGGACGACGTCGTTGTGTTTTCCTCAAACTTCGACGAACACCTTCGGCGCCTTGAAGTTGTACTTCAAGCAATCAAGACTTCCGGACTCACCTTGAAGCCTGAAAAGTGTCGCTTCGCGTACGAGGAGCTCTTGTTCTTGGGTCACGTAATCAGTAAGGATGGTGTTCGCCCGGACCCGCGGAAAACAGCTGCCATCGCTGACTTCCCGACGCCCACCGACAAGAAGGCCGTACGCCGTTTTCTCGGCTTGTGCGCCTATTACAGACGTTTCGTCAAGGAATTTTCACGGATCGCCGAGCCACTGACGCAACTCACGAAGGCCGACGTCGAATTCAGGTGGGAAACGTCGCAAGTTCAAGCATTTCAAGAACTGAAACGACGCCTGCAGACGCCTCCCATACTTGCGCATTTCGACGAATACGCCGATACGGAAATCCACACCGACGCAAGCAGCGTAGGACTCGGCGCCGTCCTTGTGCAAAAGACCGACGGATTCGAAAGGGTCATCAGTTATGCTAGCCGGTCGCTATCAAAGGCAGAAATCAACTACTACACAACAGAAAAGGAGTGCCTGGCCATCATCTGGGCTACATCGAAGTTTCGCCCCTACCTCTACGGCCGGCCCTTCACAGTTGTGAGCGACCACCACGCCTTGTGTTGGCTAGCTAACTTGAAGGACCCTTCAGGTCGCCTCGCACGGTGGAGCCTACGACTTCAAGAATTTGACATAACCGTCGTTTACAAGTCCGGAAGAAAACACTCCGACGCTGACTGCCTGTCCCGCGCCCCCGTCGACCCACCGCCGCAGGACGACAAGGAGGATGACTGCTTCTTGGGAACCATAAGTGCCGAAGACTTCGCCGAACGACAGCGAGCGGACCCAGAAGTCAGGGGCCTTGTGGAATACCTCGCAGGACCACCGTTGTTCCCAAGGTATTCACGCGAGGACTGACGTCGTTTTTCTTGCGCAACGGTGTTCTCCTTAAGAAGAACTTCTCGCCGCTTCGAGCCGATTCCCTTCTCGTAGTGCCCTCGACATTGCGATCAGAGGTCCTCCAGGCTCTGCATGACGACCCGACGTCTGGACACCTCGGTGTTTCTCGCACGCTCGCAAGAATACAGGAAAAGTACTACTGGCCGCGCCTTGTCGCCGACGTAACTCGCTACGTCAAGACCTGCCGGGACTGTCAGCGACGCAAGACACCGCCGACTAGGCCAGCCGGACTTCTGCAGCCTATCGAGCCACCTCGACGGCCGTTCCAGCAAATTGGGATGGACTTACTGGGGCCGTTCCCGACGTCCAATACCGGAAACAAATGGATCGTCGTAGCTACCGACTACCTCACCCGCTACGCCGAGACAAGGGCCCTACCTAGAGGCAGTGCCGCCGAGGTAGCGAAGTTCTTCGTTGAGAACATCCTCCTGCGTCATGGCGCCCCATAGGTCCTCATCACCGACAGAGGTACGGCGTTTACTGATGACCTAACTCAGGCAATACTGAGATACAGCCAAACAAGCCACCGCCGGACCACAGCGTACCACCCACAGACCAATGGCCTCACCGAGCGGCTAAACAAGACCATCGCCGACATGCTGGCCATGTATGTCGACGTCGAACACAAGACGTGGGATGCCATCCTTCCGTATGTGACCTTCGCATACAACACGGCCATGCAAGAAACGACGCAAATGACGCCGTACAAGCTGGTCTACGGAAGGAGCCCGGCAACGACGCTCGACGCAATACTACCAACCGCCACCGACGAAGACGACCTCGACGTAGCCGCCTATTTGCAACGCGCCGAAGAAGCTCGACAGCTCGCCCGCCTGCGCATCAAGAACCAGCAGAGGGTCGACAGCCGTCACTATAATCTTCGACGACGCCATATGGAGTACCAACCCGGTGACCGTGTGTGGGTCTGGACGCCGATACGCCGGCGTGGGCTCAGTGAAAAACTTCTTCGGCGATACTTCGGGCCATACAAGGTGCTTCAACGTCACGGCGCTCTTGACTACGAGGTCGTCCCGGACGGCATTACGAACTCCCAGCGACGCCGCGCACGACCTGAAGTCGTCCATGTCGTGCGCCTTAAGCCGTTTTTTGCGCGTTAGCGACCCTGGAGCCTCTACTTTTTCCTTTGTTATTGTAATTTATTTGCGTATGCACTTGTTTTTTCCTTCCCATGTTCTGTTGCAAGCATCGGGACGATGCTTTTTCAGAGGGGGGCAATGCCACGCCCACTTCTTGTCTTGTTTTGATGTATTCGGGTTTTGACCGGCAGGGACGGTTATCAACGCTCGACGCTGTCCGCGAAGTAGTGTTCTAGAAGCGTCGCGATTGTAGTAGATCGGTTTGTTAAAGATTGCGCCCCGCACGCGAATGTTCCAGCTTTGTCTAGAGATTACGCCGCCACCAGCGATATTGCTGGAAAGTTCGATAGCGCCTGTATAAAAGCCGACGCGCGTGACCGCTTGTCAGTTGATCGACGGTCGACGCTCTGTTCGACGCTATCAGTGTATTGCTGTAGTTTGACTTACATTTTCCCGGCCACAAGTTCGGCCAAATAAACAGTTTCATCTCAGACGTGCTGACTGTTGTCTTCGTCGACGTCACGACCACGTGACAATATAACGTGAGTCCTAAAATACTAACGTTCGGAGTGCCCGCGAAAATTATTCTGACAGAGGAACGTTAATTTTGTTCGTAAATCCAACCTGCATGCTAAATATACGCATGGTCAAATGGTCCATGACAAGAATAGCCAAAGTATCCTTCACATCGAAAGTATCCTTGACAAGACTAGTGATGTCTATCTAGACAATTGGAAGTAATGATTACTACGGGTCATGTTTCACCGCTAAACTTACACTTACACAGGGAGGGTGAGGCAGTACCGCCCCTGCACCGATTCTGACAGGAAGGAAGTGGAAAACGTTCAGCATTGTCCTCTGAGGCGGATACAGGAGTTATTCAAGTGGGGGTCAGCTATTGAGAAATTTGGTACCGAAAACTAAATATGGTGTGTAAACACCGAAAAGGGTGTACATTCTAGCAGCTGTATATACATTCAGGACATCGCATCCCTCTTCGCCTCTGGATGTCTATTGATACATTGCAGGCACGTATTTAATAAGCAAACGCCTTCTAAAAACACCACTCGGTAATCATGCGTCGTACAGAAGTTCAAAGCTATAGTTGTGAACATTAAACACAAATCTCGCTGCAAGGGAGCGAAGAAAAGCACAACAGAACTGTTTTTGGTTCCTCGGTATAGTGGGTATTGGCCATGAGAAGGTGTTTGCTGCAGTGGGTACTCTTACTGAAGTTACAAAGCGTGTAAAGCCTTCATTCGCATTTTGTAAATATGGACGGTAAACGCCCTCGAATGACGCAACAGCTGATGCGACCTTTATTAGTCCCCGAAGACACGGCGAAGCGACCGCGCCCAAGGCACAGATCACAAACGAGACAATTAAGTCCCCACAACGGATGACGAAGAAGAATGCCACATGATAGTGAACATGTACAGATGTGCCTAATAAAGGCCCGCAATATTTCATTTTTAGTGCGAGACACCCCCTATGTGGCAAATTCTTCAAGCACTAAATTCCAGATAGTTTTGAAAATGTTGGAATGTCTGTCTCTCCGGCCTAACTGCAACTGCACAAAACTCGTAATTTCCCAAATGTTTTTTTACAGCGAAAGCTGTTATGACAACACCACAACAGTGCCGTGTAGCTGTCGACCGCCGTCGCCGGTGTTCGTTACCACTATCACGCGAAATAAAAGGAATGAAATAAATGAAAAATCCAGGATCAAATGGGAATCAAACCCGGGCCCTCTGCGTGGCATTTAAGTATTCTACCACAAAGGTACGCTGGTGCTTGAAACTCCTTTGCAAAAAGACACTATACAGGCGTCATGTCTGGCAAAGAATCGCTTTAACATATGTAATATAGCGTGGCAGAAGAGTAAAATAACAACTAGGCGTCACACAATGCTAACTGCGCAACGAGTGTGTGGTTTAAAGCTTCCCACCCACTACAAAGTGATCGGGCATAATTCTTCATCGTCATCAGCCACATGCAGCATCAACAAAGTGCACATAATGCCTCACAGATGTGTAGAGGGTACCTCGCTTATCCGCTGAAAGGCGAAGAGTGGCATAGTGGGTGCTCCCCTACTACAAAAAAAAAGGAATTATGGCGTAGTGGATACCTTACATATGTGCTTGAATTAGCTGCCCCAAAGAAAGTTGGGAACGGGCTCTAGAAAAGCCACTCTTCGAGCTTTCGCTGCGACTGTGGTGCGCGTTCAGCGCAGGCCTGTTTTTTTTATTATTTTTTTACCCTATATGTCAAAGCGTCTTTTTTTTTTTCAATGCATTAACTGAACGTGCAGATACCCAATTCTTCACTATTATTGCACTGTGGGTAAGTGGCACGTGAAGAAGGAAGATCAACATCGTCATCATCACAAATGAAGGCAAGAAGACAAGAGGCAAGATGGTCAGCGCTTCCTTCGTGACGACGGTGTCCGTCATTTGCGGGGTAAGATCATCGCGGCTCCTTCACCAACGAGCCGCGGCTTCACTGCAACCGTAAATTTAAATTTTAGAGCGCGCGAGGCACATCTGCGAAATTTCGATATTCGGGCAGCTTCACGACAGGTATGAAAGATCACGCCCGAAACGCCCTCAAAAGGCCGGTACCAGCCAAGGAAATAACTTGTGGTGCGTTACGCGCCAAAACCACGTTACGATTACGAGGCATACCGCAGTGGAGGGCTCCGGAAATTTCGACCATCTGGTGTTCTTTAACGTGCACTGACATCGCATGGTACACAGGCCTCTATCATTTCGCCTCCATCGAAATGCGAACGCCGAGGCTGGGATCCAACCCTCGACCTTCGAGTCAGCAGCCGAGCACCGTAGCCCCTCTACCACCGCAGCCGAATGGCCAAAGGAATATTGTTTCGCATAAACTGCTCAGCGAGGACTATGTGTTCAGCCTGAGATCCATAACTTCATTTAGTACCCTCAACAAAAGAACGGTATTGACAAGTGATATCCCTTCAATTAAGATAATAGCTAGCCGCGCTAGAGCGTTCGGGGTTCGGGTATACTGTGCACATAGTCCTTGTCGAAGGTCTGTCTCTGCATACTTTATCTCATGTTTATTATTTTGCAGGTACTCAATTGCGCCTATATCGGTCAATCACTAATGACTGTATTACAAGGAAAGGAACATGCGCGTAAGTATCTACGCCTGTGCGCTAAATTTCTTCGTGCGTAAGCTGACTTGTCTCCGAAGTGCTTACACAAACAGAAAGCAGTGTCACATTGCCTGATGACGGAGTCTTATGTCTGCTCTCTTTCGCAATTACTTTCAGTTGGCCTTTTTGGCGTGATTATGACGGCTCTTAAAAGATTACTCATAAGATCGCAACTAAACTTGGTTCCGCGGTACTTCAAGGGTGATAAAAAAATTGCTGTAGAATCTGCGCGGTCGTTGCCTCATTATGCGGAAGCATTGTTGCGCTTGGTCATCTCCATCGAGTTTGACATGCTTGGAAACTTTCGGGTTCGAGTTCTCGTATAGTTTAGAATTTCGATGGTCCGTTAACAGACATACGGAAGGTTCGAAGTCCGAGTTGCCGTATACATCTGTTGTGAGGTGATCGGTACCGCACATGCTCAAAACGTCGAGGGTTGAAACCACGGCATATACCTACAGGGCAGAAACCTGGTGCTCACGAAAGGGGTTCAGGTAAAACTGAGGATTACGCAGCGAACCATGGAAAGAAAGATGATGGGTGTAACCTTTAAAGGACCCTCCAACACTCCTCCAAGTTTTGATCTCACTACAGGAGCTACAGGGCTAACGAATCGACTGCCGCAAAAATCATCAGAATCGATCAAGTACGAGCGACGTTACAGGCATTTGACGCACGCTTTAAGGGCCTCCTTTCTGCTTTCGTCCTAGCGAGGGTGCTGAAAGCTACACAGGGAGGGGGGAGGGATGACAAGGGGGCAAAAGTCCGTATGTCAACGCGTGTCATGACTTTGAGCCCTTTCTGGTTTTCGCTGGCTCACATTCCCGCCCGCGACGTGCCGCGGCGTGGGAACGTCGCGGCACACCGCGGCGGCCGTGGTAAATGTGAAGCTCGCGATGTTCAAATCATCCAATGGCCGCGTCCTTTGCGTATGTGACGCAGTGATTTTAGGTATATGGCATCATTTGTAGAGAAAAGAGCGAGCGATTTCTAGCTGACATTGAAATTTAATTGTAAATTCCCTACCGTGTGCTGTTTCACAATGTTTGGCTCACGTATTCGCTGGAGCCTCGACTACCGATCGGTAGCATTTTCTGACCATGTTCAAAAAAGTGTTGCAGGGCCCCTTTTTAAGAGACAAGAGAACAGGGTGGGTCAGGAAAAAAAACTTATGTTGAATACATCTCAGTTGAAATCAAGAAGAATAAATTGTTGTGCAGAAGTCATGTAGCGAGAAGGCGGGATAACCACTGGTCATTAAGAGTAACAAACTGGATTCAATGAGAAGGCAAGCGTGACGAGGAGGCAGAAAGCTACGTTGGCGGGCGACATTACGAAGTATGAGGGTAACGTGGCTGTCAGGAAGCACAGGGCCAGGTTAATTGGAGAAACATGGAAGAGGCCCTGCAGTAAGCGTAGTCGCGTTGATGACGATGATGACATAGTATAAGTCGCGGGTTCGAGACCCTATCCACCACACGCGACTACATGCTTCCCGTGTATTTCCTACAGAGCCACATGAATTCCGATCGGAAACGCGTTACGTCACACGGAAACAGTCGGACACATTTTCTGGAGATATGGCCTATAGGCCATATCTCCAGGACGTCACGGAAGCACCTAATGATCATGTTAGTACTATGACGCACTAGTTAGCTTGATTTGTGTGTACGGTCTACTATCACGCCTGCGTTGCCTTCTTTATTGCCTGTGAATTTTCCCCCGGTGTATCACTGCTGGGGGTTTGCCCTTCGGCGCTCACCGTGCTATCTTTCTTGCTCCGCTTATCGACGTGCTACAGTACCCCAAGATGGGGAGTAGCGGTGACGTAAATTGAGGCTATCTATCATTTACAAATACATGCGATGGCAACCTGTATATGCCCAGGAGATCTGTCCTTCTGATACTGTGTAACATACCGCGTTTCAAATAGGAATTGATATGGATCTGTAGGACATACATGGGAAGCCTATAGCCGTATGTAATAGAGTACGACTCGAACCCACGACTTACACACAGTATATACCGAGGTTTCAGCCCTTGGCCTTTTGAGTATGACTGCATTTGTGTCTTTGAAAATGCGACTGCACACCTTTTCGTGGTTCCACTCCCATGCAGTTGACAATGCAGCAAGGGCATTTTTATAATAAAAAAAATTGTTACGCACTCTAACATGCTATTCGTTTTTTTTTTCACTTATTTTCTTTACACTTTAGCCAATGGATTCATCTTCCGCTTCGTCTACATTGTCGTCGCCGGAATGAGCCTCTGCGGGGACATCATGCTTTACACGGCTATCAGGAGTGGGAAAGTACGTTCCCTTTGAAGAACTGCTTGAAATACCTTGAAATGACGTCAAAGTGAACAACTATATCAGTTGTCAGGTTATAACAGTGGGAACGTCATCGCACATTGAGAGGTCAAGCATTCAGCGATAAAGGAGGAGACGAAGGAGACGAAGTTTCGTTTTCGAGTGTCGCGCAGAAACTTCAGCGCCTGTGTGTCAGCGATGTCACGGATCTGCCATGACGACTTCACTTCCAAATTAAAGCTTTATGTTTGAGTTTAAATGCGTTCGTATACACAGTGAATTTTGCATGTGTACCTGCATAGATTGTGTATTTCTTTATATTAAGAACACTAACGTCTGCGTTCAAGTCACGGATGTTCCGTCTGGCAAGCTGATTATGTTGTACTTTCTTTCTAGTGAACTGTTTAGTGGTGTATATATGGATACATGCTTTAAGTGCTTTTGTGGTTTAGAAGTATGCATGCTTGAAAATAATCTTGTGTACATTGCTTGTATCGACATGCCTTTACCATCGTCCCCGCCCCCTCCATCTGCAATGTCCTTGGGCCTTTAGGATGAATGAATGAATAACCGCTGACTTCGAAGTTTTTTTTAAACGCTCAGCCCAGCTTTAAGGCCGAGAATATTTTTGCAATAAATCCTACTTCCACTACTTTTTTATTATCTTGCGCAGAGCTCCCAGGAAGACAACGCCGATGGCGTACCGAGGGTAAGTTGCACTCCTGTTTCTCCTCCTGTACCATAGCGCGCACAGCTCGCCTTGATAGTGGGACCATATAGGAGGCCATGATGGTGGCCACCCTGCGTTCCTCTTGCCATTTACTACAGGCAGGAGCGTTCGCAGGGCGGTTGTGACCGCAGTTTGGCCATCGAGCTCTCGTGCTGCAACTCTTTGTTGAGGGATGGCTCGGTGGCTCCTACCGCAGCGTAGGCAGCAGTTGGGGCGCCTGCAGGTGGCTGTTGCATGGCCAAGATGGCCACACTGCAGGCATTGCAGTGGGCGCGGCCCGTCAGGGCGCTACCGAAAGCGCAGCTTGCGGAAGCTCGCATGCTCTGGTGGGACAGAGCTGGCAAAACGTAGCGTCACTGTGTTTCCGGTCGTGGCGGCAGACACCACCGGAACGCTCGACACAATGCACTGAAGCAGTTCGTCGTCTGCAAGATCGTCATCCTCACCGTGCCGATACCTCGCGCCCGAAATCTGCGCGGGACGCGGCAGTGCGTCGCAGCCCCTGGCGTCTCCGACAGCGAGGAGCTCGGTGCTGGTTGCACATGCTTGCGTGGAGCGTCGCGTCATCATCGCGACCTCGTTTCCGGGAGCTCGTAGTGCCAATCGTCCGGTGTGACCGCAGGCAGCGGGCAAGCACTGGGGTCAAAAGAGCATTCGCCTGGCGTGGACGACGACTCGGGGAGGTCGCCTGTTGTAAAAGTGCTGATGATGATGCCGTCTGGCTCGCACATGGGCAGGGCAGCACGGCGACATCAAGAGCGGCCAAGACGCCGACATTCGCTGCTGAGGAGGCGGTGCGCCTCGTCTGGGACAAGTCCACGATAGTGGCAGCGTTTACGTGGAGGGCCCTGCAGCGTCGGAACTCCTCATAGCTGGAGGGCAGCAAGGACGCAGCTGGCGTAATGTATATATAGACGAGCAGTGATGGCCTTTGTGACGAGCGCGCGAATCGACGGGTGCGGACTCGGCCATGAGAGCGTTCTGGTGTCGCGGGAGAAAACACGCCGCACGACAAACAACCGATGGTCATTGGAAGCACAGTCGCAGTCACCTGAGTGAGGCTAATCAGGCGACGCGCACTGACAGTAGAAAAGTATATACATAAAGTAGAACGAAACGGGGAGCGTTGCAAGAGACGCCACAGCCTCTCTCGCAGACGCAAGCGCTGCGAAGAACACGTCCGTTCGCCTTGAACGCTCGTGAGGCTCCTGAAGGCCCGCTGGAGTTTTCCTTACTGCGAGCAGTGGGAAGTAATGGTAGCGCACAGAAATTTCTCGGTCCCATATCACGCAAATTTTAAAGCCTTTTTCGAGAGCATGCTTATCTACCAAAAAAAGCGAATATAAAGCTTCGTGCGATGGCTCTTTGTCTTAAGGACTCAGCAAAAAAAAAGAGAAGGTTCTGCACTTGTCATGCCATAAAGATATATATATCAACGAAAGAAACCTGTCATCTATGCAAGGACGAGGATGTTGAGGTCTCTACACTATCGATGCCACGGTGTGATCGAAGCGTGCAGCCTCAGTGTGTTTGTGTGTGTGTTGTGTGTGTATGTTTTCCTTGTGAGCATTGTCTCCATGTCAGTACTAATTTTTGGAAGGCCTTCCTTTGAGGATGAGGCCTGACTTACAAATACAAAGATAGTCTGCAGCAACTGACTGTCGGTGTTGAAACGTTTCGTAATACACCTTTCGGCATCCGCGTTCCACTAAACGGCGATTCGTGCTAAAAAAAAAACCATAGCGCACTAACGAACACGGGACAAGAAGCAGACAGGGAAAGCGCTTTTCTTTTTTTACCATCTTCGTTAGTGCGGAACTATGAACACGCGCAAACATCCTCACTTCTGATTCGACTACACTCCGTCACAGTTTTGAAAACGCGCTCTATGGCTTACACGAACGAAATTCCTAGCGAACAGTCTCTGTAGGCGAAGCTTTCGCAAGCCAGTCAAATAGATCGCGCACTGCGTGAATACCTATGCTTGGCATTCCTGTGACACGGCCACTCAATGAAAAAGAGGTACTCCAGTACTACTTGAACGCGTTTGACGCGTTAGCCGTGGTGCCTGGCAAAACACCTAATTTATGACAATGATTGCGGCGTTCTTTCGTGTGGGCGAAGCATTTGCTCGGAGCTGTGTCAACTCCAGCCAGAAGGAACAGAGTTTAGGAAATTAAGTCTAAGAGTTGGTATACATTTGCGAGTGCGGGCCCTTGGGAGAGTAAATATCATACGTCTTGACAGCGCAAGCTCCGGGACTGGCTGGGTGTGGCTTATAGGCGGAGCGCTGCAGAAGGTGCAAGGGCAGTCTGCATCAACAGACCGAGATAAAGCGCACCTTTTCGACGTGCTATCTGTAGGACAATTCGCAGTCACCATCGCGTCACTGTACAAGCGCCTTTAGGCACTTCACGCGCTTTCATTTCGGCGCGTACACATGGACACCGCGAGCTCGGCGCCACGTCCACGTCAATAGACATGGCGCGTTATCCAAATTTGAAAACGTGCTTACGCATCTGAAATTATATCACCAACAAAGAGCCTCTGCCTTTTGATGCTGGCGGAAATATATGGTCCATCAAATTTCTAACTTCCGATAAGGTGCTTGGCAATAAAAAAAAAATTCGGCTGATCCCAAGCGTTCTGGGAATCGGTTTCACGCGAAGCAGTCAGCGAGTACTTCTATGCTGTATTTTACGGCTTTGAGCCAAGAGTTACGAATTGGATCGATGTATTTTTGTAAGTGTAGTTAGTAGCTGTGTGCACATCGTGGGCTTACCAGTCACATCGACAACACTGTCGTTTAAAGGAAAACTTATGGCGCGACGTAACGTCAGCCCTTACGTTAGAGTACACATGTCAGTATTATCGAAACTAAGTGTACCTTATGGTGCAATCATGTGAATATCATACGTAGCTTTCGTTAATGTATTCCTCCTGGGTCGAGTAATGCTTCAATATACCTTTGTGAATCATACGAATACAAACGTAATGTTAGATTGCTATAAAAGCGGAGCCAACACTGAAACCACAAACGTTAATCTGATGTGACGCCTGTATCGTAGGAGTACATATGTAGTGTTTATTGCTTTTTTTGTAAAATTAGGTAGCCAGCACCACAACCACATTTGACATTGCATCGACCCTACACATGCACAGGCTGTTTTTGCAAAGCACTTTATAGACTTGGCGTGGCTCTGAGGTAGAATACGTGATTGCCGCGCAGAATGCTTGGGTTCGCTTCCTTGAGGGATTCTAAATTTATTATTTCCATTAGTCGGGTCAACGCTGCCGGTGTCGGTTTTTCTTAACGCTCTCGCACTTAAATTACCGATGTGTGTTCTCGCCGTTGCTGGGTAGATATCAACTGTCAATCACCTGTGGCACATACCCGTAGACCGCAGCCCGCGGTAAACGGGTATGTGCCACACGTATCTGGAGGAAATGGTTTGACGACGTACGCTACAAGATTTTGATGTTACTCATGTCATGATCCGACAGTCATTTTCGTCAATCCTCTTACCCTGCCATGCCAATTTTGGGCTACACCAAGTTAAGGAGGCGATCATGAGAGCACCCAAACGTAGGCAGTTAGATAGAGAGATGACAAAACAATGTTATGACCTATCATTTATGTTCGTCATACAGTCATGTTATGCCATACCAACTTTGGTATACATCCCTTTAACGAAACTGCCAGGAGAGCACTAAGTCGTAGGCGGATAGATAGATAGATAGATAGATAGATAGATAGATAGATAGATAGATAGATAGATAGATAGATAGATAGATAGATAGATAGATAGATAGATAGATAGATAGATAGATAGATAGATAGATAGATAGATAGATAGATAGATAGATAGATAGATAGATAGATAGATAGATAGATAGATAGATAGAAACGCTCGAAGGGCCAAAGGTTCGCTAAGAAATGCTTCGCATTGAAAAAAACTCACAGGGTTCCTTATGCACACACCTGAGGCGACTAGAAGGCGAAACCCACCTTTTTCTTCTGAGTCGATGTATTGTTCCTTCTGCTTTCTGCACCCAACCTGGTTCTGCACTGCCTCCGATATGTGCCCACGTTTGATCGAGCGATGTTGTCGTGTGATGACGCCATCATATGACGGCAGTTGCGATTACGTCATAGTGACGTCGTGATGATGTCGCATGGTGACGTTATCACGTGATGATGATTTTTTTTCCATCACTCGTGTTGACGCCGCTGACGGGAGACGCCGACGCGGGACGCCTGGTCAGTTTTCTTGTTTGATGAGGCATCTAAGGTTTTCGCCTTAATAAGTTCAACGGTGATGCCATGCGAAGATGGCGCGCATCCCGCAGAGGCCAGAATCCGTCCAGCCAACTATTGCAAATTTGTATTTCTGTACAGTTTACTCAATAAATTTCTGTTGTTCCGCGTGTAAACATGCTGTTTCATTCCCTTCATACTGAAATCGTTCGCATTCTTGCCTTACTCCGTGCAGAACATCCTCAACAAGATGCAAATGGCACTCTACGTCAAGTTGTTCGTCATCGCCATGGACTTTGTCACGCCGCCTATGCACACTTACAATTGCGGTCAAGACGTAAGTGTTTGGGAACCTTCAGCTTCCGATTTTCCTTTTATTGGGACGGTGAAGCTTGGCCGCAGTATCGAAATGGTACGCATTGGAAACACCCTGCCACGAAAATCACTGATAGAGTTGAGGAGATTTGGTGGTGCACCTTGAAGCAGCACGCATTGGTGTCTCTTTTTTAGCCTTGACTTTAATGAAATCACAACCGTACAATAACCTTGCACTTACGATGTGCACATATTACGCTCTCTTGCTTTTTTCGGGTTATACTCGTCATGATTTACCCTCGCGTAGTAATGATGATTCTAAAAAAAAGACAAAACAACAGGGTCCCTCACGCTATCGCCTAAGCCAACTCCAAGGCGAATGCCATTTTCTTCTTCTTTCGATGTATTGATCCACCCCCGCCCCCCTCCGAAAGCTTTCTGCATTTAACGTGATTCTGCACTACCTCCAGGATCTGAGGCAAAGCAAGCTTTCTACCCCTTACCTGGCCTTGCACTGCCTCCGTGATCGGTCAACTGATCACGGAGGCAGTGCAAAGCGACGATGTCACGTGATGACTTCATGCCGTGACGTGACATTACGTGGCGTCGTGATGACGTCATAGAGACTTCATGCTGACATCACGAATTTTGGCGATCTGTGACGTCATCACGTGACGATGATTTTTCGCATCCATCATGTTGACGCCGCCGACGCGGATGGTCAATTTTCGCGTTTGATGAGGCGTATAAGGCTTTCGCCTTGAAGCACTCGGCAAATGAAAATGCACACTCTATTGTGCACGAAAAACGAGTTCTTCATTACAAGAATGAGAAATGTGATGCACCAATAAAGCTACATTATAAATAGCAATACGTTGACGTTGTAAAGTCTAATAATGCAGATGTAACTTATTTTACCCAGAGCATGCAATGGAGTAAGCGTACCACTTGTTTTGCTGAAGGCTTCCAGAGCTCTCGGCATTCTTTGGCGTCGCTGAAGTGAACAAACAAAAAGTCAGAACTTGCAATATGTCTTACTTGCTTCACATTTTAAGTAACGTGCATTAGCAGGAGCAAACGACGACATAATGCAATCTAATATAAATTTCAGATTTTTCTTTGTGTAGTTCGTAACCTGCCTGACAGAAGCACAACTCATCAAATGTTCACTGAAGATGGAATTATCGGCGTTTTCAAGTTATACATCTACAGGCGTACAAGTCGACGTCGGGCGTACACACCTCGAGGCAGCGTTGTATGTGTACGTTGCCGAGAGACAGGCAGTCGGTGCGAATGCTTAAAGAAATATTTGTTGGAATTAAGATTGTGTATACCGAAGGTGAAACGAGCCACCACAATTTTTTGTAGAAATTCATTAATAGCATGTAGATCGCAGAAAAGGAGACGCATCTTTTTTCCGCTTCTGACGCCTGTCATGTGGTCCGTTTATTCTACTAAAGACTAGCGGTCAGCGTTCCCATAGGTAAACACAAGCCTAATCCCCGCGGGCAAGCATATTGTGTAGGCTGTGAAATAAACCTTTAGGCGACCTTAACGTTCCATTGAAGTATCTTTAATGGCACTAGCCTCCAGCCTTTAGATGGACTTTTGGTTTACTATGGTAAACTTAGAGTGAAAAAAAAATCGATTATGTAATGCGTATGTGTAATCTTGATATCACATACTGACAAGAAAACAGCCTGCTCCTTCAGAGAACTCATTCAGTTAATTTAAGCGCACTCGACGAGTTGCACTGCGCTTAATTTTGTGTGGCCTTTGCAATCAACTCCGACTGCGCGTCGTCGCGCTGCCGAGGCGGATCCCAGAGGCCACGTAGAAAGAAGCGCGTCGTTGACCTCGGCTCCGCGAGGTGCCGCCACGACGCCAGCTGTTCACGCGAAAGACCGTCTGCTCCATCAATGAAACCACTAAATTAATTTTCATTAATTATCCATATAGTGAATTCGCCCTTATCTTAAATAAACTTATGCTCCGATATGATACGTATCATATACAGCTCTTAAGTTGACCCATTACCTCCTTTTGATACGAGTGTTTATTTTTTTATTAAGGTTTCGTACCATTCGAGAACTCGTTGGCTGGGAGCGAATTCCGGTATGTTCCTTGAAAGGCAATGTCGCAAAGATGTTAGAG
This sequence comes from Rhipicephalus sanguineus, assembly GCF_013339695.2. Classification (NCBI taxonomy): domain Eukaryota; kingdom Metazoa; phylum Arthropoda; class Arachnida; order Ixodida; family Ixodidae; genus Rhipicephalus; species Rhipicephalus sanguineus. The sequence continues at coordinate 64,421,659 of NC_051179.1, forward strand.
ACATAGTACTGTGCTTCGTACTCGACCATCAGAGAGCGTTCTGCCCCTGTCCCTAAATACATCCGCATAGAAGATGCATGTGGCGTTCGCTAAGAGAATGGTGTGGATATTAGCGCGTTTAGAAAAAAATATCGACAATTTAGAGTTCTAATAATAATAATAATAATAATAATAATAATAATAATAATAATAATAATAATAATAATAATAATAATAATAATATCTGAGGTATTCTGCCCAAAACTACGATATGATTATCAAGGACGCCGTAGTGAAGGGCTCCGGAAATTTTAACCATCTGGTGTTCTTTAAAGTGCACTGCCACCTCACAGTACACGGGCGTCTACCATTTCGCCTCCAACGAAATGCGACCGCCGCGGCCAGGATCGAACCCGCGACCTTCGGGTCAGCAGCCGAGCACCGTACCTTCTGATCCATCGTTGCGTATAATTAAGAGTGCTATATACTCAACTATGCGAGAGCGGTAAGCTCTCCAATCAAATGCTCACTACACGCACCACGAATCGCACTCCGTTTCATACATCAGGTGCAACGCTGCGGAAGCTATGCAACAAGTTCGGCCAGCAAGCTGCACGAGTAAGCGCGTCTCGCGCTTGGCTTTCGTCTTTGTAAACGGTCGTGCGGGACGAGTACTATCCCGCGCGTGTTGCGTCGCGACGGGCTGCATGAAACCCGAAAAAGCGAAAACAGAGAGACGCTAAGCGATCCAGAACAACTTATTAACAACGGTATAACGAAGTTCGTTTATATCTTACTGAGCCTTGAAACGAAAATAAATCATGGTATACACGTGGCAAAATCGTTGGACTATTTCTCGGTACTAACGCCTCCGCAGCGTTGCACAGAGAGGACAATAGAAACGTTCTTACATGAATATTGAATTATATCGGTCAGTTGCGCTGGACGGATACCACTCGCTGAGCGTAGTCGTGTCACTGGTTTTTCGGCTGAAAACTACTGTCACGACAACTAGTACGGAAGATCAATACCATCGGCACTCGCCCACAGATAATACTTCAGTCCAGAACAACGGGCTTTTATATTCCGATAAGCCTACATTAACTGAACAAGAACTGCTGAACTGTGTATGACCTCCAGCTATATTTTCAGCTTTATAGGCAAGCGCTTCACCGCTGGGTTTGCTGCCACTCCATTTAATTTGTTCAAAGGCCTCCTTGTTGCAAATTCGTTCTTAGGCGAAAGCCTTAGATGCCTCACCAAACGCGAAATTTGACCGTCGACATCTCGCGTCCTGCGGCGTCGGGGACGAGTGATGCGAAAGATCATCATCACGAGATGACGTCACCATATGACGTCACGATGACGTCACAGATCGCCATAACCTGTGGCGTCGCTATGAAGTCATCATGACGTCACAGTGACGTCATCACATAGCACCGCAGCTTGGTCAGAGGTAGTCCGATCACGGAGGCAATGCAAAACTAGGTGAGGTGCCTCCAATCTTGGAGGCAGTCTAAAACAGCGTTAGGTAGAAAGTGTTCGAAGGGAGGCGGGGCATGATCAACGCATCGACTGAGAAGCAAACGACAATGGCTTCTCGCCTTCGAGTCGTCTCAAGTGAACGCATAAGGAACCCTGCGAGTTTTTGTCGTGATACCGCAGTTCGCATCTTTCTACATCGGTATTTAAGAATATAAGACGAAAAATAGCAGAAACAGAAACGTTCCGTTGCTGCTGTTTTCGCGGCAATACATATGCAAAATATTTCACGAACTCCCCCAGCAAGCCACAATCTTGAATTTGTACACACAATCGACGCGGCTTTTACACAAAGGCCGCTTCAGTTTCACCGTTACAATGAGGCAGCTAAACGTAATAGCTTTGTTGTTAAGTATATTTTTTGTTAAGTAAGAACTAACTACCATTTATGACCCATTACTGCGTGGTCGATTGACATCATGGTCCGCCTTGGTGCGACAGTGGTTACAGTGCTCGGCTGCTCACCTGAAAGTCGCGGGTTCGATCCCAACCGCGGCAGTCGCATTTCGATGGAGGCGCAATGGTAGAGGCCCGTGTACTGTGCCATGTCAGTGCTCGTTAAAAAACACCGGATGGTCAAAATTTCGAAGCCCTCCACTACGGCGTCCCTCATATTCATATCGTGGTTTCGGGACGTAACACACTAGATATTATTATTATTATTATTATTATTATTATTATTATTATTATTATTATTATTATTATTATTATTATTATTATTATTTATTATTATTCACGTCATACCGGCAAAACTGCGCCGGTTTTTCAAGATGGCAACGTTTAATTACTTAAATTACTCGAAACCTTCCTAGGAACGTTCGGTGTACATGGTCTTTCAAGAAATGCGTCCGAAAATGTTAAAAAATAAGGAAAAAGCCACATTTCTTACTGGTTTCTTGATTACTTTTCCTGTGTAAGTAGCTATCTCAACGTGACTAGAGACATCAGTTACGGGCATTAAATTAATTACCTTCATAATTAGTGCAGAAAGTCCGTCAGGCCAAATCGGAGAATCGGAGCCCTTCCTGCGTGGAACCCAATGCCGCATCGACATTTCCAAAAAGCGGACGCTGGTAATTTTAGCAGAGTGATTAAATCTCGCCTCTTTTCGCCGGCGACTACGAAACCGCAAAGTGGAAGAGCGCTACTGCCACAAACTTCGAGACGTTCAGAATGAGTGAGAGTCGTTATGTCAACCTCTGTTGGAATTCGCTTTGTGGGTGTGCGGGCTGTTCTGGCCACTGGTGGCGCACGTACGTTAACGAATGCAGTACTAACACTGCTGCGATCGTTGTCGTGAACAGTGACGTCATTCTCGTCTTCTGCTTGTTACGCTCATCTGCGCTTCGGTATCGGTTTTGCCGGTGATTTTGGTCGAAATTCATTACTCCGCAATAATGATCAGAGGCCGCTTTTTCGAAATCTCAAAGTGGCAATGGGCTCTTCGCAAGAAGGACTTCAATTCTCCCGATTGGCCGACTGCTTGTCTCCACTAATTAAAAAGTTAAATAATTTATTTAATTATAGTCGTAACTAATATCTCTAGTCATCCTCGGATATCTGCCGCTACAGAGAAGTAATTTTTGAAGGCAGCGAGCACATATTCCATTTTGCTTGCTCTTGAGGATTTTCGGACACATTTCTTCAAACGCCCTGTATTATATATCAATTGTTTGATAGGATAGACATACAAGATACGTATGACGTACAGGATAAAAATATTGGAGGGACAATTTTGTAGATCTCGTAGAATTATTATTTTTCGAACAAATAATAAATGTTCTCAAGTTTATTAGCTTAGCAGCGTGCTCTTCGCAATAAAATATCTCTCTTGGTGTCTCCTGACATTACTGTTCATCGCGAAGCCGTAAAGAAATATCTGAAATATTTGTTTTAGTTGAACACCACAGTAATGCGCGAGCGTATTAATTGGCGGCGAGATCGAGCAGAGTCGGCACCTAGCGGCGAGCGCACGAAACCCCGCGTGTGGATGGCTCCTTGCGTCGTCTGCTAGCCACAGCGTGTTCGCATGTGTGCGTAGGTCATGCGCGCCCTCAGATTACAAGCTTATTCCGTTGTGCCAGCACAGTATCGAATGCTTGTACGTAATGCCTATACACGATATGCATAAGCATTTCGCCTTACGACGCTTGTATGCACTCTAATAAGTGAGTACATGCCCGTGTCGGTATGGCGCTAGGTCTAACCATCTTACCGTCCATTCGCCAAAATCATTTCAATGTGTGTACCGCTTTCTTCTCATTCACAGCACGTCACATAGTTCATTCGGCGTCGTCCTAATAGAAAAAGAAGTGCTGACAGTCAAGGTGTGAATGCAGAATTTCAGCGACACCACCTCGTGATGTGTTGGCGATTTGTAAATTCGTGTGATACCGCAGAGCATTAACTAGCGTCTGCAGAGGGTGATCAGCGGTAGAAAAGACCTGAAGCCACGCATTATACAGCAGTACGCGTATTCATTGCAAACAGAAAAGCAGAGTGCACAAGTTTTACTTCATCTAATTAACGCAGAAATACAGGCTCTCTTTCTTTGTAGCCGCTAGAGCAAGAAGTAAATACTTCAATGGCTCAGTCGCGCAACACAGTTTATATTGTGGTATAGGCAAAACACAATTTATACACGTGCAAATAAAACAAAAAACATCGAGCACAGTGCAAAACACGAATGTGACCGAAGGTCAGTATCCCATTGATTGGCAGATTGCACTTCTCTCTCAATTTATAGGTACGTTAGGACGGTTGCGTGCATTGATGCGGCAATGGAGGGCGCATACATCACCATTAGGCTGCAGTTAACGCGCTTTACTCGCCAACAATCGACTCAAACCGCCTACGGCGAAGCGCCGCTGCGTATATTTGTATACGCGCTGCGACCGCCTACCCGCACAACCCAGCGACGGCGAATAGCGATTGGACATATACATTTTAGTCTACGGCTAGAGTGGCTTGAATTCTAGTGCTTGTTGGCAGACTGCAGCTTTTAAGTAAGTCAGGAGGAGACATGGTAAGCGAGCTTTCTACAAGTGCACAAGTTATGGGAAAAACAGCGCGAAAGGAGACGTAGTACAAGCAAAGGAAAACACACGGGAGGGCGCTCGTCCTGTATGCTCAGCGCTCGTCCCGTATGTTCCTTCGCTTGTCTCCTTTCGGGTTTTCACCATTTACAAATGTGTGACCAACTAGACCAACGAACCACAATTCTGTACAAGTTATATTTTTAATATAGCTGCGTCGAATACACCACACACTGCGTGTCGCGCAGTTTTCTGTTTGTGCATAATTAATAGCCTGGTTTACTCTGAGACGTGCTCTAATGGTTAAAATTCTTCTTCGGTGTGACCCCGAAAGCCCAACATTATTGTCATCATTAAAATCATCCATAATTTGCTACTGATGCTTAAAATGTGGCGCAAATTATTTCCAAATGTGTAACACTTTGTTCTTCGCTCTTTACAGAGGCTGGTAAGTAGACTTTTCGCGTTGTTTCCGAATAAAGCATTGACGACTGGCGCATTTCGTTCGGGAGTTCGTTCCCGACGCTCGGGACTTTACATTTGCAAGATGCTGTTTCAAAAATTTTTCAGGTTAAAATTAGTGCAGAAAAATCGAGAGCTATAGCGTCCGTGTCGGTCCGTTTATTCCAGAGACAGACAACGACAAGTTACATGGGTTATCCAACTGTATTCTGGGCCGCACGTAGCACTGCCGACACTGTAACGCTAGCATGTCACGAGATTATTTATTGCTTTTTTAGATTAGTTCAAAATAATTGCAAGCAAATGTACTTTCTGGAGATATTGAAATTGATAAACAATATATAAATGATGTATGCAAAGGACATTTCCCTCTTGAATACACACTACGCTAGGACGTCTTGCGCATTTTTGTTCAAGCAAAATTACTGTTTTGAAAACTGCTTAATCCTGAATGTGAAGCTTTGCGCGCTAGTTGCAATAGACCACCAGGACAAATTCAACAAAGTTCAGTTTTCTTTCAACAAACTTATAGTCGGATGCAACTTAAGAAGTCAGGAGAGGCCCCGCCCAGAGACCGAAGAGCGGCAGCCGATCGCCTCCGCGACTAAAGAAGTCATGTGCTATGCACGTGTCGATGTTCTCCGGAGGTGGAGCCAACGGCCGTGCCTCTTATGTCGTCAGTCCCGAGTGCGCCCCATTGGTGCAGGCTGTGTTCATCCGTCTTTGAGGAAGAAATGCCGCTGACTGCTAAAGTTGATCCGACTATAGTAAATTTATGAATGTCATAGCTTGGCGCTGAAGTTAAGTAAGCAGCAGGAGTCTTCGAATCAAAGCAGTGGGTTCACCCTATAGCACGCATTACATATCACGAAGTGTTTATCCCAGTTCTCCGTCAGAATCGGTGTCATCGTCTTGAGTGGACAGTGGTAAGGAACATGAGAAAGAACGCCGAATTTTATTTAATCAACGATTACTTGTAACGTACCAATATGAAGTGACGTACTGATTTTCAAGAGACATTTGCGCTGAGCACTCAGTGTTAAACAACATTTCGCGCTTGTCCACTATAACTTTCGAAGGTAATTTCAGTGTCCTATCCGCTCACGAATGTGTTTTCGCGCCCGAAGTGCTATCTCTAAGTATTATCTACAGCAGGCCAATTAAGCCGCGCAATATGTTTATCACGCACTATTTGCTCGTGTTCAGTAGAAGAACCATGCAACTTAGATGTAGGCGAATATTAGATTACATGGCAGTAATGAGGGGTTAATTTTCTTATGTCTCAATCAACATCGACGTAATGGTGCTGATTTGGTTATTCGTCCTTCACCAGTTGAAGTACCTCGATCAAGTAACAGTAACACTGCATGGTCATTCTGAAGACTCGGCTCAACCATACCCTTTTCGCATTTCCAGTGCATGGCAAAGGATCCGAAGAAGATGCAGTGGCAAGACGTAAGGAATTCCTTTAGTAACTTTAAGCAGCGATCGGAAGGTGTGTTAAAATAACAGATGTCGCTCTAAAGCTAACTTTTCTATGACAAGATTTGTCTTATAATCGATTGTTATACCGTAACGAAGACAAATCCACAGTCAAAACGGCCGACTTCTGCGACGCTCCCTGTTGAGCCGTTGCGATATTTCAATTTGCCATCGCCCGGTGCGTTGCTCAACTGTGTCCTCAACAACGCGTTGTTGCTGCAGCTTACTGATAGGTACAGCTACTAAAGTCCAATCAATGTCATTGTTGTAATCACTTATATTGTTAGTATCACGTAGTACGCAGAGAGCAGCTTATAAAATATCTCGGTGTGCCCATACTGGTGGAAGAGTGACGTAATAAATCAGCGGACACATCACAATACTATCTCCTCATCGTGTGAGACTAGGACAGTTTTTATCCGTCATGAAAAAACTGCGCAACAGCGGCGGACGGACTAAAGGAGCTAAATGGCGATAATCGCAATGATCATGACGTGAAGCAATTGCAGTGGCTCTTCTGAGGCTGTGGAAATAGCCGGCTTTAAGTGTACGGTTCCTGCGGGTGCATATATCTGCTTGACGTCACAATATAGCGATGCCATTTCGGAGAAGAGCGCAGTAGCTTTAAGATGTTTATAATAGTTATACTGCATTGGTGGTATGATGTTTCTCTAAGCGATATTGAAAAGTCGGAAAGACGAAGAGAATGATGCTAAAAACGCGTGCAACGCGATGACTTGCGCGCAAGATCACCAACACGGTCGAAATTCACAAAGCTGTTCTATCATAGGGGGTCTATGCCATTGGCCAGCTGGCTTCACTAATTATGTGTCCAACAGCTCAAATTTACTCCACAAACAATTATTTGTTTAAGATGCTCATTGCGAATACAAGCCCAGAATATGGTAATCACGAGGGTGGCTCAATGAGCAGTGTCTCTCTAACTTGCGTTTCTGACATTGATTAAGCAGCGCACAAAAGGACACAATCACGCACCATAAAATGGCGCAAACACAAGCGCTGTACTGCAACTGATGTTCTATTGCCGAAATTCCGTATAAGGAGAGCACGCTTGTGTTGCGTCATTTTATGTGAGCGTGATTGTGTACCTTTGTGCGCCGCTTAATCAAATATCATGGCTCACCTGCTAGTCCATCAGTACATATTGTGTTTCTGATCGCGCAAGTAGTGGGAAAGAAAAAACAAAGAAAATATTGACTATATAGTGTATCCAAACGACTGAAAGCCGCGACGTCGTCTTACTTGCTTTTTCTGTGGCTATATTATACTTCTTAGTCGATCAAAGTCTTCATTTAGAGATTAAAATTCGACTACAAATTTATGTTCGTCACGTTGTTGAGATATTTTGTTACATACGGCGACCTTTCCATCTGCAGTATCTAAAGGGAGATCCTCCAGCCGACGACGTATTTACTGCCGTAAGTTCGAATAATTTGATTGTATATTTCATATATGTGCTAAGGACATCACTAAATTACACGTCGCCGACAGCAATGCTAATGGGACCCCACGTTCTTTAATATTCAGAGCTTATAGGTTTTCTTCAGCCTGTCAAATGAATTTACATCAACGCATATTGGCGCGTCTTTTTATATAAATGCATTATAACATAAAACAAACGTTAATCTTTCAAGACCGGTCGGGGATATGGGTAGAAAAAAAAAGTAAATTCAAAGTTGCCTTGATTGTAAAGTACGTGTTTAGTCTCTCTGCTCTAAGTTCTACTATATACACACCTTTAGTTTATGAACGTTCAAACGAAATATCCAAATACTGTTGTGTCATTGATCGTCCGATATTTTCAATGTTTCAAACACCTATCAGTTCTGCACTGTTTCGCTCTGCTTACCCCTCTGATATCGTGCATTATTTATTACTGCGATGGCGACGTCATCGTCACGTGCAAGTATTCCTACAAGACAAGCGCTCGAAGCACTGAAGACTGACGAAAGTTCTGCAGCGACGACATACGCACGCATGACTTCAAGCCACGGACGTATTGGGTAAACGTACTAGGTCGCGGATTACACCACTGTTCCGTTTACGTGGGGCTTACATTAAAACGCTTACGCGACCGCTGTATCTCGCGTTAAAGTAAATTTCATCTTATTCAGCTACTCAATCTGCTTTTGTTAGTTTTCATGCAATGACTCGCGAAATAATATTCTGATGAATTAGTTAGGACGACATCGAAAAAAGAAAGAAAGACTAAGCTAAATGAACAAGATTTAAGGTCACAGAACCTTCAGCGGCGTGTTTTCCCACTGCTCTGCATTTCTGACGCAAAGGACGACAAGGTGAAACGAGACAAGCATACGAGCAAACGCGCAAGGCTGGAAATTTCTCGTCCTTGGTGCACAGATTTCAGCGCAGAAATACGGAACCTCATCATGCCAGCTAGCCCCTACTTGAGCCTTACTGAATTGAAGCCTTACTATTTTTCTCGTGCAGATCTTTTCGATATTGTTCTCTCTGGCCCGAACTACAGTCACCACGATTGTTAAGGTGAGTGCCCAGAGAGGTTCTATATCTATTCTAATATAGTATACCTGACGCTTCGTCATTTCATTGACCCAAGCTGGGCGTATAGACAGAGGTATTACCAAACATCAGGGGTCTCAAGCTCACCTCAGCTGGCGGGCCGCAGCCATGAAATTGTCTCCCGCAAAGGCCGGGACAGTGAAGGTTGGATTGGTGGGGAGGATAGTTAGAACAAAACGCCAACTAACGTTGCCATTTATACGAGGCCTTTCCCATATCTCATATATGGGTTATTCCCGAAAGGGAATTTACGTCAGGTTTCGTGAAACATATCCGCAGAATTGTTATCTGCGACCCGCGCCGCTTGCGAGAGGTCCGCTCCGCGTGTTTGAGACCCTGCCCTATACGTACCAAAGCGAATCATAACGAAACACATGTTCCTACGATAATAATAATAATAATAATAATAATAATAATAATAATAATAATAATAATATAATAATCATAATAATAATAATAATAATAATAATACTAATAAGAATATCTGGGTTTTACGTGCTAAAACCACTATATCATGATGAGCACACCCTAGTGGTGAACTCCGGAATTTCGACCATCTGATGCTTTTTTAACGTGGCACTAACAGCGCACGGTACACGGGCCGCTAGCATATCGATGCCGTCGAGATGGCGACCGCCGCGGCCGGTACGGAACCGCGATTTTGGATCAGCAGCCGAGCACTGTAACCACTGTACCACCCGGGCGGAGCCCTACATAATAAGGTTGGAAAAATATATCCTTACGTGCGTTTGCCTCTGTCAACATGAGCTCAGTTTTCAACAAAACGCGCTCGATCTGGCGCTCCAGTCATTCGGGCACACCACGGACGCTGGCAAAATACTGAGAACCGCGAAGCGGCACGTGGGTTACTGGCGCCCCAGTGACACGGGCACACCACGGACACTTGCAAATTGGTGAGAGCCGGTGGGAAAACATGCTGGACGTAACTTAAGCAACTGCTGCTGGCAGAATATCTGAGAACAGTAAATTGCCAGCATTCTGCCTGAATGGCTGTAGCGACTGCCGACACAATATACTCGGCCTAATTAAAACAGCCGATGTCAACACAACGCCCAGGCACTCGCGAAATGCGCAGCGGATTACACAGGAACCTTACGGAAAAGCTGGAACTGTAGGCCCGGGGCAAATTTAGCTGCCAGATTTGGCAGCCGTCTGACAACACTGACCTCCAAGTCTGGCAACAGACTTCTGCGACACCAAACGGAACCCTGCCCCCTTCAGTATTGCTCTAGCGGGTGTCTGGCGATTGACAACCTACACCCTGAACTAGATGTCAACACAGCGTGCAGTCTATAAACCGTTTCATATACTAGACTCTGGCTAACTGCTACGAAAGCACGTTCAAGCGAACACTCACACGACTGCACTCGCTGCTGACTCGGGAAGAGTTCGCAACCCGCCACCAGTTGCGATGCAGACCGCGTCCAACACGGCTGAAAAAACCTCCATTGGTTTCACTCACGTGTTTGTCCCCGTCTTGTCACGCGAAACAGCGTGAGCTATCATAACCAGAACGAGTGTTTCTTAGCACGTGAACAGAACAGGGGGCTGGCTGTACTACAGACCGCTAAATCACTGAACATTCTCCGAGCCACGGGCAGAGGTCACATGGTCTATGACGCTAAACATTATTTCGTTCATGAGCGATAAAAATAAGAGTTGATGCTCAATAGTTATGCATGTATCAGAAATACGTACTTATTACTGTATGCTAGTAATAAAAATCATTGTAGCAAGCGGAATGTAGTTTCGTCTTGAACAATTATACAGCGCCTCTAGCAGGTAATTGTGTGCTCATGACGTCAGTCATGCCGGAGTCGAGATACTATACTTGTTTTCATAGCAACGCCGCGGTCGACTTTTGCGGTCTCTGTGGCGAACCCTGGATCTTTGAGAGTTGCTGGGCCTGATCATGTGTGGAAGGGAGCGCTAATCAGCGTCACTCGCTGGCCGCGTCAGCAAAATCGGAACGACGTCTAAAAAACGCCTTCGTCATGCCGTACCTTCTTTAAGAGCGCGAACTGGCCGCCATGCGCTTGCTTGCTATGGGGCTGTTACTCCGACTTCTTTGTTCGTTGAACGAAGTTGGCTGATGTTTGTTCCGGAAAGTTCGACGGGGACAATATAGCAAAACGCGCTATCACGCAAGTTACGGCGTGGCGGCAGTTCGCTGCCTGTCGTGTTGCTGCTGCAAGATGCGCCATTTTATCGCGCGTGTTTCAGGCTGAATTGCGTCGGTGAAACATCGCGGTGTTGCGTACGTCCAGCCTTCCTTATGTCTCCTTCTATTTCAATTATTTATCTTTACTCTTTGCTCAGGGCGTGGTGTTGTATAGCCTACACGACTTCTACGAAGTGGTCAGGCAGCAAGGAACGATGGCGAGCCATGGCCTACTGACGGCGACGACTTGCAGAACAGGGCCAGCCAGCAAACGTGGTGCAAGTTGTTCCGTAAGTAACGGTAATACTTCAGTGCGCGGATATTCTACGTGCACGCTAAAAGCCGACATGCGGGGATTCAAAGGAGAGCAAATACAACAAGACCATTTTGGCATTCACCAATTTAATCAAGACACGCGGAAACCCTTAGCTCCTCCTTGATATATTCTGTTTGTCGCTTTGCGTTGCACAAGGAATTCACGTTTTCGCTATACGGTGCCTCCTAAAGCTACCTTCTTTTTAATAATATGTGCTAACAACGTTACCGCCTTGGCCCACCTGGCTTGCCTCCCAACGACTCACTCGCAATGAGCCCTCGTCTTTCTAGCCCAGTATCCGCTGGACACCTACACTGAAGGCTGCTAGCTAATCGTGTGATCATCATCAGCAGAAGGATTAGTATCATCACCGTAGTCATGACATCAAGTGCAGAGGAAACGAAAGAGTACTGCTTGCTTTCCTGCTGTGTGCGCATTCGAAATACACGGAGAACCAATTCGGAATTCCTGTTCGGCGTTTTTTGTATAGCGTCCTGTCAATTTATTCCGCATAGAAGGAAAGTCATATTCAGAATGATGTCCTATATTTAGGCCACGACCGCTTGAATTTGAGCGGCCGTATTTAGGCTTTTCTTTTCAGCCTTCTAACATTTATGTTTTCCTTAAATGCTGATTACGTTTCTCATACTCCCCCGTTAGACCAAATAAAAGCGGAAACGCGGGGATGACTGATTGAATCTAGGAGCTTCCGTTTCGTCCAATGCTTTCTCTACTAATACTACATGTGTACTGGCGACATGTGAGTATCTCGTAGATGCTCGTAGTCCAAACGCCGCCAGTGTCTTTAACCAAGCGCCTGCGATAAAAAAATAACAGGTGGTGGGTGGTATCAACTTTATTTGACTAAGAGTCAACTGTCTGACGCCTCAGGGTGGCTCCACGCGGGAAGCGACTCTTTCGGCCCAGGAAACGATGGCAAGCTGTTTCTCCCGGTCGGGAGTCCTGATGAAGTTCATCGCATGTTAATTTGAGGGAGCGGTAGGAGTGATATTGGAGGGGGGAAAGCCCCCGCATCCCCACAAGATGTGATCTTGGTAGCTAGTGTATTTTGACTACATTTTGACAGTTTGGTTCGAATTCTCCGTTCGTGATAATTGCCAGTATATGAGGACTGGTGAAAGAGTGCGTATGTATGCGGCGTATTATTGTGGCCTGCGCTCTCGTGAGGTCGTCATATGGCGGAGGGTAAAGCCTCCGTTCGTTCGTGTAGTACTTTGTGACGTTGTTATAAGAAATCAGTGCCTCACACGGGAAAACAGGGCCCGAGGGTCGCACCTCCCGGTTTGTTAGACCTCGGGATACACAATGCGCCTCCCCTCATTCCCCGTGTTCCCCGAATGGGCATGGACCCACACAAGCTTGACGGTTGCTTCTCCCCGGTCTTTTTTTAAGGATGCTTGCCACAGGGACGAAATGGGCTCAGCCACCATTCGGTCGTTGTTCGGGCGCGTTAACCAGTTATTTTTAATATTGTTGGGGTTTTGCGTGCCAAACCACATATGTGATTATGAGGGACGCCGTAGTGGACGGCTCCTGAAACTTGACCATCCGGTGTTCTTTAACGCGCACCAATATCCACACGTACACGTACGTGCCTCCTGCATTTGGCCTCCATCGAAATGCGACCGCCGCAGCCGGGATCGGACCCGCGACCTTCGGGTCAGCTGCCGAGCGCTGTAACCGCTACCCACCGCGGCGCACCCACGTTATCTTTAAGAGCTGGCAGCATCACGTTTCGATATTTCTTGGCGTCGTTAGTGGTTCCTACGCTGGATTGGTCCAAACTCCTCGCCGTTGCTGTAGTCCTCAGATCTTACGGAGATGACCCATATTCGCATGAAGCCGATTGTCAACCATGTCCCTGTTAGCACAATGGCAAGGACGGCTTTTTGGACAATAATTGGAAAAATACTTAGCGATTCATGATTTGCTGAACACGAACAGTCGGCACCAAAAGTTTAGAGACCACCAGCTCTGAGAAAACTTTGAATTCCCCAGACATTGGGACCGTATCCGGTCGAACTGCACAGTACATGTTGAACAGGTCGGAAATCTAAATTCAAGACTACCTGCCGAAGCACCGGGAATATTCAGCTTTTTCTTTGGTCTTTTAGTCCATAGATTTTTGTCTCTGACTGTACATATACTGTAGAGCCGAGCGTGTCTGAACTGAATAATGAATACTGTTCGTGCTTTTCACGGCGGAAATAGAAAATGTGGTGGAAGGTTCTTTAGCTCCAGAGCTATTGCACCAAAAGCACCACAAAAGGTGTTGCTGTAGTACACAGTGCAATCTAATCCGAACTTAGGAAAGGGAAAATAGACAACCACCCGTCTCTAGCACGTAGCCACAAGGAAATCCATACTGGTTTCTCCGAAAGAAAACCTCATAGTCGCCGAAAAATTCGTCGTGGCCCGGGTTTTGAACCAGGGACTAAACGCCCGGGTTCGTTGGTCGCGGTTTCGAACCCCGAAACAGGACGAATTTTTCGGAAACTATGAGGCTTTCTTTCTGATAAACCCGTATGCATTTCCTTGTGGCTTTGTGCTACAAACGGCTGGTTGTCTATTTTCCCTTTCTTTACCCTTCCGCCACCTTGCGGGAGTCCGCTGGACTGATTTACACTAATCCGAACCTTATCACGGCGCGCGCTTTTGTAGGTGATGCCGGGCGCCTATCCAGGAGGCGGTGGGATGATGGTGGGTGCCCCGATGGCGACTGGCGGACCTCAGGCCATGCCTGCGCAGGATATGCAGCTCGCCGGCCAACCCAGTGGCGCAGCAAACCCGCACGGCATGGTCTATATACCACACCCGCCGCCCCGCTAGCGATGATGCAGGGGCGACACTCGCGCTGCAGACTGCGTGAACACGCTATACAAGTACAAACGCGCTCGGCCACAAGCAAGCTGGCAGCTTCTTGTTTTGCGTCTATTCAGGCGAGAGCCTTAGATGCCTCGTCAAACGCCAAAAGCGACCGTCGGCGGCGTCCGCTCATGATGACGTCACCGCTCGCCAAAGTTTGTATCGTCATCATGACGACAGATGACGTCACATGGAAGAAAGCGGTCGTACGATTACGTCTCACATGACACCGTCGCTTGTTAACGGTGCCCTGAGGTAGTGCACTACGTTAGGGGAAGAAAGATTTACAGGTAGAAGGGGGGAGAGAGACGGTACAATCGACTGAGAAAAGAAGGTAACTCAGTAAACTGAACCTTTTGGCTAATCCATGGGCAAAACAGCACAAACATAAGAAGACGACACAGGACCCACGCCGCCAGCAAATGTTACTGATGCTTTCGGCTAGACTGAAGCTTTGGGTTAGTTGTTTCTGCATAGTGAAAAGGAAATAGCGCTATTTCTTCAGACGGGGACAATAGTAAAAGGAACAACAAGGGCTAGCGCTGACCTTCAACTGAAATTTTGACGCACATGAAAGCAGGCCCGTAGCCAGCGGTGGCGGGGCGCCCTAGGGGCCCGGGCCCCCTCCCCCTCCCCGCCCCCGAAATTTTGGTTAATATGGTGTTTTTTACCAAAACAAATAATGAAAATAGTGTTTTTTCTCAAATTGTCAAGGTTTCAGCAAGTGCCCCCCTCCCCCCCCCCCTCGAAAAAAATTCCTGACTATGGGCCTGTATGAAAGGTATATACGATACGTGAAAAGTTAATAAATGAAACAGGAAAGCGTGGCATGACTGCTGGCATGACTGCACGTGCTCCTCTAGAAATAGCAATTCTTTCTGCGACAGACAGACAAATGCCTTGCTGATAGATGGTGAGCCTTCATGCGCTGTATGAGCGGCTTTAACGATTTTGCGAGTGCGTTAGTCTTGGTGACTGCCGATGTTCGTGGTTTCTTCGAACAGGGGGGGGGGGGGGGGGGGGGGGGTTGCTCCCTCAGGTACGACAGTGATTAGCTAGGAAGTATTCTTTAGCATTGCGCACCTGCGGATGCACGCCCCTGTTCGAAGAAACCACGATTATCAGCAGACATCGAGACCGACGCACTCGCCAAATTATTGAAGCCGCCCATATATCACATGAATGCTCAGGATGTATAAACAAATCATGTGCCTGTCTGGTTGAGGGTTTGAACGACCCTACCCCCCTTCCCTTGGCTACGCCAGTGGTGCATGATGTATACTGCAGGGGTCGGCAACCTGTGGCCCGCGGGGCAGTATTATGCTGTCCCCGGCACGAAGTCAGAACACCCCACCCCTAACTAACCGACGAACACCTCCACGACTTTCTGCGCCTGTCGGTGAGCAACCTTGATGTATTTTCCAGTTGCCTAAGAATGTTCAGCAACAAAAGTATATTTGAAAGAGTATATTTTATTTTATTTTTTGATTGTAGCCTATGTTTATAAATTGAGATCGTGTGACATGCGTGCTGAAAATTAACATGGTTTCTATTCTAGTCGCGTACATTATTATTGTCAATTCGCCAAATTTTCTCTCCCAGCAAAGCCCCCCCCCCTCCCTTCCTCCGTCGATTCGCCATGCGGCATTCGCCATGTCGTCTTCATGCAACTCGGCCCTCCACCTCAAAGGGTTACCGACCCCTGCTGTATAGCACCGCAGATACGATGCTAAGACGTTAGTCCAAAGCTTCCAATTGCGAGGAACAGGTTTCGATTCCGTGTTCAGCGGACACCATCATTGTCCGCATGCGCATGCCAGTTCACATATATGCACTTACACCTGCACAATCACAGCATGCGCTAACGCATAATAACAGCTAGTAAGTAGGCTGAGCTTTTCAGCTCCACCAGTGCCACAACCTTTCTACTTGTATTTCGGCGTCTATATCAAACAATTCAGATCTCTATTTGATGTAAATGCGTCCTCACTCTCCAAGAACAAGCAAGACTGCGGCGGAACAAACACAACATTTCGTGCGTCGCCCTGAAGATGTCTTGAAAAAAAGTTAGCGTAGCTTGCAGTAGAGGCGCAATGCTAAAGAGACAGCGGAGCTGATTGGCACCTAGTTGGTCCCGGCTGTAGCTGTCCTGCCAAGTTTTGCAAACTTCCTCTTTGTTCCTTCCTGTATTTCTTCCCTCTCTCTCTTGTCTGTGTGTGTGTACGTCGTTCTTGCCCCTGTTTATTACGATATGTTTCTCTCTCTGTTTCTCCCCTTCTCTTTCTCGGTCTTTCTTCATCTTTGTTCCTCTCCATCTCTCCCTTGCATTTCTGGCTTCCTCTTTTTTTCCTCTCTCTTTCTTCCTTTGAATCTCTATTTCCTTCTCTCTCTGTCTTTCATTACATTTTCTCTTTCTCTTTCTATGCTATACTTTACTATCTCTCCTCTTTTCCCTACTCCTCATCCTCACTTTCCTCCCCCCCCCCCTCTTGCTTATACTATACTATACAAGGCTATGCTCTGCTAGCGTGCCTGGATATGCTCGCCTTCGGATCGTGTGTACGCGGGTTCGAATCTGGCCTCGCGAAGATAAGATTTTCCCGTCGAATTTCTATCTCTCTTTCTTTCCATCTCTTTCTCTCTTGCTTTCTCTCTGTACGCGCTGTTTCGCCCATCAGAGTTATTACACGCCGCGCCGGAGAAATCGGCGCACGTGTTCTGGGAGCGAGGAAGAAGATGAAGAGGACGAAGACAGCGCGTGCCGGTTAATCACGATGATCATTTTCTGTTTCCCGGCTCTCGAACTAAAGGCCGCTGTTACAAATTGTGTGATGGCATAGAACTCGCTACGAGAGTACATCATTAAAACACTTTATTCATCGCCGTAATACAAGCAATCCTTTTACGGTATTCGCTTAAGCGCGGCATCTGCATGACATATTTGTATAGATTATTGAAATACTCTATAATATAGTGTCCTGTGGTCCGCACAAATTTTGGGAATTGCAACAAAAGCGCTCGATACTTCGGAAGGGGCACATGATTATAGGCTTTTATTAGCAGTTAATCCCTACTGCTGCTGCTGGTGAATGTGTGCTTCTGCCAGACTGTTTTCAATAACTTCATAACGAGCCATAACGTCAACCAAATCTTTCACACGAAATGAAGCGTTAGAATATGTATGCTTCTGCAAGCAAAACTGTTTACAATGACTGCTTAGCGAGACATTAACAAGTGAAGTCATTTTCACACAAAGCGAAGTGTTAGAATACGCTATCATTCCTGCTGGGCAACTAGCCTTCGTTTCAGAGTAAGATAATATAGTCTCCTGTGGTCCGAACAAACTTTAGGAATTGCAACAAAAGCGCTCGATACTTCGAAAGGGGTACATAATATAGGCTTTTATTAGCAGTTAATCCCTACTGCTGCTGCTGGTGAATGTATCTTCTGCCAGAGCGTTTTCAATAACTGCATAACGAGCCATAACGTCAACCAAATTTTTCACACGAAGTGAAGCGTTAGAATGTGTATGCTTCTGCAAGCAAAACTGTTTACAATGACTACTTAGCGAGACATTAACAAGTGAAGTTCATTTTCACACAAAGCGAAGTGTTAGAATACGCTATCATTCCTGCTGGGCAACTAGCCTTCGTTTCAGAGTAAGATAATATAGTCTCCTGTGGTCCGAACAAACTTTAGGAATTGCAACAAAAGCGCTCGATACTTCGAAAGGGGTACATAATATAGGCTTTTATTAGCAGTTAATCCCTACTGCTGCTGCTGGTGAATGTATGCTTCTGCCAGAGCGTTTTCAATAACTGCATAACGAGCCATAACGTCAACCAAATTTTTCACACGAAGTGAAGCGTTAGAATATGTATGCTTCTGCAAGCAAAACTGTTTACAATGACTACTTAGCGAGACATTAACAAGTGAAGTTCATTTTCACACAAAGCGAAGTGTTAGAATACGCTATCATTCCTGCTGGGCAACTAGCCTTCGTTCAGAGTAAGATAATATAGTCTCCTGTGGTCCGAACAAACTTTAGGAATTGCAACAAAAGCGCTCGATACTTCGAAAGGGGTACATAATATAGGCTTTTATTAGCAGTTAATCCCTACTGCTGCTGCTGGTGAATGTATGCTTCTGCCAGAGCGTTTTCAATAACTGCATAACGAGCCATAACGTCAACCAAATTTTTCACACGAAGTGAAGCGTTAGAATATGTATGCTTCTGCAAGCAAAACTGTTTACAATGACTACTTAGCGAGACATTAACAAGTGAAGTTCATTTTCACACAAGCGAAGTGTTAGAATACGCTATAATGAAGGAAATGAAGAATAGTCTTGTCATGCAGTGTCACTTGTCACCAGTACACGTTCACAATGAATTTGTGGATTTAACGGAGTTATTTTTGTGTCAGGTACGACTTCGTCATAATGAGGTTTGTGCATGCCAATTTTCACGCTAGAGAGGCAGTCGATAGGAGGTCACTCATAGCTATATTGTAGCTAACGCCAAACAAAACAGCACGCGTCCGTCAAACATTGGTCCGCCTTCACTCATGCAATGTCCCTTATGACGTCACCACAGCGGTGTGTCTCTCGAAAGCCATATTTAATGCAATTGTGACAGTTACCGTGAGCTGAAAAACTGCAGACATCCATCATTACGATTTATAAGAGACACTAAGCGAGCCAAGAACGTCGACGCCTCGCAAAAAAAAAAAAATCGTTGCACGTACAAAAAAAAAACGTAATGATGCGCATGCACAGGCTGGAGAAGACACTCGTCGTCAGGAAACTATCCACACAGCCCCGCGACAGAGGTCGTAGCACACTTGGATGCGGAGCTTCTTGCAAATAAAGCATATTTTCAACATTTTTGTTACATCATATAGTGTCCAGCACAAAAACTCGAAAATCTCAACGCATTAACAATGAACGACACACCGTATGTCATGCGCAGATAGTGTCCAGCACAAAAACTCGAAAATCTCAACGCATTAACAATGAACGACACACCGTATGTCATGCGCACACGTCACAAACACTTATACTACGAAATAAAGATGCGACACAATTAGTTTATGGGCTTCTCCGTCCGTGGCGAGCCATCCGGTCATCGATCACGGAAGGAATACATCGAAGTACATCCAGCGAATTGTAGTCCGTCGTTGCTGCTGCCTCAAAATCTCGGCCAGAGAGCGAGGCACGCTCTCAGACAGGTCCTCTTCGTCGCTAGCACGGGTAATTGCTCTTGGTCCAATTGCCGACAGCGGCGAAGTAAGTGGTCATGTTCTTGTACCTCTTCGTGCCAGGTATGGGTGTACTCATATTGTTGCAGGCGCCCTCCCAGTCTTCGCATTCCAAGTCGAATATAGTCAGGCCGAAAGGGACGTCGGCGAATGCTTTCCTGAGCTTGCAGTACTGCAATGTCCGACATAGATGGATATACGTGGTTGTATGATGCGACATATACATATGATATATCTAGTTTAGCATAACCATTGATGCAGTAAAGAACTTTTGAAGTTGAATATACGAAAGGTACAAATTTCTCGGAAACAAAGCTTCTTAATTGCCGAAAAAATTCGTCCTGGTCCGAGGATCGAAACCGGGACCAACGCCTTGCCGTGGCGGTTGCTCTACCAATTGAGCTAATCAGAAAGCTAGCAATTGGCAGTGCGCGGGCGAATTCAACGACAACTCGAAGCACATCGACACATATTATAGCATATCAGTTCGGCGAAATACCGCAAGGTGGCGGAAGGATTGGGAAAGAAGTATTGGCAACCACCCGTTTGTAGCACGTGCTAGAAACGGGTGGCTGTCAATTTCCATCTTCCTAATACCTTCCGCCACCTTGCGGGATACCGCGAACTGACTTGCGAAGTTGAATATAGTTCGCACGCAAGGAGAGCTGCAGCGTGAGCAAACAGGCAACCGTAAGCGATCTGTTATAAGCGATGACCTTGAGAGATCATTTCCTCACGATGCCATTCCGCCGTACACGACTTCGCATTTCCTCTTGTACACATGTTGCCACTTTGCCGCGCATAGTGAGTGCTGCGTGCACTGCAAGTGTCAGGTGCGTAGGTGCGGCCACCCCGACGTTGCCTCTCAAGCAGCAGGCTTCGAACGGCACCGTAATTCTAAACACAATCGATGACACAAGGTGCATCAAACCAACTGCCTTAAAGACACCTCGCAGCGGCCGGAGAGCGCGACGCGTTTCCATTTGCAGGGAGACTACGTATATGCACACAAGTCTACAAGACATTAATAATAGGTGTAGCGTATCTGTGGCCTCCCAGCAAATTTAGAACGAAAAGAACACATAACCTGATCGTTGGACTAGGCGTACATTACTAATCTTTTGTCACAAGCTGAAACCATGAATACCTATGGTTTTGGCAGGTAACGAAACAGAGCTGCCAAATTCGTAAGCATCGGTGTTCATCGCTGCCGCCTCAACGATCTAGCGTGTTCAACGGTTTTTATCTTTCAACAATACCACTGTGTTATGAACATACGGAACACACCTATTATTACGGCAGAGGCGTGTTATGTCACGTTGTATGTCACAGTGCCGTGACTGTGGGCGTATTCCCTATTTCGATAACATCAGCTGTAGTACTGTTCACAGATAAAGATCTCTACACGCACGATATTGTGGAGTTCGCAGCTCGGAATAAGTTTGTTTCGTTATCTGACAAAGAAATATGTTTGCTTCGTTCCAGCCGGTAAACAACGCTTTGTAATGCACGTGTTGGCACTATCAAGCTATTACTTGTGCTTTTTTCTTCTTGTTATCTTTTGCTGTGCATATTCAGACCATCTGGCGTTAATCATTACTTTGAAGTTAGGCCTTTGGCCCTCCGTGTTTTTAAGACACTGCGCTAAATAATCAAAAGCCTGGACTAGCCCAACCAACCCTTTGCTTTTTTTTTTTGAGTTGTATGTCTTGTTTACGATAATTATAACAATAATAATTACATAAACAACTCTCACTGCATGCTTCAGTAAGAATTCTTTTTAGAATGTTGAAAGAACAGTAAGCACTCCCTGAATACTGCCAAGGACCATTGTCAATAGTTTCACTTGCAAATTCTCTAGCGTGTCCTTTTTTTCTGTTAACTCTGTATCTTTATGTGAAGTTTGTGCGACCAATGATAGCGTTGTTCTCGTTGATACAACCTTACACTTTTGTTTTCACTAAGGGCGCTGCTTTGCGGGTCTTCTTTCTCTCGACTCCGTTTGCGTAATATCAAAAGAATTCAATTTGCATGTGTCCTTATACACAATAATCCATCTTCCACAACTTGAACATGTGTCTGATCTCGAATGTCATTTACAAATCCGCTAGTAACACCATTTAGCGGGTCCAGAAAAACTTCCTAAGCATACTCAACCATCGCTTCGCTAAACATTACTCTGGATCTTGTTCTGGCTCTGTTGGATTTAGGTCTTTGCCATCACTTCATCGTCGACGAAATCGCGCCAATCTGCTATTTGTTTTCAAGCTGGTTGACGTTATTATAGCATGCCCTGAACCGCTCAGTTGTGTTATTTTCGAATTCAGCGTAAGATAACCAAAGCATACAGCGGTTCATCTACCTACCTGCCTCTGCCAACACTGAGAATAGTAATTGTTGGTGTTTTACGTCCCAAAACCACGATGTCGTTATACGTGAGACGCCGCAAGGGGGGTGCTCCGGAAATTTCGACCACCCGGGGTTCCTTCACGTGCACCTAAATCTTAATAAACGGGCCTCTAGCGTTTCGCCTCCATCGAAATGCGGCCGCTGCGGCCGGGATTCGATCCTGCGACCTTCAGGAGGCGAGCACCATAACCACTAGGCGACCACGCGGGTTTCTGCCAACACTCAACTGCCCATAGGGTACAGTGTCTTTATAGCGCTTATTTTCTTGGTATGACTAACTTCAATACCTCATAGTCATTTTATTCTTCCGAGCTTTACGCTGTGTTAACATCGCGTCGCACATTGTAGGAGTCGGTTTCCCTTTCTTTGGCTTTCAGGTTACCTTGTGCTTTGTTCTATATTGACGGCATTATTCATTGTCCGTATTTTGTGTTGTGTTAATCTATTTTACATTGCTTTCCTGACTTTGTTTTATATTTTCTCTCTTTGCTCGTACTTTCTCCTGTAGAGTGTGCTCTTGAGAGAGCAAGCCCAAACCCTACGGTTGATCCTGGGCTGATTTATTTATTTATATTTATTTATTATTTATTATTTATTTATTTATTATTTATTTATTTATTTATTTATTTAACTCATTCATTCGGGGTTTATCTTCGTTATTGCGCGAGCGCAAAACAAATTTAAACTGTCCCTGGACGTTATAAAAAAATTAAGCGTTTAATTTTTCCGCATGCTCCTCAAGGCCAGGCGTGCTTGCTTTTTTGTGGAGACTGCGATAAGCGCACTACGCTGTCGCAGGAAAAACCTCTTGAAATAGAACCTTTGCAGTAAGATTTCACGTATGATATTTATAATTTGTTTTCTAAATTCATGTAAAGTTCTAAACATCTTATTACCTTGATAGCGATGGTTTCATTCGTGTCGTAGGTCGTCATTAGAAACTGTCTGTGCTGGCTCCTGCTCACAACAATTATTTGGCCAAACCTCAGAGTGGTTGCGCCGCCATAGAGCGCCATTGGTTCATTGCAGAACTGCGACAAAGCAAAAAGGAAGAGAAATGAAAGAGAAATTGTGTCATGCTTTACCCGTACGAAACCATACAAGCACTTATCCTCATACAATATAAAATTGAGCAGCCCTTTGTATGTGATGGACGTCCGTTGACCCATTTTACACTGTAGTTCTTGAACTCGTGCAGAACTTGAATCAGTCCGAAACTTCACGTTTACGCATTTATAGAGAAGTAAAAAGTTAGTTTTGTGCGGTGCCACATTTACGTTGTAGGTTCTTGGACTGATGCAGAACTTAAATCAATCCGGTACTTCACGTTCTGCAATTGTACTGAAAGTGAGTTTTTTTTTTTTTCACATTCACCTACCTTTCTACAGTATAGGTGAAGTTTTATCTATTCCCCACACCGGGACTTGGGTTGCGTTTTGCCCATGATTTCACTGAACGTTCGCTTCCACAGTTTTTAGAACTTAATACAACGTCCTGCGATGGACGCGCTTGCTGGGGCTACTATCCGAGGGCTAAGAAGGAATTGGTGCCCTTTGATTCGGCACATTATAAGACAATTAAGAGGGCTATGGCTTTGATGTGCCTCGAATCGGCTCTCAGAAAATCGTGCCAGCATCGCTTTAGGTTGCAGTGGCCGGTGATTTAAGAGGAAACGTTTAGGCTTTGAGCGGTTTGGTTCTAGCGCACAAAAAATTCCAGGTTAAAAGAAATAAGCTCTGGGCACAACTGGTTGTAATGGTCGTCTTCACTTTCACCACTTTTACCGTGCATTCTGAAATGACAACCATCATTCTAGCGCACTACGACGCTTTGTCGAAGGTAGTAGCAGACGCTCTCCCCACCCGGCGCCGGCAAAAATGAGACAATAAAATGCTGCGCGTGCCGAACGCTGCCCGCCGCATCTGCGCTCGCACCCATCTCCCACCTGTCTCCCTCTCCCTGCGCTGCGCACGCCGCACACTCACTCACTCGCTCAGTCGTTCCCGCCACCGAACGCAGCAGACGCTCTCCCCACCCGCTATCCACCCTACCGCCTTCATGAAAGCCATCAGCGAGGTCAGGCGCATATTCGTTAGCGTCCCATTTCTAACGAGCTTCACTCATCGGTTGTATTCGTGCACGGAACAACTGCTAGTTTTTAACACGAAAGTGTTTTATGCCGGGGCCCACCAAGACTTTCATGACGTATTTCCGTCACGGAAGTACGTCAGCAAAATAACCGCCATCAGATGGCAAAGAAAAAGAACTAAAAAAAGTTCCGTTGACGGGAGTCGAACCCATAACCTCTCGGTCCGCGACGATGGCCGGCGGGCGTTTAGCCCACTGAGCTACCGCCAAACACATTACGGAGGCCACATGAACGCGCCTTTTATCTTTCGCACTTTCCTCTCACGGTGCTCTTGGATTGATGGATGGGTGCTATGAGCGTCCCCTTTACAACGGCGCGGTGACATCAGTGCCACCAGGCTCGAAAAAAAAAACAAAAAAAACGCTCCGTTGCTACGACCGTTTCATTCGGCGCGTAATACAAGTTTAATTTCGTCAAAGCTTTAACACACCGTGAGGTGACAGCTTTAGCCCAAGCCTCGCTCACAGCATCCACCCATATAGAAAAATAGCTGTCCGACGCTCGCCTGGCTGTCGCATAGCGTTCCCCGCTCGCCCTGTGAAAAGTAGCGGCAAGGCTAGAGGAAAGACACGACGTGCGTAGCGGTTTCTTCACATTTCACGACGCTTTGAAGGCGTGTATCGAGTATCAGTGTTTATTATGTGCTTGTTGATGTCATCTTTGCGCGGCATTCACCATATGCGGTGCCCACGTATATGTTAAGAACTTCAGCTACCGCAAGTGTTAAATCATGATCATGAGCATTAGTCGTCGGCACGGAGATGTGCCACAACGTCAGCGCGTCCACATCAAGCGGTGCTATATTTGCCAAACAGTAGACATTGTACAAACTCTCATATACCATTGCACTACAATCAACTACTACTGTGACGACACGTTTCACTTTCGTGTTATACCGATTCCTATGACGGAGGGATCAGCCATCATTTTAAATGCGAAGCATTCTTAGCGAACTTCTGCGACTTTGAGCGTATCTATATCTATCGTCTATCTATCTATCTATCTATCTATCATCTATCTATCTATCTATCTATCTCTCTATCTATCTATCTATATCTATCTATCTATCTCTATCTATCTATCTATCTATCTATCTATCTAGCCGCCTACGACTTTGTGCTCTCCTGGCCGTTTCGTTAATCGGATGTATACCAAAATTGGTGTGTCATAACATGGCCTTATTACGAACATAAATGACAGGTCATATCATAAAAATCAGACACGCTTGTCATGAACAGCATGATTTACATTCCACGGCCTTTGGGCTCCCTGGCCGTTCCGTTAATGGATGTGTACCAAAATTGGTGTGTCATAACATGGCCTTATCACGAACATAAATGACAGGTCATATCATGAAATCATGACACGCATGTCATGAACAGCATGATTTACATTCCACGGCCTTTGGGCTCTTGCGGCCGTTCCGTTAATTCATATATACCAAAATTGGTACGGCGTGACAAGAGTTCATGACGAACATAATGACAGGTCCTAACACGCAAATCATGACGCGCATGCCATGTGCAGCATGATTTACATGAGATGGTCTCGGGGCGCTCGCGGCCGTTTAAATGAAGGGATACATACGAAAACTGGTATGACGAGACATTTCTATATGACGAACATAACTAACACGTGGTAACATGAAAATCATGATATGCATGAATGTATGACATGATTTACATGCCACGCTCATGGCGCACTCGCGGCCGTTTCGCTAGATTGATATACACCAAAATTGGTACTGTGCGATGTGACTTTATGAGAACATGATAACAGGTGGTAGCATGAAAACCATGACATCCATGACATGTATGTCATGATTTACATGCCGCGCTCTTGGTGCATTCGCGTCCGTTTCGCTTGCGTGATATACACTAAAATTGGTGTGTTACGCGACACGACAGTATGACGAACGTGAGAGTATGGTAGCATGAAAATCATGACATGCAAGTCATGTACGACCTGATTTACATGCCACGCTCATGATACGCTAGCGGCAGTTTCAGTAGATTGATATACACCAAAATTGGTATTGCGCGATGTGACTGTATGAACATGAACTGACAGTTGGTAAGATAAAACCATGACATGCATGTCATGTATGTCATGATTAATTGCCACGCTTCATGATGCATTCGCGGCCACTTCGCTAGCTCGATGTACACCTAAATTGGTATTGCGCGAAGCGACTGTATGACGAAGGTAAATGAGACGTGGTAACATGAAAATCATGAGATGCATGACATGCACGACATGATTTACATGTCATACTCATGACGCACTCGTGCCGTTTCGCTTGCTTGACATACACCAAAATTGGTATTGCACGACGCGATTGCATGACGAACGTAAATGAGAGGTGGTAAGATGGAAATCATTACATGCAGGTTATGTATGTCATGATTTACATGCCGCGCCATTGTGCATTCTCGGCCGTTTCGCTAGCTTGGTATACACCAAAATTGGTATTGCGCGACGCCACTGTATGACGAACGTAAATGAAAGGTGGTAACATGATAATCATGACATGCATGAAATGTACGACATGATTTACATGCCATGCTCATGGCGCACTCGTGGCCGTTTCGCTAGATTGATATGAACCAAATTGGTATTGCGCGATGTGACTGTATGAAGAACATGAATAACAGGTGATAACATGAAAACTATGACATGCATGCCATGTATGTCATGACTTACATGCCACGCTCATAGTGCATTCGCGGCTGTTTCGATAGCTTGATATACACCAAAACTGGTATTGCGCGATGAGACTGCATGATGAACATTAGTGACAGGTGGTAACATGAAAAACCATAATTCATGTCATGTATGGCATGATTTACATGCTCTACTCATGGTGCACTCGCGGCCATTTCGCTCCTTTGATATACACCAAAATTGGTATTGCGCGATATGACTGTATGACGAACATAAATGAGAGGGTCTTAACATGCGAATCATGTTATGCATGTCATGTACGGTATGATTTACATGCCACTGTCATGGTGCGCTTCCGGCCGTTTTGTTAAGTGATATATACCAAAATTGGTATGGCATGACACGAGTGCGTGATGAACATAAACGACAGGTCATGCATTATATACTAGAATATGCGTTTCATTGGCATTGTGTAACTAGATTGTGCATGCATGCGTGCATGGCAAACATGCGATATATGGTGGACTAGATGCCATGGCATGAATGATTTCATTGACTCAAAGACAAACAAGGCGATGTATGCAGCTCTTTGATGGCTGCTTCGCATTACATCGATTCCCACAGTGCGTGGGATCTGCCGAGTTTTTTCCCATGCTTCTCTGTGGCATAGATACGGTGCGTCATTCTGCGATTAAATCAATTTGTCAGGGGCGCTTGTGTGCCCGTGTCGTCTCTTGTGGGTAGGTGTTCTGGCTGGCTTCCTTGCTCAACCTACAACGCCACCGACACTTGAGGCAATACAGATTCGCTTGAAAGGAGCACGTAGAGGAATCGCGCGTAGAGCTAGAGAAAAGCAAGTGAGAGGAAAGAGGCTTTCACGCTACGGGAAAGGTGTCCACGCTGCCGAGCGACAAGGCGGAGTATACCTATCTGTATTTACAAAAACTGAGAGGTGCCCGACGGAAATGCGGATCGAGCGCAGTACCTCACGCATTGGAGGCGAACGCTGTACCGCTTCACCAACGCTACGGTGAAGAACTCTCACAAAGACAACACGTGTGGTCCTCTAGTCCCCCGTCGTCATTACTGTCGTCGTGTAGTAATCACAGCAACGGTCGTTGTAGTAGTAAGTAGCAATAGTTGTAAGCAGTAGTTGGTAGCAGTAGTAGTAACAGCAGCAGCAGACGCAGCAGTTGCAGAAGTGCTAATCAAGGGCGCAGCTATAGACGGTGGGCGCACACAAACCACAAGCCTCTCTCTCCCACCCCATCGAAACATCTATACAGACTTCACTGAACAGTCGAAGGCGTGCCTCCTCTCTCTCCAGAAAATAAAAAAAAGTTCCTGGCAAAGGCAGATGAGGTTAATTCGTAGTTTGTGATGTAGTCACGACCGGTCGACACTCACGGTGGCCGTGCTGTTGGGGTGGTACATGTTCGATGCACATCGCTTCCAGGTCAGGCCTCCCTTCCGTCATGTAGACACGCGAACACATCGACATAGAGATGGTCAGCGTAGTACGTCATCACCCAAGTGTCCTCCTGAGACATCCTGTTCATAATCTTGTACTATGTGAGAACAAACAAAACACGTATATATATACATGTAAATATGGGAGAAAGACATTCTGGGGAGCATGAGTCTAGAATATAGATTAGTATACGGCCCAAAACACTGCAACGACCACCGTTCAAAGCGACTGACAAAGCGACTGACAAGCTTATGTAGCAACAGTGAAACTTCGCTTGACTATTGGTTAAAATAGACGTTTGTGCTGAACTTCAATACGGTGGCTAAGCGGACTTGTTGGTACGTACACATAGTATTCCAAAATTGCGCACAAACAGGACATGAAAGACACCACACTACACAGTAGTGTTGTGTGGTATCTTTCATGTCCCGTTTGTGCGCTGTTTTGGAATAACTATGTCTGTATTGGTACGCAGCAGTGTTTTCTACTTAACAATGTTATTGAAGCAATCTCAGCGAAGCAGCATAGCTTCTATTAATTTGAGTCACAGCATTTTAACGATACTTGATGCTTTTAAGGGCGAAGCACCTTAGGGTCTAGGCTTGTCCGTTGTGTGGTGACCGTGCTCAAGGCACAGCACAGTGTAAAATCCCCTAAAAAAGGTTTAACAATAGACTAATATCAATCATAATTGTGACAGAAGAACATAGAACACCTAGAAGCACAAACCCTTCATACTAGTCGGCGACTTCCACCTACACATTATGGACCTTAACCCCAAGCTTAGTCGTCTACTATATCACTCTATGTCACTCAATTTACATTATATGGGGCAACGCTCCGGTAACATATGTGAGACACAAAAAAGGTTGAAAAGTACACTAATATCAATCATAATGTGATAAAACAATATAAAACTCCTACAAGCACAAAGTTCAAACACTTTATACTAGTCGGCGACTACAACGTAGACATTATGGACCTTAGGACCTTGTTTCGCCCACTCGTCACCATTCACTTCGTGGAGACGCGTTCCATTTTTTTTATATTAGAGAAACTTAAGGCTGGGAATTACTCTACTGCACTACGCCTAAAGTATACTACCGTTCTTTTTCAGAGAACGAGACAAATTCTTTTTCGAACTACAGCGGTACGACTTCGATAAGGTATGCAGTATTCGAGAGGAAAAAAGTCAATTCTGAAGACTACAGGCTACAGAACTTTGATAAACGGCCTGGATTTTTTTCCTGTGACCTCCCGAGTGTGAGTAATGCCTCGAAA
Source organism: Rhipicephalus sanguineus (assembly GCF_013339695.2). Taxonomy (NCBI): domain Eukaryota; kingdom Metazoa; phylum Arthropoda; class Arachnida; order Ixodida; family Ixodidae; genus Rhipicephalus; species Rhipicephalus sanguineus. The sequence continues at coordinate 64,451,337 of NC_051179.1, forward strand.
ATCAGAAGTACGGACTTTGCGGTTGGTTATTTCCCAGTTAATATTTGGACTGATGTTTAAGAGTCATGGCCGATGTGGCAAATACTATATAAGTTGTTAAACTGAAAGTTTTGAGATACAATATACTAAAGCGAAACTGAGAAAACCGTGGTTACTAGCACTTGGATACACCGGCTCCTTGCTATTTACAGTGACAGTAACCACCACTGTTCTATTTTATTATAACGAGCGCAGTGGCAAAGAAAGAAGAATATAAAGATACTCTTCATAATTGCATGATGTAAATGGCAGCGCTATATTTCAAGAATTCATGTATACCGCATAAGAAAAAAGCCGGCAGATCCCACGCATTGTGGGAATCGATGTAATGCGAAGCAGCCAGCAAAGAGCTGAATACATCGTCTTGTATATCATTGAGGAAAATGCGTGTCATGGTTTTCATGTTAACTCCTATTATTTATGTTCGTCACACAGTAACGTCGCGCAATACCAACTTCGGGGTCGATCAAGCTAGAGAGACGGCCGCCAGCGCCCCATGAGCGTGACACGGTCATGCTGTACATGACATGCGTGTCATGATTTTCATGTTAACTCGTGTTTTATGTTCGTCACACAGTCACGTCGCGCAAAACCAATTCCCGGGTAGATCAAGCTAGCGAAACGGCCGCCAGCGCGCCATGATCGTGGCACGTAATTCATGCTGTACATGACATGCGTGTCATTATTTTCATGTTAACTCGTGTTATTTATGTTCGTTACGCAGTCCGTCGCGCAATACCAATTTCGGGGTAGATCAAGCTAGCGAAGCCGCCGCCAGCGCCCCATGAGCGTGGCACGTAAGTCATGCTGTACATGACATGCGTGGCATGATTTTCATGTTAACTCGTGTTATTTATGTTCATTACACAGTCATGTCACAAGATACCAATTTTGGTGTATATCAAGCTAGCGAAACTGCCGCAAGCGCTCCATGAGCGTTGCACGTAAGTCATGCTGTACATGACATGCGTGTCATGATTTTCATGTTAACTCGAGTTTTTATGTTCGTCATACAGTCACGTCGCGCAATACCTATTTCGGGGTAGATCAAGCTAGCGAAACTGCCGCCAGCGCCCCATGAGCGTGCCACGTAAGTCATGCTGTACATGACATGCGTGTCATGATTTTCATGTTATCTCATGTTATTTTTGTTCGTTACACGGTCACGTCACAAGATACCAATTTCGGTGTATATAAAGCTAGCGAAACGGCCGCCAGCGCACCATGAGCGTGGCACGTAAGTCATGCTGTGCATGACATGCGTGTCATGATTTTCATGTTAACTCGTGTTATTTATGTTCGTCACACAGTCACGTCGCAAGACACCAATTTTGGTGTATATCAAACTAGCGAAACGGCCGCCAGCGCACCATGAGCATAGCATGTAAATCATGCTATACACTGCGTGTCATGGTTTTCATGTTATGACTTGTCATTTATGTTCGTCATACAGTCATGTTACGTCATACCAATTTGGTGCACATTCGATTAACCAAGCGACCAGGAGAGCACAAAGTCGTAGGCGGCTAGATATAGATATAGATAGATAGATAGATAGATAGATAGATAGATAGATAGATAGATAGATAGATAGATAGATAGATAGATAGATAGATAGATAATAGATAGATAGATAGATATAGATAGATAGATAGATAGATAGATGACGCTCAAAGTAGCAGAAGTTCGCTAAAAATGCTTCGCATTTAAAAAAAACATTCGCTGCACAGTGTGCAGAGGCACTGGTTCGTTCAGTGACGTCAGCAAAATATCACTTTACAGAAACGACACATGAAAGTGACACAATGCAGATATTTTGATATGGAGCAATCAAACTCGTAACACGCCAGCAGATTATCGAGACAATCAAATTTAACGCTGTCAGTATAGTTAGGTTTGGTGACAAAACGAAGGAGCCGCAATCTCTCACCATGCCCAAAATGTTTGTAGTTATCGCGACTTCGTAAGGAGCGCCACCTGTGACCGAACATGGTAGATTCGCCGCGAATTCGTCAAACGTCAAGTGCGTCACAATGATGACGGCGTCCAGAGGGAAGTTCCTGCAATCAATCGACATACTTATCATCACCTCCAGCAGATGACACATGAATAAAGTACGATTGCAGGAAACAAAGGCATGGGTTACACCGGAGAGGGGGAAGCGCTCCGAACAACCCCGTCCGCCCCTCGCATAGCTTAGCAGCCCTGGATAGCGACTGCATTCTACGCTGGACATTTACTATAATGCTGGAATGAAGCTTAAACAGTCAAACTTGTATATGGTGATCACAAAAAGGGCACTCTTGTTTTGTGTAGTACGTATACATCACCTCCAGTGCTGATTTCGTTAGGTACTTAGCTCGACTCCCTGCCCCCGCCAGATCCGGGCAAGTTACTCCTCTGGCCGGAAGTGACTCTAGTACTTCCGGCTATCGTTAACCACACGCTGCGCGAAATGAGGTCACCGCCGAATAGCCGCCTATAATAGAACTTACCACTTTGTATCACTACGCGGTATAAAAAAAAAAAACATTGGCACACGTCAGGGTGCACTTCTGCACCACAAGGACACTCGTCATCCAAGTTATCTTACCTGACTTTTTGATCTTGACACTGCGATAAACTACGCGGGACGCCTACAAGAATAAATGACACAACCGAAAACGCTGCACCTAGGACGAATAAACGCAATAGAGGCAGCAACCTCCCGTATACATACTTCAATAAAAAATTCAGAGACCTTCTACAACTCTGAAGATGAAGGCGAGCGGCTGCGGAAGCGCGTTCTGAGGCAGCAGCTTCACGTCGTTTTCGCTCCTATTCGCGCTTCTGTGCGCTGTGGCGCTACTTCAATTGCCGCTCTTCTTCCTCCAAGCCTACGACACGCGTCCGTGCCATAGCGAGTCCAAAATGCTGATAACAGCCTGGCGCGATCTCAACGTGACGACGGGGCACAACGATTCCGTGGGGAGGCCTAGTACCACGACACTGGGAAAGCGGACAATCGGCGGTGGCGAAGTCGGAGCAGGGGGTGCCTAGCTGTGCCGATGGGGTGAGGGGGCGCCGAAAATTATGTTATATGCGTCGTTTTGTCAGCCGACGCTGTCCGCCAGAGCAATAAACATATACAGCCTCGCTGTAAAACAAAAAAAAAAGAAAAAGCCAGAAAAACGAAGAAAAAGAACACAAGCCAGATCCACATAAATTACTGTAGAAGATTCTAACGCAGTTGTGGATTTTAAAATGCGAATGCATTTCTTAGTCGGGCTATGTAAAGCGTCCGGCTTTGTCCGCGGCGCCCTCTCCCATAGAAACAGCTGCCGGGTCGCGCGCGCTTATCCTCGCCCCTAGCAACCGGAGCATGTGGTGGCGAGAGAGTGTAGGAGAGGGTAGGTCCAGTGCTTTCGCTGCTACCTTCTCTCGCCGTTCGCTCTTCTTCTCCTCCCTGCGCCCCACTCTCCCGTCCGCTCGCGCCCTCACTCTCGACGCGTTCGCTGGCTGGGCGCCTCTCAAGAACATCCGGAAATGTGTGCTCGGAGACGCCGCTGTTGAAACGCCAAACGGCCGGAAGCCGAGCGAACGGTTGGCGCCCCACTCTCCCGTCCGCTCGCGCCGCACTTCGACCGTTCGCGGCTGGGCGCCTCTCAAAGCGATGGCAGAAGTCGGTGAAGGCGAATGTCTGACGGCAACGGTACCCTCTCTCGGCGCAAGAAATGCATTCGCATTCCCTCACGATTCCCTTCGGGGAGGTGGGGGCATTTTTTTTCTTTTTGCCTGCGTTTCCTTGCTTTAACACCGCGCGCCCACTACTTTCACATCATGAAGGATGTTCTCGCTATCAACGTGGCGTAATATTACTGGTCAGAACGTGGCGAACCCCGAGTTTTCAACAAAGGAAACACGCGCAAGGCAGATGATGACTGCAATGAGACGGCAACTTGGGCGAGTTGGTACCGGTTCCTGTTTCAGTCTAACCGCGCCCAACAAAACAACCAGAGTGAAATGAGAGGAAACGGCGCACACAACGGGCGCCGCCTCGCAAATTAACGGTCAGTCGCGAGTAGGCGCTTCTTGTGCGTGTTTCAGTCTGGTTGTTTTGTTGTGCGCTGTTACACTGAAGTACGAGCAGATGATAAAACCAAGAAAGACTACGTTAAACGGCGCAACCGTATTAGAGCATTTTCACGAGTAACATTCTGTATCTCTAAAGCACCCGTTGCAGGCCACCATGGCCGACGAAGTAGATGAGCGAATCGAAGCAGACCAATCAGAAATACCGGTGACGCCTTCGTCCCCGGTGATCGTTTTCGCCTCGCGACTTGGGCACCACTAACACCCTTGTTGCGTGTTGCTCGCCTTCCGTCAACCCACGAGGTAAGAATATACGTTAGAACAGGCAGTATTATTCCCTTTCAAGTCAAGGGTCCTAAACCAGGAGAGCGCTTTCGATAGGGCAGAAAATGTTGCAGGTTTTGGCCTGCGCTGGCGTCGGCGGTTACATATATTTGACGTCCGGACAATGGCGTAACATTACGTTACAGCGCCTCAGTTCCACACGACATTACAAAAAGACATGACTTGAGCGCGCTAATAAAGACACGCAAAAGAGGGTGTACCTTTTATCGCCCTAAAATCATGTTTTCCAAATCGCACCAAATTGCCCAAGAACTTTTAAGACATAGAGACATAAAGAGGTATAGGATTGGGTATCCAGGCATTGGCTTTATTGGGTTCGTTGGATATGAGTGAACGCCCCGCAGATTATGTACAGTAGGCTTTGTCCTCCGTAAACCCAAATGTAAGTGGATCGTGCTCGGATATTTGTGAGATCAATGCGGAGGAGCTTAGAGGGTCAGCATGGGTACGCACGCTCTTTTAGAACAACAGGGCCGTAAAGCTAACCCGAAAAGTGCTTAGTGTACGGCGCATGCGCAGCGCAGAGAAACCGCAGCGATTGCGTACGCTGAGCTTCTAGATGAACTATTCTAAAGCTCTCTGTATTAAGCGACGCAGGCAGAACCTGTATATCGTGGCTTCATCTATGACTTCATGTGCAAAAATGGCGTTCGGTCAATCCAAAAGCGTTTCCACGTCCAGTCGTTCGTAGGCAACCAAATGCTGAAGGGCTTGCCCCTGCATACCACCGAAAGTTTTTGTTTTGAATATGTGGGTGGGACATCTTCGGCCCGCGGCCAGAGATAGTAGCTCGCACGAGAAGGCCACGATCTGGCTTGGGCTGCGTCGGATTGCTTTTCTTGAGATCCTCCTGCTGCTTCTGAATTCCTGCGAAGAAACATGAAAACGCCTGATTCGGTCTATTATGAATAAAACAGGTTTAGAGTCTTCCTTTAAAAATTGACGCAGAATCTCCTCGGGATATCACTGTGCTTTGTGAAAGTGCGAGCAAGCCAGCGCGGAAGGTGTACGGTTGCAACACCTAAATGTTAAGTGAGACCAGTGATCACATGAAGAGCACTTACTGCCGCTAATTGTCTCCGATGACATCAGTATCACGCGCCCTTTGTTCCGCGTCGCGCCCTTCCGTGGAACGTCGTTCCACGGTGTGGCCTCGACATTGATCTTGAATACTTCTCACTTGCCAGGGGCGTAGCCAAGGGGGGGGGGGGGTTAGGGGGGTTCAAACCCCCCCCCCCCGAAATTTTTCAGTTTTGCTTGCGTATATAGGCACGCACAAATACAAACGCACGCACGAACATACATAAAGTATGGTTGAAACCCCCCCCCCCCGAAAAAAATTTCTGGCTACGCCCCTGTCACTTGCGTTCGTCAGCGTCTTGCCGTAGCTCTCCCGGTATGACATATGCATATGGTTTCTGATGCCTTCTGCAGGCGTGGGCCATTGGTCAGACAGTCACCTTTCTGAGCGGGAGATCGATAGGTTTCTAGGGTCACTGCCAGATTACTTTTATTTATTTAATTTATAGAGAAATTTCTCTATGGCTATCAGTATTACGTGACAGCAGGACGGACACACATACACGAAGGTTTTCTCGTCGGAAGGTGCAAAAGTCTAAGAATTTCAAAGACGGTGAGTCTACGTCACGTGTAATAGGCACAGAGCAACATTCAGAACAAAACGTAAACGATTCACAGTTCTCATACTAGAGGAGAGCACTATCTAGCTGCTACTAAGATTGAACTGTGTGTGAAAAAAATTACACCATCTCCCTCTAAAGGGAACCATGTGTGGATGCGAAGCAGCAGGAAGATGGTTAGCTTGAGCGGGAGATGGTGTAATTTTTTTTCTTGCGTTCTCGAGCTTGTGCCTTCCTCTAGCGTAGCATCAGCACTGTCTTCCAGTCTCCATCCAGCTCCCGCTGCGTGGAACTGCCGGCGTTCGAGGTATTCGACTCCCGCAAAGTCGCAAGATGATGTGCATCTGCCTCTCTGCAGTCCATGCCATTGGTGTCGTCGTGGGATTCTTCAGCGACGGAAGGAGAGCACGAGCGTTTCGTGTGTAGAGCCACAGAAGCAGAGGCGGCCATCGGCCTCTCGTGCCACGTCAAGACGCCGGAGCCATCGCTGCTGCCTACTCGTCGCAGGAGAGAATGAGGCGCGCGAGAGGGGGATGGGTGAGTGGAGAGGAGGTGTGTGGAGCGGGTTTGTGCATGCGCAGTAAGGGTGGTCACGCCGCACACCACCACCGGATTGAACTCCGCCGTAACATGCTTCGCATGTAAAAAATAGTCGACGATTTAGAATACCGTATGTACTCTATACTATGGGCGAGCAGTGAGCCACCCCTCAAACAAATCTGACTGTTCAACGAACCTGGAGGGGAATTTAGAACACGATATGCTGTCCCACGAAAGACATAAGCTTATTTACCGTTTTCTCGTTCCCGTGCCTTCAGCGGATCGTTGGAGCCAAATACATGCAGTTGCCTCAGTAGGCCTCTTTCGTTGTATACACAGATGGGGAACAAGGTTTCCACGTATCTTCTGTTTGATCTAGCCATCTGGGCCACTTATATATTTATATTCATTTGAACCGCAAGACTACCTTTCTAAAGCAGCACTTAAGTTTTTGTCAGAAATCATTCCAGGCAAGCAAAGCGTCGTTTGCGTATAATTACTATTTCGAAAATACGCAAGGTCTTTTCACGCCTATCTGTTACGAATGATCTGTCGGAACGATGTGTGAGCGTCTGCTACTCATAACGAGCTGATTCGTCATTTTATGATGCTGTGTTGAGACGGGTAGCGTGCCCTTTGTCAGCGATGACGTCCAGTATTGCGTGCTGTAGTCCCCGCGTAGGTTACGGCCTTCCACGGAACATTGCTGTCGGGCGGTATCGGCTGAACGTTCCTCACCTTCCCTCTCGCGTTCGTCAGCGTATGAAACGACACTGCAGCAGCCGCATCTAGCGAACAGCGCAACTCATCGAGGTTTTGGCATTCAACGTTCTCAGCCTCTGTTCTATCCACCTCAGCACGAAGGCATCTCCTAATGAGCTACAATTCACTTTATACTGTACGAGCCGACTGACGACCGGTTGTCTGCGCTACGCATTATATGACCGGCGCAGCTACATTTCTTGCGCTGAATGTGAACTACGATATCGGCTACCCCTGTTTCTACTCCGACCCATTCTGCTGACTTCTGATCTCTTGAGCTCGCACCCGCCATTTCTCGTTCCATTCCGCCCCATGTGTTAGAACTGCTGATATGCAATGATTGTACATTTTTTTTTTATTTTAGGGACAACCGCAGATAATCTACAATGACTTAGGAGTTAGGAATGCCGGATGTATGCACTCCAGCCTATGCTTATTCCTCAGTGGATGTCCTTCTCGTGAGTGGGCTCCCCTGTTACTAATTGACCAATCATCATCATCAGCCTGACTACGCCCTCTGCAGGGCAAATGCCTCTCTTATGCTTCTACAATTAATCCGGTCCTGTGCTTGCTGCGGCCGCATTATTCCCACAAACTTCTTACAGAAATCTCACCCGCCAACGTAACCTTCTACCTCCCCTCGCTTGCTTGCTTGCATGGTTGGTAGAGAACTAGACGCATAATTCTAAGTGGTCTATAGTAGGATAAAACTGACGAAGGCCGGAGAGGCCCCTCCCAGACGATCGAAGTGCGCCAGTCGACTGTTGCCTCTGCGACTAAAGAAATAGTTTCATTGTCTGTTGGATTCAATTGCCCTTCTTTCGTTCTTACATGGAGTCGGCGATGTTTTCCGAAGGCTGGGTCACCGACCGCCCGGCTTATGGCGTCATTGGTGCAGGCTTGTGTGCAACTGCCTTTGAGGTGGAAATGACGCTGCCTCATAAAGTTGAACCCGACTATACACATACTTTTGTAGAGATTTCAAGGTGTGGTTGCCAATTGCAAACTCCATCTCTTTCGATAGGTTGCTAAGCATTTTCTTCGTCTTCCGCTGGTTCATATTATGTCCTAATTAATAGTTCCTCGGTTTAGACCTTCAATCATGTTTTGCACTTCGTTGCCATCATTGCTGAAGAACACATCAGTCATCCGCAAATCGCCGGTTGCCGAGATACTCTCCGTTAATCTTTTTTCCCGCTTCTTCCCAATCCAGTCGTTTAAATATTTCCTCCGGGCGTGCAGTGGACAGCATTGCAGAGATCGTGCCTCCTAGGCTGACCCCCTTCTCGATCGCAACTCTATTGCTTTCCTTGTGGAGAAGCAAAATAGCGGTGCATTCTCTGTAGATATTGGCTAAAGTTTCAAGTATTTCTTGACGGCCGGTGTAAGGCTTCCAGTACTGCTGATATCTTTGCCGAGTCGAACGCCATTTTGTTTTCTATGAAAGCTATATAAAATGTTTGTTGTACTCAGCCGTTTGCTCAATTATCTGAATCATGATACGGCTGTGATCTATTGTAGAGTACCCCTTCTTGAAGCCGACCTACTGTCTAGGTTGGTTGAAGTCGGCTGTTTCTCTTATTCACGTCAAAGTTATCTTTGCAAATATTTTGTATAACACTGATGACCGGATAGGCCATAGTTGTTACACTTTTATGCCTCCCTCCTAGCGTATTAATATAATGTTAGCATTTGCCCAGCTTAGTGACACATTCTAAGTTTCGAGACAATGAGCGTAGAGGGTCGCTTTTCCGCGGGGCACATCTCGTATTGTTAAATATGGAAACTCATCGGCAGTTGCATAAGGATCCTCACGGTCTTGTCCTATTTCCATGTCTATCGAGGATGGATGACTTATACGTGTTCTGTACAGTTCCGAGCAGAAGTCTTCTGTTACCTTCTCTTTATCACTGCAATCGCTAATAGCATTGCCCTGCTTATGATTTAGTCTGTGCTTTTTGTCCTTCCTAGGGGAGTTCCCATCAAACTGTTTCGATGCGGCTTCCTTCTTTTTTTTGTTTTTTTACTGTTGCATTTATCTCTTTGACGTTACAAATCCTTATGCCACTGACTTTCTTCTTGTTGATCAGCCTTGTTAGCTTATCCTATTGTATTTTAGATCTTGAGTTAGTCACCTTGATATGTTGCAGTTGCTGTTGTGGTTTAGGAGAGGTTGGTTAATTTCCCCCTTGGTACTTCATCTTCAAATTCAATTGCTGCTTCAGAAATTTGATTTTCGCAACATTCAAATTTTTGTGTCGTACACAATGCACCACGTCGGCTTCACATGTTATCCTAGGGACGACTTTTGTTTCATTATTACGAAATACTTGAACAAAGCCTTCTTAGAAAGCGGACTCCTTTTACGTGTGTCTTGTAGCGCTGGTACGACACATTTTTATGGTTCCCATATGTTCACCTTCGGCGAGCGCGGGTGTTCGGTCGTCTCTCTTACGCCACCTCGGAACCTACATTATCCGTCGGTCACAAAGGCAGTACTACGTCGCGGGCCAGCTCAGTAGTACTGAAAACAGCGGATATTTGGCCCGGGGGGGGGGGGGGGGGGTGGACAACCCCATCTGAGCCTGGCATCTGAGCCGGCATCTGAGCCTGGGGCTGTAGGCTCGATACCCACCAGCACGGACGAAATTTATTTTTCATGAATTTATTTCTTCATAGCGTTTCGTTTTGCGTAACAGATAGACAGAAGGAAGGACGAACGAAGACACAAGTTTCTTGTTGAGCCGACGCAGCAATGCTTATGCACTTAACAAATGACAACACAAATCAATGCAGCAAATAGTCAATTGCTTCTGAATCAAAGGTAAACATTCGGCATATACGCGGAAGTCAAGAAATCGCGTATAAGCGCTGCGTATCTCGGGCCTACGCACCCCTGCGGAAAAAGCCTATCAGGCATTGGAATGACGGGTACTTTCAAAGAAGGACTTTCAAAGAGGTACTTTCAAGGAGGGAACTTTCAAGAATTTTCACCTCCACTGATCTTACATTCTTTCTTTAGTTT